>NC_137695.1:140917847-141294949 GCF_964034855.1 Anser brachyrhynchus | reverse complement strand
CTCCTCTCCTCTCCTCTCCTCTCCTCTCCTCTCCTCTCCTCTCCTCTCCTCGAGTCTCCTCTCCTCGAGTCTCCTCTCCTCGAGTCTCCTCTCCTCGAGTCTCCTCGAGCCTCCTCTCCTCGAGTCTCCTCTCCTCGAGTCTCCTCTCCTCTCCTCGAGTCTCCTCTCCTCGAGTCTCCTCTCCTCTCCTCGAGTCTCCTCTCCTCTCCTCGAGTCTCCTCTCCTCGAGTCTCCTCTCCTCTCCTCGAGTCTCCTCGAGTCTCCTCTTTCTTCTCTTTTCTCTGTGTGAACAAGGATCACAAGCAGCACAGTCGTTCTGGATTGTCAGGCTTGGTGGAGGCCACATGTCACTGAGATGGGTAATGCTTAGCCATAGTCATCCTGGTCTTTTGTTTCTGTAGATGAAAGTATATCAAGTCTAAAATATGGTTAAATTTAATTATGATTCTTTGAGCCTCTGTATTATTGATTGATGGCCTAGTGCAAGTATACACACAATAACCCATTGTGCTGTCTTCTGCTAGGCAGAAATTTGCTCAAGCAAAAATATTTTCTGTTTATTCTTTTCCTCTGATTTTATTTTATCTCAAAATAAAGGGTGTGGTTGGTGCACAACGATGGAAGAACAAATAGAAAATCAACAGTTCTGTACAATTAAATTTAACTTTGAATGTTAAATGGGTTAACTTAATTGACTACTTTTTACGGTTCCTTTACACACTAACTTACTGTGATATTTTGCTTATCAATAACAGGATGCTTTTGCAAGGGAGCCTCCATGAGTTAGTCTGGTGTACAGAGGACCCTTGTTACCTGCAGCAATTTAAGCCTTGACAACATGCACCGGAGGGTCAATCACTCAGCACTCATGTGTACTCAGTGTGCTGTGTCCAAAAGACTGTTCCAAGCAAACTTTTATGGGATGTGCTCAGGTGTCTTCCCAGATTTTCTTCCTTAATATAATGTTGCATTCACACACACACACACACACACACACAAAGGTAATCAGTAATCTTATCTTAGGGATATGTTTCTTTTTTTTTTTTTTTTTTTTTTTTGATCTTTGCTGCCATTTTATCAGTTAGGAAGAGAAGGACTAACAAGACACAAAGTACTGCATTTTCATGGGACAAATTGTGCAGTCAGATCCTTTCATAGTCCTTTGGCAGCCTACAGTCTGTGTAAACACATTAGAATTCACTTGTGTTTCATGGGAATTTGACCATATACACCTACTGATTTTTCTTGATGAAAAATAGTGTTTGATTAGTCTTACATAACTTACTCCCTGAAATCATCAGTCAAACCCATAGTAAATATTCATCCATGTAAGTCTTCTGTCATTTCTATTTTGTCCTCTCCCTTGTGAGTTACTCATGACAAGTCAGTTCAGAATTCTGCTGCTTCACTTGCCTTTGTCATTATTCTGATTTCTTTTACTAGATCCCTTTGTTTGACCACATCAGTATTGGACTTACAGTTCTTCCCTTGTAGATTAGCCTTATCCTTTGTAGCTTTGCCACACACACCAGGCACCACCATTTCAGTCTGCAGATTTCTCTGTTGTTGGTACCAGTGAAAGACTCCTCACCATGACCTCTAGGATCCTGCCCCAACCACCTCCCTTACAGTGCAGCCAGAAACTTTCTCCACACCTCTGAGATCATTTCTCCAAAATTACTGGAGAAATGTCTAATTCAACATGACAAATTTCCAGAGGGGAAACAAAGCCCTCATTTTTAAAAAGGAAGAAAAGGAAGACCTAGGGAACTACAGACCAGTCAGTCTCATCTCTGTGCCTGGCAAGATCATGGAGCAGATCCTCCTGGAAACTATGCTAAGGCACATGGAAAATAAGGAGGTGATTGGTGACTGCCAACATGGCTTCACTAAGGGCACATCATGCCTGACAAATCTGGTGGCCTTCTACAATGGAGTTACAGCATTGGTGGATAGGGGTAGAGCAACTGGCATCATCTACCTGGACTTGCGCAAAGCATTTGACAGTGTCCTGCATGATATTCTCGTCTCTAAATTGGAGGGACATAGATTTGATGTATGGACCACTCAACAAGGGGTAAGGAATTGGCTGGACGGTCACACTCAATAAGTTTTTCATCCAAGTGGAGACCAGTGACGAGTGGTGTTTCTCAAGGGTTGGTGTTGGGACTGGTGCTCTTTCACATCTTTATTGGTGACATGGATAGTGGGATTGAGTGCACCCTCAGCAAATTTACTGCTGACACCAAGCTGTGTGGTGCAGTTGACACGATGGAGGGAAAGGATGCCATCCAGAAGGACCTAGACAGGCTTGAGGGGTGGACCTGTGCAAACCTCATGGAGTTCAACAAGGCCAAGTGCAAGGTCCTGCACCTGGGTAGGGGCAATCCCAAGAACAAATACAGGCTGGGTGGAGAATGAATTGGGAGTAGCCGCAAGGAGAAGGACCTGTGGGTGTTGGCTGATGAGAAATTCAACTTTGGCTGTCAATGTGTGCTTTCAGCCCAGAAAGACAACTGTATCCTGGGCTTCATCAAAAGAAGCATGGCCAGTAGGGTGAGGAAGGTGATTCTCCCCCTCCACTCTGATCTCGTGAGACCCCACCTGGAGTGCTGTGTTCAGCTCTGGGTCCCCCAGCACAAGAAGGACATGGACCTGTTAGGTGAGTCCAGAGGGGGGCCACAAAGATGATCAAAGGGCTGGAGCACCTCTCCTATGAAGACAGGCTAAGGGAGGTGGGGTTGTTCAACCTGGAGAAGGCTCCAGGGAGACCTTACAGTGGCCTTCCAGTACCTAAAGGGGGCTACAGGAAGCTGGGGAGGGACTCTTTGTCAGGGAGTGTGGTGACAAGACAAGGAGTAATGGCTTTAAACTAAAAGAGGGTAGATTTAGATTCAATATAACGAAGAAATTCTTTGCTCTGAGGGTAGTGGGGCACTGGCACAGGTTGCCCAGAAAAGCTGTAAATGCCCCATCCCTGGAAGTGTTCAAGGCCAGCTTGGATGGGGCTTTGAGCAACCTGGTCTGGTGGGTGATGTCCCTGCCCATGGCAGGAGTGTTGGAACTAGATGATCTTTAAAGTTCCTTCCAACCCAAACCGTTCTATGACTTTATAATTCTATTAATTTCTTTTTAAACCCATCTTCAGGGTCAGCATGTTTGGACATCAGTAAGAAATCAAAGAAATCATCTGTTTAACAGTAGTAGATGGAAATGGAATGGAGGAGATAAGGATGTGGATTTTACCATTTAAAGTGTAAATACATGCAATAAGTAGAAGTCCTACATTGTGGACTGTTGTTTTCCTGTGTTTCAGGTTATGGTGCTCTCAATCTGCAGCTCTAAAAAAAATATATACAGACACTGCCAGATGATGGCTTGCTGAATCTTAAGGCATGTCTTACTTTCTCTGTCCAAACACCCCATATCAAATAAAAAAATTACATCACCTTTGCTTTATCAGCTTTTAAGCTCCTCCAGCAAGGAACAAATCACTGTATACAGAATGGGTTCAAATACTAACATAGTCGCTTTAGGTCACTGCAACCATTTAACTAACATTACAGGCACCTATATTTAGGATTCCAATTTTCCTTATACAGTTATTGGAGAAAGTTAGGAGCCTTCAGAAGGCAATTTATAGGTTTAAAGCAGCTGTGTGAAGTCACAAAGGGTGAATATTCTTTCCCCTCACTCCTGATGACGAGCACAGTGAGGTTCTGATTCTGATGGCGCCTTTCTGGGCATGAGACAATGATAATATGAAAAAAAAAAAAAAAGATAATAATTTTAACTGTCATTTGAATCTTGAATAATTCTGTGTTACAGAAGAAGACCTTTAAGAAACAATCTGTGAAACCGAACATTTATTTTGTAGAATTGAACCCTGATGAACTGAAATCCCATTATCATTTCATTTGTTCCCTGAGATTCATTTCTCTGCATATTTCCAAAGAACAGCACTAGATCAGTACATCTCTCAGCCCAAGCTTACCAGTCATCATCAACATTATCTTTGTGTTTGAAAATTAAAAAGTTAATTAAAAAAGCGGGGATGGATAAGAATTTGCATTTATGATCAACAAAGTTTTTAAAGTTTCTCTTGCTATCAGACTTAGTAAGAAAAAAATATCTTGTCAAACAGTTTTACCTATTTATTATGAAACAGAAGGACTTCATTAGGGTAGGCAACACCTATTTGCTTTTACAGAGAGCCATTATTATCTGTATTTTTCTCTAAACTCAGGAAGACACTATCAATATCTCCTTTTCCAGGTTGCTTAATTCTGAGATTACAGGTGAATAAAAATATGAACAAATGAACTTTATACTCTGACGCTTATAGCATTTTGAAAGGATCCCCAAAGGCAGAGAGGGGTCCCCAGTCAAAGGGCGCAGTGGAAAAACAATAAAGTGAAGTGACCTGCTGAGGGTAGCACAATCAACTGGGAATGCCTGAGACAAAGGCTGACTTCCTGACCTGGCTTTTTAACTTAGTGCTTGATAAAGACAGGTCCCCTTAAACCGAATGCTATCATAGGTACCTTAATACTATCAACTTGAATATGTCCTTGAAAACAATATCCTTCACTGCATTGCCAAGATGTTAACTCCCACAGCTGAGCACATTTGTGGATGCTTCTGTTTTGCTTGTCTAGTCTAAGAGGTTGGATCCAGACTGGTTTCCCATTGATAAGGCCTGATGCTGTTAGACAGAGGGACTGGGCTCTGCTACATCTGTCTCTAGCCCATTGCCAAGAGGAAAGACTCAATTGCGTTTGCCTTGTTAGATACACAGCTGAAAGGAAGACCACATCCAGATTACTTCTCCCATTGACTTTTCTACTCATCAGGGAGTTCAAGCTGGTCTCTGTCACACTAACTCTAAGCAAGACAAAGGAAGGAAAAAAAAAAGCTGTTTAAAATGCCCATGTGTAAAAGTGGCATTGGTAAGGTCAGAACTGGAGAGAATCAAGATTCATAGCCATGAAGACAATTAAATTGCAGACATGCAAATCCACTGGTTTTAAACAAATTCATAGTATCCACATTTTGATTTCTTTTTCACAAACTTGATTACCTAGTATTTTAATAGAACACTAAAGCCTTAGAAGTTCACAACAGAAGCAATATTTTCCTTAGAAGAAAAAGGCATCTCGCACAATATTGGTTTGATTATCATTGTTGGTAGCAGATACTTTAAAAGGTAGTCAAGGCAAACTTTACCTTACTATGACCTTCTGCATCCATCATTATAGAAGGCTATAAGTAGGCTTAAAGTCTTTCCAAGTTGGAAGTTGAATCTCTTTCCCTAATGATTAATAATTTTGGGAGAACATTCTCTTCCACAAATGTGACTGACTACTTTTTTTTTTTTTTTTTTTTTTTTAATGCTCCAATACATTGGACTTTCACAACATCCTGGTCTCACTCACAGCTGTGTGAAGAACATCCTTCTGCACAAAAATTTGCCTGAATTTAAATTGATAAGGGTTCTTGTGCTACACAAATTGTGAATAAGCATTCCCTATTCACTTTCTGCAAGCTTTTCATGATTTTATGGACATTAATTTTTTTCCTTGCAATTGTTCCTTTTCCAAGCTGAAAAGTCATTTTCTATATAGTCTTTTCTCATAAAAAGCTGCGTCCTATTTTTTTTCCCCTTCTCTCTACTTTTTCTGGCTCTACTATATCGTTTTCAAATTGAACTACTAGAAGTGCATGCACATTTTAAGGTGTAAGAGTGCTATGTGTTTATGCAGTGGTATGGTATTTTCTTCTTTACTCTTTATTTCCTTCCTAATAATATTTAGCATTTATTTCCTTTTTTGATTGATGTTTTCATATAATTATTATAACTCCAATTTCTCTTTCTTGAATGATAATGGCTAGTTTATAGCCTATCACCTCCTAGATATAGTCAGAGTCATTTACATAACTTGTGTTTGTCAGGATGAATCTCAACTGCCATTTTATTTCCGAGTCACAGTTGTGACATTTGTTACAAGTCCTCTCAGTCAGTTTTCTTGTAATGAAACTGAATGGTTTTATACCACCCATTCAATACAAAACTCTTTTCCACTTCATTAATAAATGCGTTAAGTAACAAAGTCTCTGCACAGGTCCTTGTGGAACTCCTTTGTTAACTCTGTATTGTAAAAATTAACCATCAATTTCTGCTACTCTTTTCGTACCTTGGAACCTGTGAGAACTTAGATTTTTAAAATCCTTTGTTGAAAGATTCTTTTAAAAATTTTGTGGAGTTCCCCATGGTAAGTGAATTTGTACACTTGTATATACTTGTTCACTGACTGTATTAATGAACTACAGGTTGGTGAGACATGACTTCTCTCTGCAAATTTCATGTTAGAATTGTCATATTTTATCCAATAGTAATAGATTGTCTTAGTGGTATCTTAATAACATAGAGGTGTCTTAATCTTAAGAATATGTTAATAATAATGTGTCCTTTACTGTGCTCCCCATCAGATTGCTGACTATGAAAGACAGCTACTAGTTTGCAATCTACCAGACTTACATTTAAACAGGCATCGTGTTTAACATTTTTTTCTCTGATACAGGCAATAGGCTCTATACAATAACCATCTACTGATAACATGCTAATACTAAAAAATTTCTTGTTTGAATCCATTCAGAACTATTGGATAATGCTTTACTACTATTATTTTTATTGATTTGCTCTAACTTCTAAGAGGTGATTTTGACTGTACAGACAGAGATCTTGTGAAGTAACCCAAGCTTCTTCCCAATCCATTGGTGAAGGGTTTGAATGACTAAATAGACAAGCTACCTGCCTAGGGTATTAGGAGGGACTCTTTACTTGTTTGATTGAATAAAAAGTCCATGTTGTAAGTAGCACTTCCTCTGAAGGAACTAGGATAAATGCTACAACCTGTGGTGCTGTGTACCCTTTTGGTATATGGATTGGGCTGGCACATTGGCTGGTTACAGCTCATAAAGACAGTGAGGTGCCAGGCTGAAAATATTTGTCAGGTAGACAAATGTACACAATACACACAATGCACACAATTACATTAGAATTTAGACAGGAAAAGTCGATACAAGAAAAAATGGAAAATGAATAGTGGGAAAATATGACTCCTTTTTTATTTATTGTTTCTTTTTGTGTTTAGTGTAACAGTTTCAGACTGATTTTTCTTCTGGTTGCAGAAGCTGGATAATACATTAATTAGCTCATCCTCAGTTTTCCCTTTTTGTCTCTTAAGGCATGACCAAACCAAGCCATAAATGTGAATGGGAGGTTTGAACCCTGATTCATTTTAAATTTTGAGCTAATTCTGTCTTCTATTACTCTGTGCATGTATAGATAGTTAAAAAACAAACAAACAAAAAAAAAAAACAACTAAACAACCTTATTGCAGCCAGAGATGCCAACATTATTTTCCTTCTTTCTGTTAGTCAGTCAGCATAAGCAAGTCAGCATCTTGCATAATATCATAAAGTTTCCAAACAGCTTTTGATTGTTGTGATTTATAACAATAAGTCATAATAGTACCAGGAAACATCCTGGTCCAATATACCGTGATAAATATAAGTAGCACAACAATAAATCTACTATGTTTATTCTAATTTACATCAACTATTGTCCAATCAAGAAGTATCATGCTGAAATCATTCATAGAGTATGAATTATTATTACTTCTCTTAACATTACTCCTGCCACTACATGATAGGATAAAACGTGGCAGAAAGAGCCCCTCATCAGCCTGGGACACACTTGACTAACCCTTGGAAATGTTCTGAAGCAGGAGAAGAGCTGAGCATAATTTCTCCCTCACTTTCATAGCATGAGATTGCACAGATAAGGCACACTTTCCTTCTGTTTTCCTGGGCATGCTACAAAGGAGGTGGTGAGAAATGTAGTGGCTCCTGGGATAGGTCAGACACTGCAGCTAGGAGCCAGCTGTATCCACAAAGTTGTACTGGGATTCCAGTGGGGACAATGTGAAGTCTTCCAACAAAGATGGAATTTAAAAGCATGCTATGTTAAGTGAGCTTTTTTATCTTCACTTGCCAATTTTACATTAGCACATGCAGCTATTAATGCTAAAAGGGTTACAAATGATTTAGACTCTTGAATTAACTTATGCGATGTGCAGAATACATTCAGATATAACTTTTGTTTAGTTGTAACAACTTTAATGAAATACAGGCCCTATGTTTCATGAAAGTAAATGTGCCAGTACTAAAATCTTAAAATCTGATTATTTCTAAAAAAATCCTTCTCTTTTTTATTCCTTAAGGATTTTTGAATCAGTTTTTAACATCTGGACTGTCTTATATCTGCTTCACCAGTCTAATAGTCTCAGTTTCAAAAGAAAAGAAATTTCACTGAGATTCACCAGTAGATGACAGATGGATTCTCTCATACTGCCTGAGACATGAAATTGCAGGTGACACCTGATATATGATAATAAAAGAGCACGCATCAACTAATCAGCCCCTGGCCTTTATTTCAATGACGTCATGAGAACACAGGTGGCTTACCTCTGAATCCCAGCACTTTGGAGTAAAATGGCGTGCATTGTTAGGGGCTTACCAAAAAAAAAAAAATTATCTCCCCATCTGTGTGGTCTCTTCTGTGATAATTTTGGAGTGAAGCCATCTTCACTCTTTTGCCCGCTTAGCTGAAAGTTAGGAGCAATTGGATGCAGGGCTGTTTTTCCTGCTCTCTTTCTTTTTATGAAAACCATCATTTGGTGCTTGCATTTGTTATCAATACTTGAACATGTCCTGTACCATGATTAAGAGAGTTTATCGGCAGAAAATGAATTCTGCTGCACCATTCAACTCTCAAATACAGGTCAAGCCAGTTTTCAAACTAATGTTTGAACAGTCTAAAAACCACAAAGAGATCCTTCTCTTCCACAGTGTATTGATTGCACAATATTTGCTGGTTTGAAGGAGTAACTATCTAATTTTCAACATACTGATAGTTTCAGAGCTATCAACTAAGCATTTAATGTAAAATATTCCATTGATGTTGGCTGTCTAACTATTCTTTATCCTAGGATTCAAGAAGATATTACTTAAGCATAATATCTGCCCTATAACGTTCCTATAAGTAAGATCATGTCTGCGGTTTTCGTCTATCTTTTCAAACACTCATGGAAAATCCCAGAACAAAATCCAAATCCTAAATCAGTCAGCCTCAAAGCATGGAGCACCAAATTCAAGTGCATGAGCTACCTGCAGAATCTAAGTGGTTCTTGGTTAAGACCAAAGGTTCAGCTGTTAATGAAACCATGTCACTGGACAGTGCAGAGATATCAAATTCACTGGTGTCCCAAATTTTCAAGGCTGTGCTCCCAAAGTATCCTCTTGCCTGAGACCATTTTATGAAAAAAGCTACAGTTGAAAAACAGCAACCCATTGTGATGAACACAGCTAAGCCGCTCTCATCTCTGTGAAAGGATTAGTGGAATTGCTTTGATTACTCAGACTGAGGAAAAGGTGGGACCATGATCAGGATTGCACTGCTAGTCTACCCTCCATAACACGTTCAAAAAAATCACAATGGCATGTCTCTTGCTAAATGCAAAGTACACAATACCACTCTGATGGATGAAAAGACTGTCTAAAATGAGTTTTGCAGCCAGTTTAAGTAAATGTTTGGTTTTGATGGGATACGTGCTCTGTGAGATGAGCCCTCTGTAACATGGTGACACATATAGAGCTCACAACAGTAAACATCTGACAGCTGTGCATATGGTATAGTCATGGTTAAAAAAGTCACCCCTAATGGCCTGAAGGTTGATGGGTAGCATGGCTTTGTGGCAGTCCCAGGAAAAGTGAGTTGTCCAGAAGGTGACTCTTTCAGTAAGTCATAACCTCATTGCTGGCATTGGGAAGGTCTGTGTTTCAGAAGCTGGGGAGGAGTCATTCACTTCAGAAAATGCACCCCTGGGGAAGATGCATCAGTAATGTCATTGGGCCAAATAAAAGGAAACATCAAAGCTCCAATTCAATGTATGGGTCAGTCCAGCAGGTAGACGTCATTTCTTAACCCACAGTGCAAAGATTGTTCCTAAACAGGTCCCAGGAGCTCTTACCAAAAGCTGGTACCTCCTTTGATCCACCTTATTCCATTAGCAAGGACTTGATAGCTCTTTCCTTTCAAAATGATAACATATGCAAATTTCTGTTGGTGCATGATGTAATTTCACCTTTGGTCCACTTTTTGCTTGTTGCTCTGTCTGCAAATCACATTGATGAGCTTCTAATATATAGAATATACATTCAGAATATACATTAGTGAGTGTATATTTTCCATTTTGACCTCATCCCCTAAGCTCAGTTTCAATAAAATGCTACAAGAAGATATTTTCCTGTTTTGTTCAAACTCTTTTTCACTGCCCTCCTGCTTTTTTATCTCATTGTGATCAACCCCCTTGTTCTATCTCTCAAAAACATGACTTTTATTTAAACAGATTCCTTTTTCCCTCCCACATTCTGGCAAGAGTTGGGCAGAACAGTTTTCCCATCCACAGAACCCTTGATATTTAGAAACATTCCTGTTTAAATATCCAAGGAATATTGGATATTTAAACATCCAAGCACCCTCAAAAAGAAAAGCCGGACAACATTTCATCATCCATTCCAGAACAGACAATGGACCAGCGATTCAAGAATTTTCCTGGGATCCAGGAGGAATTTGATTTTCTACTCTACATCAGAGTTGAACTGCTGGCCTTACACAGCTGAGGAGGTAGACAGTCACTTTTGCTTAACTGCTGGGAGAGAGGTGCTCAGCAAGAAATTCCCTTCTTCTCTGGTACATATGATTATGAGAACGTGTTTTTGAAAAATTAATTTGTCAAAGAGAGAACACAAATTAGGAAAAAAAAATCCTTAATTGCTGAAATCCTGACATTATTTTCTATGATCAAGGCACTCTAGCTTTGCTAGCCAGTAGGTTGGATTTGGATTAGCTAACCCAAATCCTGCTGGTAGCAGTCAACCATGCTTTCCCAATGAAAACCACTTCTCTTCAGTCTCATCTTCCTGCACCGAGTTTTCACCTTCTCCATCTTCCAACAGTACAGAGTCATTAAATTCATGCTCTTTCACCACTCACAGAAAGCTAGGAAGCTACGCAACCTCATTTGGGAAGTTGCCATTACCAATACTCAGAAAAGCCAAAGCCCTACTTTTTCTCTTGCTGCAGAGAACAGAGAAAGCAAAGGATTGAATGGAACATTCCGTGAAACACAATGAAAGGATTGAATGAAGTGGTCAGGGCCAGCATGCAGAGAGTGAGCTATCTGTCCTGTTACCCTCCTCCTTTCAGTGATCTCCCAGTAGTGGTTTTATTCTTCTGACTATGGGAAGGATAATAAACTATCCTCATTAAGGATATGTTCAGAACAATATTTACCATCTTTCTTATCAATAGTCAGTCAAAAGTTTTATTCTTCCAAAAGTATGTGCATGACTTTGAAACCATATGTTGGATATGTTAAATAAATGTCTCTGCCTTTTTATAGGTGCTGTTTTACATGTTCAGCCTGCCTTCACCTGGGTATGCTTTGACATGGTTGATTGTGTCATAATAATCAGGTTTTAACCAATTCCCATCTTCAAAGTATTGAAGTAGTAATATTTTAACAAAAATACATCCATGGAAGGATTTACTTATGTTATTTCTCTGGTTCCCCAAAGAGTAAGGCAAAATATTGTTTGTGTAAGTTCTAGCCCACTACAGCAAATACTGTTCCAGTAAATAATTACACAAAATAAAAAATGATTTGGGGATGTTTTCATGCCTGGGTTTTTCTTCCCGTATACTTTCTTGAAGTTTCTTTTTATTACCATGAACATCTCATAAAACATATTTTAAGGTTGCATTCTCAACAATTGCAGGTATTTATTTTCCAGGAGCTTTCACATCAGAAGCTCTGTATCTACAACTTCACACATCCAACCAGAGAGTAAGAAACAATTATATGAGTCTCCAGTGACCTACAGTAACTAAATAAGAAATGGTGGAAAACCAAAAATTCACAAAACATTTGAGCAAGCAATTTCAAACACAGACAGATTTAAGGAAAATTAAGCTATTTTCAATGAACAGATGAAGAGAGAATAGTTTCCCAGCAAATTATTCATTATTTATTGGATAGGATTTTCAAGAGTTTTTGGTTTAGAGTGCTTGTCCTTGTATTGACAGACAATTGTATTGCTAGACATAATGTCATTTGATTTAACCTTAATGGGATCAGTTTATTCGTCAGGAAATGCACATAAATGGAAACACATGCAGCCTCTAGAAGGTACTTATATACATAACTATGTTGGATTTCTTCTGGAGTTTGATTCCCTAGTGTCCTCAACAATCTTAGTATTTGTGATATTCATTTTCCTATTTGTTTCTGCCTGAAAGACTGATATTAATAATTGTAATTTTCATTTAGGGCCTAAGCTGTAAACAAGCAGATATGACATCCATGTACCAACAATGTGCACGAAGCAGTTCTGGGAAACTGTTGTTTTATGTAGTAATCGTAGTAATGTCTTTCCAGGTTTTAAATTTAATTCAGCTTTACATTGTCAAACTGGAAGTAGACTGTATCAATTACTACAGATATTTTGGTCCTTACAGTGTAGGTCAGTAAGCACATGAAAATGTTGTTCATTGAGAAATGAGGAAAGTATCACTGAACCTTAGAACTCCTCAGCTTAGTCACAAAGCTATCCAGTGTGTGGGACAATTTATAAAATTTTATAATAAAAGTCTGTTACAAAATATCTTGTTTGAGAAGGGTCTATGAATTAATGTTAACTTTCCAAATTTACTTATATATACTGCACATTCAATTCTGCATTCACTGTCTTCTGAAATTCATGATGGACTAAGTCAGGATTGTGGTAGCATAGAGAATTGTCCCTGGGTATCACTATGACTGAGTAAGCTGAAAGATTTTAAGTTTTTAGAAGGTTTGTGCTACAGAAGTATTTTTCCAACTTGTTTATATATTCTAGCCTGAAATTGGAAGTAACAACTGAGTGAGCTGGGCTTTGAACAACCAAAGTGTGCTCTGTGGTGAAGATTGTTGAAAAACAGTCCTGGATGGGTACCAGAAAATGAGAAAACTCATGTTTGTGTTAGTCTTTCTGTGTCTGAATTCCCTATTTACACAGTGAGCATATAATACTTCTCTTCAGAAGAGCACTGTGAAAATATGTGTCATCACTGGTTATGAAACTGCAGGACTGTGCCCCATAAATGGGGCTAAATGAAGCTAATGAAGAAATATATAATTCTGCCTAAAAGCAAGGCCAGGGCTGAGGGACCAATACAAATTTCTGTATTTTGTATAGCTGATTTCCAGAAAAGTAGCAGGTAAAGCAAAAGATATTTAATCAAAACGTCTCTTAAGTAAAGATCTGAATAGTGGTGAAAGAGGCAACGTTAACATTCTAGCAGTTTCTGATTATGAAGGGTCTGAGTCTGCCACTTGAATACATTTGTATTAGTATTCACATGTAATTTACCCACAGTGCAAGAATACTGTGTGCTGCACATAGTTTTATATTAAATTTACTTGGTTCTGTATTTACCCGTGAAACAAAGACCTATTCAGTCCATTCGATCACCACTTTCCTCTTGAGACAGCAATAGAAAATATGCTTCTTTGAGTTCATGTTAGTTCTACTAGATGAATTCTCTACATGACCACAAGCAATTTTGATTATATTCTACATAAAAACTGTGTAATATTTTATCTGATGCCAAACTCTCACAATAATCATCTGAGATTCACTCACTGAGGTACATCATTCATTGAGGCAGCTAGTGCTTCCTCTCCCCATTTTTAAACTGCAAACCAAAGTCTTTTTTTTCTAGCAAATTCTTGCTTTTTCAAATTACTGGTTAATACAGTAGTAGCAAAGATAAACTTCATAAAATAGATTAAATACTAAAAATGCAATTATGTTTTAAATTAAATGTAAATGTTTAAAAATATAAAACTTTGTAAATGTGTTTTTGCATTTTGTACTGAAACCTCCCATATATATGTATAGAGCAATTGACCACACATAAAACTGTCTCACAAATTTCAAAGTAATACTTTGTGTAATTATATTGAATCAGAGGGGTCCTGTTACTTTGTTCATAGCTGGGAAAAAAAGCTTATGTAATACTGAAATGAAATGTTATTACAGTCTCACTTACTCATTCTTGGAATTGGCTTAGTGATTACTTCAACATCGACATCAGTGAAAAACATTTGACATCTGGCCTAGAAAATCAGACAGCAGACCACAGAGACTTTGATTAAAAAACTTCATATAATTTTCTCCAATCAGTAAGCTGGCCTATTCTTTATTAGAATGAAGGTTTCTCTCATCACCTGCAAATTTCTAGGAAGACCTCAGAAAAGAAGAAAAAAAGCAGTTCTTCCACTTCTGTAATAAATTTCCATTCCAACCAGCAATCGTACAGAAGACTGAAGAGGAGTGTCAGTTCTGACGAACTGTTTTCTTTTGTTTGAAAAGGGTCAAATATCTGATTTCCACATTTTTTTTTTTTTTGCTATTTATTCCTTTGTCAAAGTTTATTTCTTCCTTCTCTGTTTAATGCTTCCTTGGGAGTTTTGCACAGGATACAAACCCCTTTTCTGGAATGAGACGAAAAAATGTACAAGCTTTTTCATGCTCTCTGTATGTCATTGAATAATCCATGTGAGAAATAACATAGGCCACTTATGTTCTTATTTTTATACCCTCCTTCAGAGCACATCCACTCCATGAAAAAGAATGAACCATTAGCGCAGCATTACAACACACCTTCAGAAATGAACTGCACTTCTGCATTGCTGGGAATGAGAGTCTCAGCCTGAGACTCCAGATCACAACATGAGAACAAGGCATCAATGAAGTCATGAAAGAAGTGCTACAGTAATGAAACATCACACTGCCTTTTTTCTTTGAAATAGATTTATAGTGAAACTTAGTAATTAACTTATTTTCAACAAACTAATTTCAACGTATGTTTTCAGCTCAAATAAAGTTGCTGAAACCATTTCAAATACCATATACCCCATCTTTCTTTTCTTTGGCAAAAACAAAGTCCTTGCTAATATCTTGCCACAGTACATTTGCTTCTCTCTTAACAACGAGGTATGTGGTAAAATATGATAGTACTATCAAAACACTCATAATTAAATCCTAATAAAATTACAAAATTGTAATAAAAAGAAACTACATTATCTCCTTGAAATGCATGTCACAGCATAACCCATACAAAAGCTAATGCTCAAAAATCTTGATAGCAGAACTATAACAAAGAGAGGGAATAAGCTAGCTCCTTGTAAAAGAACAGGAAATCTCTACTGTGGTAAACTAAGGACTATATCTAAGGATGTATCTTAAAGGTGCTGACCAGAATCAGTCATGGCTGGTCCCAAATGTTTCAGTGCAGATAATGTTTTCTTGCTTGTGTTGGGTTTTGTTAGCAGCTGTGTTGGCTCCTCCCACGTAATATAGCCCTTTATTCACACAACACCTTGGTACTTTCAAATATTGCAGTCATAGTAACAATCCCCATGAATATGGGACTAATAATGCAAACTCAACAGATCAAAACATATATTAATGATATATCTATTAAGGCACAGAGTTTGTTTCACTGTATATGGGAAAAAACAATCTGCTTGCTAGCAGAGCGTAGATACTGATCACTGTGTCCTAACTGTATTCTGCAACTTCTCCTTCAACTTCTAAGATATCATGACTAGCTTCCCACCATAGTACATAACTATGAATTTCACAGTACAACTATAACAAACCTATTTTTGTGATGTATATAACTAAATCTCATTGAGAAAGGTATTGAATAGGACCTATTGCCCACTTATCCAAAGTCTTGATAATCTATATCTTATACGCACTAAATGGTTTGCATTCATGCTACACTCCATGCCATAGCAGATATTTTATTAACAGTAAAAGTACTGAAGCCCCTCCACCGGCAGGGTTACTTACTGCTTTTGTAATAGTAGCAAAACAGAAAAAAATCAGAAGGCTGTATCCTCCTCCCCATGTAAGGGAAAATAGGGAGAGAAGTGCATACAAGGGGAGATTTTTCTCATATGTTACAGTGAACAGGTGGAATATATGCAGGGGTATGATGAGCTGTACGTTGTGTTTGTTTCGTTCTGCTACATGGCTACTTCCCTGCAACAGACTAATGCAGAATTTGACACTAATAACTTTACACTCGCTAATTGGTTATGGACTTTATAGTACTAATCAATAAACTAATTAAGCTGGGTGAGTTGGTCTCCTGAGCCCTTCTTAAGAACAACAGACTGTCAAAGCCACAGGTCACAAGCATGGCAAGAAACAGGTGAGTTATGTATCAGGCGCAAGTGTGGTATGCAAGTGTGGAGGGCTGCAAGCCCGAGGGGCAGCAAGGCCTGTGGGGAAGTTGCAGCTGGGAGCATGCAGGCAGGGAGGAGGGAAGGGCACCTATAGAAACATGTATCACCTGAAGTGTGATCACAAGGGAAAGTCAAGACAAAAGGCATCTCGAGCAGAGTGTTGGCTTGAAAGACCTCAGAAATTGTTTTCCTTTTGTGTGCCCAAGGATTTAAAATTTATTTAAAAAATAAAAAAATAAATGTATAGACCAGTATTAAAAAAAAAAAAAAAAAATCTGCAAAATAAAATCTGCAAAATAAAACAAATAAACCTCTGTCATTAACTTCACCCACCAAACAGAACTAGCCTATACTATTTCATCAACTGGTTAAGAGCTTGGGTAAACAAGAGCAATAACGTTTGTTTTCCATATAACAGGGTAGATGTGCATACATGAACTCATCGCTATCCTGTTTTTCTCTTGAGCATGTCGTACCATTTCTGCTTCCAAGAACACTGGACTTTATATAAATTTTCTTCCGCTCAAAATTTTAACCACAGGAGAGAGAAAGAGAGAGAAAGAGAGGGAGTATTGTGGGCATTTACTTAACAATGAAGCAGTGACTGGCTCTGAAAAGGTACAAGATGAACTTTTATACTATACCTTCTTAATCCAATGAATCTAGTAAAGGCTGAAATAAAAGGAGTTGTATAACCAGATCATCTCTGACACAACAAATTGAAAAGACCCAGGATGTTCCTTTCAGGCCCCTGTCACTAGTACTGTTACTCAAGATATCTGAATACGAATTAAGTGACACCAAATACATTTTGTCTCAAAGTAAGTAACATCAGTTTACTGAGCTCTAAATGGTACTTGCCAAGAATGTAACAATTCTTAATGTAATTGCAGTAAGTGCTTGGTACACTAAGCTTCCTAGCTAAGCAAGTAGCATATAAAGACTAGACTGAGACGCTCTCCGCTTCCCAAATTCCACACACCAGTACATGCTATCAGGTGACATGATGTTTCTTTTCTTGCTACAATTCTTTTTAAATAATTGCATCACTAGTGAGTGATATAAGAAAAAAATAGAGATTTCATTACTTGTTTCAGATGAATCCTTGAGTGTGGTTCACCTGAACATCTGTCGTTTTGCATCGCTGTGAGAAAAAAAAAAAAAAAAAAAAGTAATTTTATACATAGCATAAGCAGTTGGTTTAATTAGTTTGTTTTAAACAATAAAGGAATTTAGTAAAGTGTTATTTAACTTCTCTCTCAGAATAAGATGAAGTATTCTCCTAACAAAATAACCTTCATCTTTATTTTTTGTTCCATTTCTATAAAACAGTACAAGTAACTGATTTTTTTCAGCTTCAGATATAACCAAATGATAATTAAAAATTAATTTGGGGTTAAATTGAAATAAATTTTTCTTACTTCAGCAAATTTTAAGTTAATTTCACATAAAATAAATTCTTCCTTTGACCTATATTTTAAGCATTTTGTTCTGGTTTTGTTTCAACCATATAAATTTGTACTAATACTATATTTAATTCAAATCTGAAATTAAATCCTACTTTAAAACAAAAATAAATTTAAGAAACAATGAAACATTTAAACTGAAATGAATATATAATTTTATAATCTTTCTTCAAAAATGTAGACTTAATCTCTAAACTTCTCTTTTCCTGATTGAAGGTTGTTTCTGTATACTTTCTATTTTGGGTCTTTAACATGACAAAAGTAGTGTGCTAACACAGAGAAAATACAAAAATACAATTAGGATTTTTCCTATATATATATATTTTTTCATTAATAAGACAGAGAAGTAGGCATTTATTGTACAGACTAAGTATTGTGCAATTTGAAAATGATATATTGGATTGTTTGCTAAGTATGGGGTTGGTGCATATTTCTAATACTATGGATAGTATTTCATCACTACATGGATCTTTTTTGGAGGGTTTATTTGTGACAATTTCATAATCTGTCACTAAGGGGGTTGTATATACAAATGCATTAATTCTTTGTTTGAAGATCTTATGACCATCCCAAACATGGGATCCTGCAGAAGAGTACTTCCTAATCATATGTTTACAAAGTTTATGTTTGTTTGCATACTGTATGATTGCCAAAATGTCTGGATTCAGGACTGATTGCGCAGCCAAGATGAGCTGTGTTATTTTCCATTCAGTAAAGATATTCTATGGTTTGCTGGTCCTAGAAAAGATTCTCTCAAACACATTTTTTAAAGACCCCTACTGTAAGGTTCTTTCAAGTATGCATTATAAACTTTTCAAATTCTTGGGATTTTCTCAAGAGCAGCCTCAACTCTGCATGACTTAGGTACCCATTATTTAATTTGTGCAGATGGATTTCTATTAATGAAATGTATATTCTTGGAAGTATTTTCCACATCAGTTTACTTATAAGCACCCAAAACTAAGAACAAGTACAGGAAAAATTGTTTGCAGATCTAAAATATTGTTGGGGTTTGATTTCTCATTATACGGAAAATAATGCATTGAGTAATATTATGACAAAGGGAAATAAGAAATATTTTTTTATTTCCTGCAGAGATATACAGGATTTAGCTCAGAGAAAGCAAGTTGGCTTCTTTACCCTTATACACCACATAACCCAAGTACATTAAAACACCAGATGATCTCCTCTTACCCTAATGTAAGCTACATCTCCATTTAAATTTAGCTGGCATTTATGCAACTTTCACTTTACAGTGTAAATAATTCCATGAAATCCCAATACATCATTCTATAGGAAAATTAATGCAATTTCTGTGGATTAGAAATAATTACAATTAACAGCAGAATTTTTACTTCAACTCTTACATCACTGTAAATTCTATCTACAATCCAAAAATAATATCAGATAACCCTGAGCTGACATGCTTTACTTCTTTTGCAATATTTGTAAATATTAGCTACATTGCATAGTCACTTGTAATTATCTGTCAAAATATTAACATGTAGATTATAACTTCAGTATCCAGTTGGATGTTCATCCAATAACCAACGTCTTTAAGATCATGTTGTTGAAGGAGTTTTTCATCAGTTCTCCAAATTAAAACTGTGATACATATTCTTAGATGCTTATTGGGCAGTCACATTTTTTTTATGGTTCATACAGTTATAATACTTTTTTTGGCTTAGAAGAGTTTAGAGCAACACGAGTGTAGGGAATTTACATCTAATCATGTACCTAAGAATTTTTTTAACTGAAAGCAAAGCTGTCCATTAGCATTCTGATCCAGTGAATCTGTAGCAGTTAGAGGAAAGAATGCCACCTACTGAATTATCAATACCAATTCAGTTAGCATCCCATATTTTTCTTACAGGTCTTTTATTTTAATACTGATCAAACTCAATACTAGATGGCTTTGATAGTTGGCAAGACCACAGCCTAAAGAAGTATGACTTCAGGATTCATGTGATGGGCAGGTGAATTTGCATAGTCAAAATCAAATATATAAAAAAGAAGCGTTCATACATTTTGCAATACAGTGCATTTCCAGAAGAAGAACTTAGTAAGTAGAATTTTTTGAGTTTTATAGGATTAAAAATGCTGAGAATTAAAGTAACACCAATGCAGATTTTTGAAGTTTATAAAAGCCACTATGCATAGTGATCAGAACAGCGACAGTACTGCTTAGAGTTTTTATCTTCTCATAAACCTATCAAGACAAATGACTAGTGATGAAATTATTTTAACATGCCTTATAACTGTGGATGATGCAGCAGTGAGACAAGCCATGTTGTATCCCATCTCTGTTCCATCGATGATATTGTAACTTGGTTCTGTTCCAAAATCTTTGGCTGGTGATACTTCAGACATGGAATACAGTTAAACCTCTGAAACTTTCAATGAATTAATGTATTTCAGATTTAACTTGTAAACTGAGCAGGCTTGATCTTGAAATCACTACAATAAATTAGTATGCAAAAATATGGTCCACTGATATTTTACCACAATTCAGTTTGACTTAAAGAAAGTGCGTACACCAAGAGAGAATGTAAAACACCACTGATAGGGTCTTCAGTGGTATTTTTATATATTTTTTTTTCCTGACAACAATATCGCTTCTGTTGTTCTTTTGTATTCTACAGTCTTGCCGAATCGCAATATTACAGCTATCCACATTAATATGTTTGTTTTGTTGTTCTTTGTTTTTCAAGTTATTATTTATAAGATTAGGCCAGCATTTTGGGTGTAACTTCAAATGACCTTTGCTGCACTTGATAGTGGTTTTTTATATAACAATGACACTCAAAGGAAGAAACAGAGTGGAATTCAGTGCAGCTTTCAAATTAAGTAGATAACGGCATTAACATCTGCTATGTAAAACAAGGAGAGCACAACTCCCAGTCTCAATTTTTTTGAAATTAGGTCACATCATAGGAGAATGGAAACCCTCTTCTAAATGATATATCTGAATGTAACCATCTTTTTTCATACACTACAATCATTCAAGATAATTTAGAATAAGCAGAACTTTGTCATTTAAATATGCACATTAGTACCGAAGTCCACTAAGAAAGCAGTATTCACATTCCACTTAAGAGCAGAAATTTTATCCTATAATTCATATGGAAATTTGTACCTGAAAAACTGCAAGAATCACTGAGTCCATACCATTGTTTTGTGTGGTGGTGTATTAAGCCTTAAAATAAACTTCCATGAGTCCATTTTTATTTTTCATAAACAGTTCAACAGCAGCTGTCATTTTAAAATGAACATATAAAAATGTCTAGATGCATATAAAACATGGATGCAAATAATAATGTGAAAATACCTTATTTTTGAAAAAAAAAAAAAAAGTATGTATTTCAAGGGTATTTAGAGTAATCAATCATCCAAATAAGATGATGTTCTCAGTAGGGTGCTGGACTATTGCAGGAGAGGGCACTGATCTGTTAAGCCACATATGATGTGTAAAACTGAGGAAAATCAGCTGGCAACCACTCACATGTTAACAGTGAAGAACTATTGTTTGCCTGTGAGCAGAAAAGGATAGGGGGCACTGGAGCCTGACTGAGCCACTGTCTTGCACAGCAAAGTTGGGGAGACCTCGGAGGCATAGCAGAACTGTGCTGTTTTGCAGCTGGCAGGTGCAAGGCCCGTTTATCACTGCTAGGTGAGCTTGTGATGACAGTCCAGCACCTTTCAAAGCAGTAAGTACTCAACGATATGCTCAGATAATATTTTAATGACTTAGAAAAACTTTTAGAAATAACCTGGCCTGAAGGAATGACTATA
Organism: Anser brachyrhynchus; assembly: GCF_964034855.1. Lineage (NCBI taxonomy): Eukaryota > Metazoa > Chordata > Aves > Anseriformes > Anatidae > Anser > Anser brachyrhynchus. The sequence continues at coordinate 141,273,264 of NC_137695.1, read as the reverse complement.
GGTGGACAGCAAGTGCTATTACAACGCATTGCCTAAAGTAATAAAAATTAAAAGGGAATGCGTAGTATTTTCTGTTAGGAGATGTGCAAACAACAAAATTATATCACAATTAACAGTTACTTTTTTTTTTTGCTTTGAGTTCATTCACATTTTACCATTTGCCAAAGAAATGTTTGTCTGTCTCTGTTCACCACCTCTGAAGAGGTGTAAAAATAGCTGTGTTACAGGGCTGTTGTGACCATAGATGGTTAAATTATTTCTCCTGATTTGACAAAGCAGGCTTTGTTTATCTACAGCAAGTCATTTGCAAACAGAGTTCACACTTCACAAATGTATTCTCTGCTCATAATTGTTTAATGAGCAATATTCACAAACAAAGACCAGTGGTGGGGTTGTTTGCGAGTGATTTCTTCTGCTTGAGGTTTCCACTGGGTTGCTGGTCATTTTGGCTACACCATCTTATAACAACTCAATTGATTTACTTTTTAACAACTCAAGTGATTTAAAGAGGAAACGACACCTATGAAGTAATGACAGTAAGAAACAGGTATGTTCTCCCTGTATGCTGGATCTTTTGTACACAAATTTTATTGTATTTTTCAGACCCCTCTTCTGAAAACAGGCAGAGGTCTGGATGTTCCACAGTGACTAAGACTGAAGGCTATCTCCCAAATCCAAAATACTCCACAGTAGACTAGTGGGAAGTTGCCAGAACAGAATTGCTGCTCAGAATTAATATTTGTGAGATTGGTCTTCCAGTATTTCCTGAATTCACACTGCTCCTGTGAAGATTAATAGAGCATGTAGAAGATGCATATTACCATTTATCACCATTATCTTCTTAGTATATCTTGTTTTACTATTATTATTTTTAAACCTGATAATACTTAATTCTTTTCCTAAGCATGTTTGTCACAACCTAAAGAAATATTTTTAATGAATACTATTAATTTGGTCTTTCTGTATGTCCCAATGAAACACTGAGCACTGCTGCTTGATCACAGAATCATAGCATCATAGAATATCCAAGTTGGAGGAAGGGACCCACAAGGATTGAGTCCAACTCCTGTCCAACACACACACACACACACACACACTGAAATGAAATGAAATGAAATGAAATGAAATGATAAAATAAAATAAAATAAAATAAAATAAAATAAAATAAAATAAAATAAAATAAAATAAAATAAAATAAAATAAAATAAAATAAAAATAAAATGTGTCTGAGAGTATTCTCCAAACACTTCTTGAACTCTGACAGGCTTGGTGTCATGACCATTTCCCTGAGGAGCCTGTTCCAGTGCCCAACCACCCTCCCAGTGAAAAACCTTCTCCTGATATCCAGCCTGAACTTCCCCTGTAGCAGCTTCAAGCCCCCTTGGGTCCTATTGCTGGTCATCAGAGAGAAGAGATCAGTGCCTGTCTCTTCACTCTCCTTCACGAGGAAGTTGTAGACTGCAATGAGGTCTCCCCTCAGTCTCAGCTTCTCTGGGCTGAACAATCCAAGTGACTTCAGCTGCTCGTCATACATCTTCCCCTCTAGACCCTTTATCATCTATGTTGCCCTCCTTTGGACATTCTAATAGTTTCATATCTTCCTTCTACTGTGGTATCCAAAACTGCACACAGTACTTGAGGTGAGGCCTCACCAGTGCAGAGTAGAGCGGGACAATCACTTCCCTCAGACAGTTAGCAATGTTGTTTCTGATGCACCCCAGGATATGGATGGCCCTCCTGGCCACCAAAGCACACTGCTGGCTCGTGTTCAGCTTGCTGTCGATCAAAACCTACTGTGCTGGGTCTGGCTCAGATGAAGATAACTTTCCCTGCAGCACCCCATACAGTGCTGTGCTCTGCACTTGCAACTAGAACAGCACTGGTATCACACCACTGTTGTGTCCGCTGCTGAGCAGTGCTGTCACTGCATCAGGACTTCCTCCAACCCGCCCCAGAGCCAGGAGACTGGGGGTGGGCAGGAAATGGGGAGGGGACATCTCCAGGGCAGCTGACCTAAACCAACCAAAGGGATATTCCATGGCATGTGGTGTCACACTCAGCAATAAAAGGTGGGAAAGAGGAAGTAGACGGGGGATCTCGTGGAAGCATCTGTCCTCCTGAACAACCGCTACATGTATTGAGGCCCTGCTTCCCAGGACGTGGCCAAACATCGCTCATTGATGGGAAGTAGGGAGTAACTGCTTTTCTTTCTCTGTGCTTCTGTGCGGCCTTTGGTTTTTTTTTTTTGTTTGGTTGGTTGGTTTTTTTCCTTCCTTTTCCCTTTAATTAAATCATACTTATCTGAAGCCTTGAGCCCTTTGTGTCGTATTTTCTCCCCCTTTGCCTTTGAGGAGGGGGAGTGAGAGAGCGGCCATGGTGGAGCTTGGCAAACCACCACACCCCAATCCCTTTCTGCAAGGCTGCTCTCCAGCATCTTGTCCCCCAGTCTGTATGTATAATCAGGGTTTCCCCTCCTCAGGTGCAGAATCCAGCATTTATTCCTGCTAAACTTTGTGGTTTTGGTGATTGCCCAGCTCTCTAATTTGTCCAGATCTCTGTGCAAGGCTTCACCACCCTCAATGGAATCAACAGCTCCACCCAATTTAGTATCATCTGTGAACTTGCTCAAAAAACCTTCAAGTCCATCATCCAAATTGTTTATGAAAACATTGAAGAGGACTGGTCCTAAAATGAAGCCCTAGGGAACCCCAACAGTGACAGGTCACCAGCCCAATATAACCCCATTTACAAGAACCCTCTGAGACCAATCCATCAGCCAATTGTTCACCCATCTTATTATGCTTTTACCTAACTGTATTCTGGTCATTTTGTCCAGAAGGATACTGTTAAGATATGATAACTCCCAGTATTTATTCAGAATATAGTCTCTACTTCTATCCTTTGCAGGCCAATTTCTACCTTTTTGCCTTAATCTCCACCCCATAGGAAGCATTAGGAAAGGCAGAAAACGAAACAGAACTTTCAAAATTCCATCAAGCAAAAAAGCAACAACTGAAAAAAAAAAAAAAAACACTCTTCATCCTTTCCTGTTATGGTTTGTTGAATCTTCCTTTGTCTTGTTGTATAATAGGAATAATGTTCATGGCACTGGAGTATACACACAACAAATAGCTTCTGTGGTTATCAAACACCTCAGCTTCACTTCAGCATTTAATCACCCACAAAAGCCATTTCTTTGCCTTGTATACTTCTCTGCCACAAACATTATCCGGTAGCTAACATACACCCTGGAGTGCCAGACCTTCATTTTACACTCTGAAAGATGAATTGGAAGAATGAAAAAATTCAACCCGCAGTTTTTAAAATAATAGATTAAAAGTTAGAAAAGGGGTAATAGTAATCAAAATCCCAAAGCCCACATTAATGCAGTAGAGAAAAGTCTGGTGCAACCACAATAAAAAATTTGGCTGTCTTCAGTGATCTCCCAAAATTACCTGCTGGAAGGACTCCAAGAATAAAAAAGCACAGTTATGATAGACATATGCTAGGAGATTATGATAATAACTTTGTTCTGGGAGAAATTAACTTTGCTCCCATGTTAGAAATAACACCCTAGCAGAGCCAGCAGTGCTCTGAATAACACAACTTAGAGAAGTTTCTAACCATAAATATAAATGGATATCTCAAGATGCTTTGACAAACCCAAAATGTTAATGTCCTGAAAGACATAAAGCATAATACAAAGCTAATATTCCCCTAATTCATCTTTTCTGCTTTTGCCATGTCCCTCTCTTCACAGGTCCTCAGGTTGTCCTTTAAGCTGCAGACAGTGCTGAAGAGTTCTTGACACCCTCAAAACTGGTGAACTTCTGTTGGTCTCAAGCAGTCTTGTGATGCCTATGTGTATGCTCCTGATCCGTCCAGTTGTTCTCTTCATGTATGTTTTCATCTCATACATGTCTGATCAACAGTATCTGGTCAACTTAAGTTACTGCAGTTCCTGAATGGATATTTGTGGCTTCTGACATTATCTAGGTACTTAGAAGCCACAAAGGGAGATATGAGATTGAACAGAGCCTGTGGAAAAGCTAGACAGAATTAATAAAAACTTTCTCCATTAAGGTCAGAAAGGAAGTATTCTGGGATAGTAATAAGACAAAGAAAATGTGTCTGAAGAGAAAGAAGAAAAAGCTGAAGAAAGGGTGGTAGGCAGACAAAAGGAGAAAGGTAATGGAATCTCTACAGAGAAAAAGAAAAAAAGAGTTTGGGGGACCGGAGGTAATAATGGATCAGCAAAAGGAAGAGAGTTAATGCTATAAAGAGAAAAACAGAATATGAGAGGAGAAGGAAAAACTAAACAAGCTGCACAGAGACTGGAAGTAGAACTGAAGGTAATAGTCAGAGGCATTATAATACTGGAAAGGGGGACAAAGAAGTGGAAATGAGAAAAGTGGAGGTCAAAAAAAAAAAGGAAAAGAAAAGATGAAGGAAAAACGCTAGAGGGAAGAACAAAACAGCTAACTTTAGGCTGGTGGATATATTTATCTGTGCTTTGGCAACTATAAATTATAAAAATGAAAGCCAGGGGACTGCTGTATACGGTGTATACATGCCACCATAGAGTGTATAAGAAGCACCATGGACATAAAAGCAGAGAGTCTTTGCATTGGATCTTACTTCTTTTCCTGCATCCTTTTGATTTTTTCTGAATTTGTAAATGCAAGTTAAAAAGAAGGACTGTGGGGTGAAGCAGTAACAAGAATAAGAATCTGTTGGTGCATGATAGCAACCTTCCTCTGATTCTTTAGGAGGAATTTGAAAAGAAAGGTAGGGTCTTTTGCCTTCATGAGGAAGTAGATTGCTCCAGCTTTAAAACAGTGTAGGAAACAATTCAGGGGCAGACATTTATTTGATCCATTTCTTCTTGAAAATGTCCCTTTCAGCAAGAACGAAGGTTGTTGGAATGATACTCAAAGTTTTCCATTTTAATTTTCAGTATAAGTGGTGTAAGGGTTGGTCTTAATATGAGGCCCACAGGGAAAGACTCGTTATAGCAAAGAGGTTGCACTACTGCCGTGTCCAATAATAAGATGCATTGCAGCATTACCAGTCTGCCATAGGACGACTACAACTGTGACAGGTAGAGCAAAGTCAGGAATATACTAGTTCAGATACACTATTAAAAAAAAAAAAGTTGCTTTTAATTAAAAATATCAGCAGGTGGAGGGAACGATTTATACCAGGTAGTCACCCTTCCCCCTCTCCCATGTAGCACATGTCCAGTTACAGGAAAGAAGGAAGGAAGTCATCTCAAGCAGGAAGTGAACAGAGAGATTTATTTGCTGCTATGTTGAACTTTGTCATGTTAAAGCGTCCTGCCATCTAATAGACTTCCCAGTCCTGATTCAGTTGGTTCTCAGGGGTGCCCTACAGAGTGCATAGGAAGGGGTGGGTATTAAGAATTGCATCTGTGAAAGCTTAATGCTGACCTACTAAGGAGAGGTATTTATCTATATTCATTCAAGTGTCTCTAAAAAAATCACATTATGGAGTCATTTTCTTGTCTTTATCCATTCACTGGCCAAAATAAATATTTCATTATGTCATATAGGTTCTTACAATAGACAGAAGTCCCACTGCAGGTCACCTTCCAGCCAAAGGCATTCTCTGGGGAACCAAAACATATGATTTAAGGGCTCAGGAGGAAGGGGAGGTTTAAAGCTAGACCTTTCGTTATACAAATTAAAAAAATATAGATAGATAGATTTCTTAGGTAAAAACATGGACACAGACACTCTCTTCTCGTTCTGTGCTATCTTACTATCTGAACCCTCTGGATCCAACCTCCACAATGGCTCTAGCAGAGGAGCACTGACATGTGACTGCTACTTCAAGGCACAAGTAGTAAGACTGGGTGCCTCAGCCTCTCAGGATTTAGGCAGTTCTTGCTTGCTCAGGGTGTCAGAGAAGCCTAGGTACCTGCAGGATTAGATGAGGTGATACCATGTTATTAGATGCCTGTGATACCTAAAAGGTGGACTTTGGTGCCTAAGGAGGCATTGAGATCCTTAAGTCCCCTTTGTAAATTGAGCCCTATGTTTCTTCTCCTATAAAACTGTCTCCATCAGCAACATTATTTCTTTCACAAATGTATGTTTGTTTTATTTTTTTTACATTTATATAACCTGCTCTACATTCTTTGTTGCTTCTATAAACTTATAAAATCACCCTATTATGTAGAACAGTAAGTCGCTTAAGTCATCTAGCAATAGTAGCTCAGTTCAGTACACTCAGGATGAAACAGCTGCATAAGCTTTAACCCTTTATGCCAGTCTCTGTTTATTATCCTTACTTATTTGACACACAAGCTGAAATAACTTCCTTGTTCTGAGCCGTGCACTTCTGTGCTTCTGATGGAGCTGCTAAATGCTCTGGTTGTTCAGCTCTTGCAGCTCACTTTAGTAGCTTTCGCTTTGCATTCACACTGGCTTTTCAGCACATTATAAGTGGGACTGGAAACACTGCCTCTCATTTAAGGTTGCCAGACACTCTGCTGATTTCTGTTACTTAGAGCTTAGCCAGATTTTAGCTGTTTGGGTGAATATAATGCTCTATGCCTTGTGGCTGCCTGGGTTGAATTTTTGGAGAAGATTTCAGCCAAGACAATTGAGCCCTGTTCAAGAGCAAGATTACTATACTCTATGTAGTTTCACTTCTGTAAGTGGTGGGGAGAAGCAGGCTATTCTTATTTTCCCCCATCAGCTGCTTCCCTTGCTTCCCTGAAGGAGTGCCACAGCCACCAGGACAAGAGGACAGAGCTGATGTGGTAGCAAGTCCTCCCCCTGCAACCACACAGTGTAGCTTGGCTGTTCCCAGATCCACGCTGGTACTGGAAGAAGAGATTCAATTCTTAGCAAATTTCTCAGTTCTTGCTGGGACTTGCAAGTGCTGCTGCTCTGCGGAATGTCGGCTGCACATCAGGGCGGTCACAGGCAGCTGCATCCAGTCTTAGGATATGCTCGGCTTTGATAGGGAGCAACAGGGACTTGGATGCAGGGCCAAGATGAGGCAGTGGCACCAACTGACTCACCAAATTGGGGATGGGTTGAGAAAGATCAGACATGCACAGAATGGTCATAAAAATGAAATTAGGACTATGGAGTAAGGGGTGCTACTGTTGGACTACAGCGTAAAGTGGCAGGAATTTTGGGTGGTGCTGGGCTATCACTTAAACCAGGCTTTCCACAAGAGGTCAATAGCTGTGTTTTATTCATTTCCTGGGTCCTGATTTCAAGCTGAGTTGCTTGTTTTACGCAAATGATAAACATTCTTGTCTGCTGCAAATTATGGGGGCTTTGCATGTGTACAGGGATGCAGCAGAGTCCGTCCAAGGACTTAAGGAAGAAAAAAAAAAACACAACACAAATTCATGATATACCCAGTTTGGAATCCAATATCAAAGCAAGCTTTCTATTTTCACCAGAATTTGTTTCACCTTTAGTCTAGGAATAATAACAACACCTTCACTATCTGCTTTAATGACACTTATTGAGAATTCCCACATATAGAGGAAAAATATTGGCAAGGACTCAGGTGTGCTGGTGGCTGGAAAGAACTTATAGGAGGTGCTGTATGATGTGCATTTGTGGGTGATATGCCATCATGTTATGCCACTGCAAGAGCTGTATGGTTCTCCCCACTCTCTCCTGCTAGCAAAGAGCACCAGAGACAAGCCCAAAAATAACTGACTCTGCTTTCGGGGAAGGTATGAAAAGCATGCTATAAATATCGTCTCGCAGCACACACCAAGCACTGAGGAGGCAATGAAATACTGAACAACAGCTTGTTTAGTGGGGTTTGTCCATCAGGTACCACAAATGAGGTAGGGCCTTGTATAAAACCAGAAATTAGCTAGGTAGTTAAGGGCGGCACCAGAATAAGTGCAAAAAATAAGCTAAATCATTGGCGTCCAGGCATATTTTCTATCATCTGAGTGGCTGGTTTTGAAAACCTTAATGAAGTGCTTGTAAAGCCTTTCTCTCTCTTTGTGTATGTGTGTGTGTGAAATTAAATACTTCAGTCAGCCAATTTTCTACTTTATTTTGTTCCTTACTTTTTACATGTTCTCATTAATCTACATTTCTTATTTAAAATTAAATGAAAGAGTATCTTGGAATCAATGATAATGGTATCTTATCAAAGAATATCTTCTGAAGATGACACCTGTTATTTATTGTGACTGCATTCATTGTGGTGGCTCCATAATACTGTAATTATTTGATATAATAAAAAGGTATTATTTCTCTGTGTAAATCTTACCACAATCCAAGTAACCAATTTGGCTCATTGATTCTCCCTACCAAGAGTATCCATCCACCAATGATTTCCTGTAAATCTAAACCATGATAATAAGGAGACCAGGCCGCATTCATTATTTGTTACCTTCATCAAAGGCAAAGTATAACGTCAAGGACACATTTGACCTTATTATCTTTAACATTCATGAGGATGTTAAAGTACAACACATGACACCAGACTGAGATTAAAAGCATTAGTGGGAAAATCAACATATTATTCGTTTAATCCACACTAACATAAAGGACTTCAGACTGCTGCAGAAAGCTTGCAAAATCTGCCTAGAACTCTGAGAGATTTCAAAAATAAGCCCAGAATAAAACTAAATGTTAGTGAAAACAAAGCACTGAAGTAAAACTAGACAGTGTTCATGTTGTAACTATTGAAATGCTTTCCTCAAGTAAGAAAGATAAGCAAGATTTGGTACTGCTGTTTATTGGAATTGTGTTGATTAATGCAAGAGGGGTTTTGGAAAAACCATGCAAGATACTACATTTAAACAGGAAACAGATGGCCCTTAACTGGGTATGCAGGTGAGGAAACAGTGGCTTCCTAATTTCACTGAGCCAGCAAAACAAGAAGAAATGTAATGCCTTGTTTGTTCCCTTAAGTCCAGTAGGCACTGGAGTTTATATTACTTTTTGTCTTTTTATTTTTTTAATGTTTTTTAATTTTGTTACACACACTTGTACTTATATCAAGACTACAGTCTGACCAAGGACTCATTCCTGATGAGTATCCTTCCTAATCATTTTTATTTTCAGAGATGCAGACCACTGCTGCTAAACTACACATGCAATGGTATTAGGGCAAACAACAGAAATCCATTCAAAGTTAACAATTTGCAAGGCATGATGGGACTGAGAGAAACCATAATAATTTATAGAATGCATTAAAACTGGATTGCAGGGAAATTTATGATAGGCAGCTACACAATAATAAAAAACAAAAACAAAAACAAAAGCAAAACAAAACAAAGATTAATTAACATAAAAATTCTAGCTGTCATATTTCTCTAAGTAGAAATAATTGCAAAGCAATTTTATTTCGCTGAATGAACCTCCAAACAGGTAGAGGGTAAAGTCAACATGAAAATGAAAGTCACCTTTAGACCAGTAAAAGAATAGGCCACAAACTATCTGAGTGGACTGGTAGTAATGCAATTACTTTGTAAAATGCAACTGTAATAGAGACAGTATAGAACTAAAAACATAAGAAAATTTAAAGTTTTTTTAAAAAAACTGTATTCCTTATGGTTTTGTAAAATCAAGGTAAATGTAAAAATCCCAAAAGGTAGGCTTAAAATAAATTAAAAGGAGTAAATCAAGGAGGCAAAAGTGGATTAAAAATATAGAATATTTCTGTATGAAAGTATTAGAATTTGGGTCTGTATAATAGTGTGTGTATATAAATGTGTAGATATTTACCACACACGAATGCACAAAATCAAACATGAAAGGCCATATCTTAGGTGCAAGATTGAACGACACGTTTTTTCATCCAAAGATCTTTTCCCAGATGTTTCTCTGTAACATCACTGTGAATCAAGAAGTAGTCCACTGAAGTCAGTCAAACCCCATCACTGAGCCTGGGAAAGGTGCAGGATGAATATATTTATCTGGCTGACTTGAGAAATAAAACCTGAGTAATTGTTTTTTCTAAGTCAGTCAGCAACTGCAGCCCCTTACTACTAATGTACATATGAAGTAGAATGTTCTATCAAATTTGTTTAGAGAAAACTTCTGGTTTTGACCTGTCCTAACTACTGTAGCAGACTGCCACAGAGCAAAATTTCCACTGGTTTGCTAGCACTGAGGAAGCTGACCTGTTTGCCCTTCTTTCATCCTCTCTAATTAAGCAGGAGCAGATACATTCCTTGTCAAAATTGATAGCTGGTGGCAGATCCAAATGAATTTTCACATATTTCTGATGATGTACAATACAGTCCTGTTGTTTATGCAGCATCATGCTGTATGCCAACACGATGCACCATACTATGTGAGACTCTGGCAAACTTACAAAGGAGAGTGGGAACAATTTTAATACCTTTCTTTCAGATTGGATGGTGGGTATCTGATCTAAATGTTAGGTGATTTCTCTTGAAGTGCATATCAGTAAAGGTTGATGATTTAAACATCTCTAAATACTTTTAATCTTCATATGTTTTAGTGCCAGGTTCTTTTCAGTGATTATAATGGATTTCAATGTCGAGAACAGTGAAGAGGGTGGGGTTTTCTCATATACATGCAACTGCAAGCATCTTTAATACCCTTGGAAATGTAGTAGAACAAAGCTGCTTTCTTCTCTGATTTAGCAAAATTGAAGTGAGGGTTTATTTACAGTGAGACTCATTCAAAGATGTAGTTCTTCCTCTGCACTGTATCTGAATATTATATTATAGTTAGGAAATCCAGATGGACTTGAAGTCTACTTTGAACTCATTATATTAACTTTATCTTCAATTCTTATAATAAATGTTATGATTGTATTACAGCTCTTGAAATTTTCACTTTAAAAATTGCACTTACATTGATATTTTCTATATTTCCTTTTTTTTTCATCTGTTTAAATGTGGTTAAAGTGCTAATACTTCAAATACATGGAGAAAAGTAGCATGGTGCTGTGGCCAGACCACAAGACTAAAAAGAGAAGTGCATATGAAATAAGCCTCTGGTTTTGTAACTTACGGTTCCCTTTACATATCTGTTCCGTTAGCTTAGTTTCCCTGCCATATCATGAACCTCCAGCTTCCTTCTTCTGGCTTCTTATCCTGTGAGTTATACTTTCTTGGACTCCATTAATGTAACCTAAGTATTTGAATCGATCATCTCATATCTCCCCTCTGCAAATCAGGAGTCCAAGGTATTTGCTCTTCTTCTATCACAACTGGGTTCTTTCTTCAAGTTTTCTGGTCCTTCAGAGTTACCTTCATGTGACTGCTGTGATACTCAGAACATTCATTTTTGCTACTAAAATGCATTTGGGAGCAGCAGTGTTGTCCCCTCTCACCCATGCACAACTTAAGACTGCACCTTCAGAAGACAGATCTACACAAAAAAAAAAGATGACTCCCTGCATGACATTAATGCAGCAAGGCACCAATCTCTGTGTAAAGTGCCACATTTTAAAAATCACCCCACCAATCAGCAGTTCCTAAAATTTGGCCTCAGTTACATCCCTGAGCTCTCTGGAAGGTCCGTCCTGATTTGTGTTGAATGTGCACATTAATCAAACACAGAGAAAGTGGCATGCTGACAATACTTTGTTCTGTAAAAATGTATCTGTGCTGATAATGCCTGAATTTGTTGTGCTCTGAACCAGCTGTGAACTCACACTGGTGAGTGCGAAGTAGATATAAGATGATGCCAAATCAGAGCAGTCCTTCCTTGTATATCCACTTTCTACCCTCTGCAAGGAACAATAAAATACATATACTCCAGACGGACTGAATACTGCACATGGATGCGCATCTGCGCTCGTTCGCTTTGCAGAAGGATGAAGCATGGTGGGAGCTGTGCAGGGCTGTGCTACCACTGCTTGTTGCAGGGCTCGGCAAGCGAGCAGTTGAACAAAGCCAGCCTGTTCTGAAGCAGGAGCAGGAGTGACTACTTAACATGAAAAAAGATGGATATCATGAACAGGTTACTTGGGGCAAGCTCAGGGTAGAGCGGAACAGCCACGTAAGTTGTAGTAAATAAAGGAAATGTCATTCCCGAGTCTTAACAATACAATACCATTAATAACTTCAATAATAAATAAAATGTGCTGTACTATCTGCAATGATTACATGCATCAAGACTATTATTTTTGGTGACTAGTTCTAAAGATTGTGGTGCATTGTTGAAATAACAGCATAAAGGGTCTGGGTGGTGATGAGGCTTTTTGCTTCTCCAGGCTTCCTTTCACTGCTTATTGTTCAGCAATTTTTATAGACCTTGTAAAAGCTGGAATTCCCTATCCTACTAACAGGGCATTAACATGTAAAATGGGGTGATACGAAATGGAATATTTTTATGAAACTAGCCACATTCCTATAATCCTCAGAACAGAAATATTCCTTTATCATATCCACTACATGATTTTACCTTGTCTGACATGACATTTTTGAAGTGGTAAAATGAATGAATTAAGGTGATAGTTTAGCAAAAACCGTCGAAGAGTATGCAAATAAACCCAAACTGAAATATAAATATTAGGTTATGGTATATGGTATTTTAAATTTAAAAAATAATAATAATAATAAAAATCTTTACTTATTCATTTTCAAAATATGATTCTAGGCTTTACTGTCAGAAATAAGGGAAAGTCATGAATGCTGAAAAAATATATAAGTATACAAAAAAAATAGGAAAAGAAACATATTAAAGCTTGGTAGTGATTTGTAAATTGCAATGAGCAACTCAAGAAACATTTAAAATAGAAGCGGCAGTGGCATAGGCAGTATTTGAACATGCTATCTTTTGTTACTGTGCCGTCAAAGTCCAATACAAACACAATATGCTGTACCTAGAGAATCACTTGGTGCAAAAACTACATATTTTGCAATCTAGATGTTCAGTTATGATGAATGTCAACAAAAGCAGCCACAAGAATGACCCTCCTGACTGCACTTCAAAATCTTGCCAAGAAATGTATTCCCTATACTGTCATAAACAATCTATTTGCCTTCATTGTCTACTGATAAACATTTCCTATCCATTCTTTTGAAGCACGTAATATTGACATACTCCAAGATAACAATAAGCCGTCTAAAATAAAACCCATTTGAGTTAACTCTTATGTTCAGTGTCTACTTTGCTAATAAATAAAGCAATTTTTAATTGTCATAAGCAGTCATCAAACACTGAAAAGCTTTGGGTGTCACAGCCATAAAAATACCACTGTGTGTTAGAGCAGTATCATTTTCAAATTTTGACACAGCATTCTTGTGTAGTGCTGTTACTCCTAAATTGGTAGCTTCATCAGCAAAAACAAACTAAGAAAAAAATGCCTCAAGAATATTGTTGCATCAAGCAGTACTTATAAAGTGGCTTTTTTTTTTTTGCCTTTAGGTTCACCATTAGCAATCAAGCATTTTGCCAGTTAACAGTAAACAACTGATCCATAGTTTCTAAGAGACTTGTATCTCTAAACATATTTGTCAATCAATTTACCTGCTTTGTATTAATAGCAATGTTGTCTGTGTTTATATTTTCAGGAATGTTTACTGAATGAAGAATAGTTGTCATGCTGATAATTGTCTTAAACCATCGGTACTAATATTGACTCACTATAGTTCTAAGCCATGCTTTTAATACACGGTGCCTTACTACAGATAAATAGAAAACACTAAAAAAGTTATTTAAAGTATGAAATAATCATATTGTGCTATATTACACTGATGCTTAAGTAGATGTGCTTTTTCAGATCAGAAAGAAAAGAAGAGAGAGAGAGAGAGAGAGAAGAGAAGAGAGAAAGAGAGAGAAAAAGAGAGAAAGAAAGAAAAGAAGAAAGAAAGAAAGAAAGAAAGAAAGAAAGAAAGAAAGAAAGAAAGAAAGAAGAGAAAGAAAGAAAGAAAGAAGAAAGAAAGAAAGAAAGAAAAAGAAAGGAAAGAAAGAAAGAAAGAAAGAAAGAAAGAAAGAAAGAAAGAAAGAAAGAAAAAGAAAAAGAAGAAAGAAAGAAAGAAAGAAAGAAAGAAAGAAAGAAAGAAGAGAAGAAAGAAAAGAAAGAAAGAAAAGAAAAGAAAGAAAAGAAGAAAGAAAAGAAAAAGAAAGAAAGAAAGAAAGAAAGAAAGAAAGAAAGAAAGAAAGAAAGAAAGAAAGAAAAAAGAAGAAAGAAAGAAAGAAAGAAAGAAAGAAAGAAAGAAAGAAAGAAAGAAAGAAAGAAAGAAAGAAAGAAAGAAAGAAAAGACAGAAAGTAAGAAGAGAAAGAAAGAAAAAGAAAAAAAAGAAAGAAAAAGAAAGAAAGAAAGAAGAAAGAAAGAAAGAAAGAAAGAAGAAAGAAAGAAAGAGAAAGACGAGAAAGAGAGAAAGAGAGAAAGAGAAAGAGAGAAGAGAGAAAGAGAGAAAGAAGAGAGAAGAAGAGAGAAAGAAAGAAAGAAAGAAAGAAAGAAAGAAAGAAAGAGAGAAAGAGAGAAAGAATGAAAAAAGAAAAAGACAGGAATAACACATACATTGACCTATCATCTCAAGTTAGCGATGAGTCAACAGCCATGGAACCCTTTCTAAGCATAATGTCAAGACTATCTTTCATGTTTTACACTAATACATATCACATCTTATCCAACCCCTAGGAGAGAGGCAACTGTTACCACATCCTTTTTACAGATAGAAAGAATTAAAAAAAAAAAAAACATATTTATTAGTCATAATTACAAAAGGTGAGTGTATAAGTCAGGCACTGCGGCTCTATGTCCATATACTGTGGTCTATCCACTCAACTACATTCAGTAAGTCCAATAATACATGGATACACAGATGTGTTTAAGACATATCTGTATTCCTGCCAAAGAGGCAGGAATAATGGTGATGAGATTAATATTTTTCCAGACAGAGAAAAAAAGAAGAGACAAAAGAGAGAAACAAATACAGATACAGTTCTGCTTTTCTTCACCATGTAAATTAGCAAGTATTTCTTAGAACATCCATTTTGTCTGATACTCTGTACAATATTCATTCCTAGATACTATATTGCTAAGACATCTCTCTGAGTCACTGGTAGCTGAATTATGCAGTGTGCTCCCAAATAAATACTCAGAGCTCTAGCACCTGCCCGCCTGAAGTCTGTAAGGAAATGCATTTGTGAGTAAGGTAAGAATCTCTTAGGAAAACTGGCAATATCTCCCAAGAATCTTCAAGATGTAGGGGGAAATAGAAAGTGTAGAAAGTGTGTCATTTTCTCACCAATAATCTGCACTTTTATCTTACATGAAACAATTTTTCACAAAAAAAGTCTGCACTCCTTGTATTTGATAAAGAAAAAGAATTAGAAATAGGTCCAATTTCCTTTTGAAAGGCAGGCTTCTTCTGCTTTTGATTGGCCTTTTCCGTGACCCTCTATACAAGAAGGCAGATAATAAATATAATGATTTGTACTGAAAAGAAAACTGTAAGGATAATGGCCCAAACAGTGTAGTCTTTTATAATGTTACCATAGTAAATAATAGCAGCATGGTTCACATGGTTATACTTATGGTTGTATCAGTGTTTCCATTATAAATCCTGTTTTTCATAAGTTTATAATTTCATTTTAATAAATCTTCTCTTGGCTGCACTGCAACATAGAAGGTTTCAACACGGAACGATTTTCCTTTAATTTTTTTTTTTTTTTGCCTAGTCACAAGCCATCTGTTAATGAAAAAGAACAATTTACTTGTTTATAACAATGTTTTGCACCATATAACAGAAAGAAAAAAAAAAACTCCGAATGAAGTAATGAAATCAGGCAATTGATTAACCTATAGCAAACTGTCATCAGTCTTGATTGTGAAACTAGTTCTTTTGCTCATCTGCTAAATGTACTTTTTGACTACACATACTAATACCTCCTCCAAGCCCCCATTCTCCAGTTAAGCATATGCTTAAGCGCTCTCTTGAATAGGAATGCTTTCCAGAGCTCAGGCCCTAGAAATATATACATATTTAATTAGATGGTAGTGCTTGAAGATAATTCAATCCTCTCCAAACAGCATGTGGTTTTACTGACTTCTGCATGACTAACAGCAGTGTAGTTTTGCATTTGTGTATTAATGATCAAGTAGTGCTTTCTTCCCTCCACACTAGCCCTTTATCTTGATGGGCATGTTTGTTAATCAAGGAAAGGTGAGGGTACACCTCAATATCTGCTTAATCTTACAGCGCCTCTGCATACACCACTCACTAATTTCACTTAATAATTTTAAGTTGCACAGCCAGAGCAAAATTATATCTTGTTTACTATGCATTGCCTTGATTGGTCTGTGTCATAGCCCTGGAATTACTGAAATGCAGATATGTGTATTAATGGGGAATATTATTCATTAAACATAATGGCAGAGTATCTATTTTACTATACAGTAATATATTTTAGTATTTCACAGAACTACACTAGTCTATTTTAGTTTACATTGTTAGATATTAGCAACATAATATATTGGAGACACAATTCAACAATCTAAATATAAAAATAATATTTAAATCATTGAATGACAACATATAAATAGCAGAGGTGCATGGAGCTGCAAGATTTTAAGCCAGCATGCTTAGTGGTGTTCAGATCATCAGGTTTGGAAAATATCTGTTCTAAGCAAGACAAAAACCTGATTTGGGCAAGCCTCAAGGAATAAAATACTCCCACAAGTGATATCAATTACTGCTCTGCAATAATCCTTCGTGTTGCTCCTTGACAGAAAGGGAAATATTTTCTGTCCTACCTAACAAAAGCTGCGTATCTTGGCTGTCTGCAGCTGCCAAAACCATCCTGGCCTTCTGCAAAGCTGGGTTGGGATAACTCTGCTGCCTTGTTCAGGGGAACCAGCACCCTAATAGTGTTGTGCAAAGACCACTCTTGTCGTCAGTGGATCATAAGTATTCTGCATATGAATGTACTTTATATTCGGATTCTGGGTGAATTCTGGTCTAAAAAGAGGATTCAACTTTTATTCGTGCACCCTGAACACCAGATTCATTCTTGGCCTTTATCCTGTGCTAGAGCATCTGTACTTTCTCATTTTCAGCAGAGCTCCTGCTTTCCCACCGCTCAAGAACACTCCATGCCAAACAAATCTGGTTTATGCCAACGGCCAGTGCCTACAGGGGTGAGCAAAGGGGCAATGCAAGGCTGCAGGGTGGGACAGGAGACCCTGGGACAACCCACACATGGCCATGACCCTTACCAGATCCTTTTCCTCACTGCATGGTTTGAAGTGTAACCTCGTGTGTTGGGAATCTAATAGCTACAGAGGGCACCATGCAGGGGCCATCACAGCTAAAAGCAGAATACTAATGAAATACTATCACTTGCCTGCATGATAAACAGCTCTACAAATGTTAATTTCTCCAATGTTACTAGAAGTACAAACAGTACATATTGCTTCAACGCTGCTGTGCACGGCTTGTGCATTTAGAGGGAATGTGTTTAGTTTTTATATTTATTTACTAGGGACACAAATTTTAACAACATGAAATATTTTGCTTGTATGGTATGAACACCAATAGTTTAACATAAACTATGGAAGGAATCCAGGCTGTGTTGACATATTTTATGAATGTTATGGGATGCCAGATTGGAGGTGTACATCTGTGTGGGTTGGCCAGTCATCCCACTGCCGTCTGTGTATCTGTATGCTTAAATGAATTAGCTATTATAAAAACACTGCATAAACAAGTTTAATGCTGTACACTTCCCTTTTGCCGATATAAAAGTATCTGAATCACAGTAAAGCAAGCAAACAATGATATCCAATTGCTCTTTCACTACTCTCATGTAAAAAGTTGGAAAGCTGTACACTTAAAACCATTTCATCTTCAACATTGAGGATCCCCACTCTCCCTCTGACTCCATCTCCCTCTATGTCACTGGCAGCAATCTTCTTGCATCCCCTCATGGCAAGAAGTACCACTGCATAATCCTGCAGTCGAAATCATTACCCAGTGACTGCCATCCACAAGGTCACTCAAGGTCGCTAAAATCCCTTCCAGCCGGCACAGGCCTGGAGCAATGACTGCCAGAAAGCTGCACCAGATTGCCCTGCTACCAGTGCCAGGATACAAACATAGAAGTCAGGAACTGTGCAATACCTTAGGGATTCCTCCTACCTGAGGTGTTAGCTATCAAGACAGACTTGGGAATTCTAAGGAAAGCTTTTTCCTCCTGTGTATCTGAAAATGCTACTACAATAACTCTTTGTTTCTCTCTCTCTCTCTCCTCTCTCTCTCTCTCTTATTTATTTATTTGTTTTACACAGCACACGGCAGCAAAAGCTTTGGGTTCAGTTATTGTAACCTTTACATTTACTGGAGGATAAATGTAGACACCTCCATGGTCAATGATTGGTAAAAACTGGGATTCTCAGCACTGAGAGAAATCAGATGGGAGCAGGGAAATCAAATGATTTCTATTTCACTGTTTAAATGAATTTTTACTAGCTTGGCATTATGTACATAGGTCTGAATTTTCTGGTCAAAGGGAATAAAAAAATAGATTAGGAGAAAAGTTTGTGTTTTTACTTACAGAATTTGATCTTTGAATTAAATTAGAAACAATAAAACATTCTGAACTTTTTTTTCAGCGAACAGTTTGTAGGCTAATTTTGAATTTGAATTCATTCCAAGCATGATAGCTTAGATTTGCCCCAGATGGACTTTCAGTTCTGTTCAAATCGCTTGACAGCACCATAACAGCCATTTGTAACTAAGTCTGCAGAAATGGGCTGGCACTTGCAGCTTACTAGCATTGCTGATCTTTTTGTGTGGGAAAAGCACCCATAAATCACAGTGCATTAAAAAGGCACACACATCCCAAGCAAACATCATGGAGAATCTATTGTCCTGTAGATAAGTATACAAATAAGTGCAAAGCATCACTTAAGTTTTATATAAGGCACATATTTTTTGGAAGGCAACCAATGCAGTTTCACATGCTGTACTTTTTCTAATCTGACTGACTCACAGTCTTGTGATAGTGAGATAAGCTAGGTAGGCAAATTTTTACAGAGTTGCAATTACTGAAATTGTCATTACGCTGCTCACTGTAAAATAAATATAGATAGAAGTGAAATTATGCACAGGCTAGAAGTAGAAAGTGTTTTGCTTCTGTTTGCTAAATTAATCTCTTCCTAAATGGCTGCAGGCCAGGTAGGTTAGCATTTGTGGTTTCAAAGGTTTTCAGCGCTTGCAATGAGCCATGAAATTACTGCATGCTGCTGAAAATGGCAGCTGATGAAAGGAAAAGAGCGAATCCCAAAGGCAGAAAGACAGGAGGAAGCAAAATTACAGGCAGAAAGTCTGATTTTTGATGTTGCTCATTGTGAAATGTACACCCAAACTTTTAATAAAACATAAAACATTAATAAACCTGCTAACAATTCCTTACAATTTCTTTTGAAGTCTCAGTATAATTTCTGAATACTTATTAAAACAGGCAATGATTCAGTGGTGGCTGAGCAGTTTCTGTCTGTCGGATATGGTATATTGGTATACTAGTGACTTTTGAAATTAGATTTTTATTGATGTTTTTTAATTGAATTATCCAAAGGATTGATGTTTTCTGTTAATAACATGACCCTAAACTCTTGAATTGTTGATCAAGTTTAACTAATATTAAATTAGATATTCAATGGTTAAACACACTGTGTGATCAATGCTGCTTCACCATTGCAAATCATCTAAAGATGCTTTGGAAAAGAAACCTGGCTTCATATAGTCATGTTGCTAACAGCTAGTTCATTGTATGACATGTATATGCCACAGCAATGTCGGCATTACTCCCAGGTATGGATGAAACAATGCTTTTAAGCACTATGAAAAGGAGGATATTAACGGAAGAGTCATGCACAGCAATAGCTGTGATACTTCAGTATCACCATTTTAGTTTTAAAGGAACCCACAAATGTGCAGTTCCTCTGGGTCACTATCATGACATCATTTTTTTTTGGCCAAATTGTTTACTACTTTCAAAGACTCACAGTGTGGATCCTCTGTAATTACTTTATCATTATTAACACACAAATTGTCATAGAAGAAATTTGTTGACAAAGACAAAAATTATAATTTTCAAGGACCTAAAATTAAGAAACTGGCTTTCTATTCAAAGAATACCAAATAGATTCATAAATTACCCTTGACTCTGGCTATATTCTTGAGGGTTCTGTGCATACAGACAACTTGCTTATTTAATCAACCAAAATATAAAAGGGGGTACTTCCTAGTAGAAGTAAGTCTGCATCTAATATATTTGGGGACTGAGGAGACAAACTTTTCTGTTATGATTGGGTATGTAAAATAATGTCGGCTTTTATAGGCCCTCCAAAATGGAAAGATCTGAATTGAGCAAGGCAAGCAGCCAAGGACTAAATTTGACAGTATGCCTAGAAGGAATCAGGCATGGAAAGTAGTTTCACATCCTAAAATTTCTTTGTTAAAGGTGAATGGCTTTAAAGGATCCTTTACCTTAACATAGCACTCCTGATCTGAATTGTCTCCCAAACATATAGCAATAAGTACAATGATAAAGAAATGGTCTACAGTTAAAGGTGGCCACTAGGAGTGCAATGCAGGTCACAGCAAGGGGAAAACATAGTTCAGCAAAGGAACCTGGCAAAATCATTTCTGGAATGACACAGGTTCATCAGTGTTTCTGCAGAGAAAAAAGATGAATGGCATGGCATGGCATGGCATGGCATGGCATGCCATGGCATAGAACAGAACAGAACAGAACAGAACAGAATAGAATAGAATAGAATAGAATAGTTCAGTTGGAGGGGACCTTCAAAGATCATCTAGTCCAACTGATTGATCTCTTGAGGGCTAACCAAAAGTCAAAGCATATTAATGAGGGCATTATTCAAATGTCTTTTGAACACTGAATACTTTGGCTTTTAAGGTATTGCCCACCTAAGAGGGAAGCGCACAGAAAATTGCAAGCAGTGCAATTTACAGAGTTATTTACCCAGGGAGGTCAACTGAATTAAGGCAATCACATTGTAATTTGAATAGAGACTTAGAAAAATCACAGCCTTCCTGAACAAGTCCCCAGCTGCATCCTGAACAGTAGACCTGCAGTAGAGGATGTTGGGCAAAATCTCTTCCCAACGTAGGAATGCAATGGACAGGTAAAACTGCAGGAGTAATGCCACAGGTAAGAAGAAAGTAATTGCTGAATTGAAATCACAGGCATGTATACACACACACAAATTGTGATTTTGTGCACATAAGTTCAGTATGTGGTAATGCATGTGCAAAATGTCATGCCCTTATCTATTCAGTAGCTCATTCATACTGCACTAATCACTGTCTCAGCACCTAATTTTGAAGACTATAAATATTTTATTATCCACACAAAAATCAGAGGTGGTAACTGAGCTCAAGCTGTGCCCTGAGGAAAATAAAGCAAATTGTGCCACATAATAAAAGATAGATATAGAAAACCACTGCATGGACATAATTCATATTCATATTGAGAAGTCCTATATTATATCTAGTGTAATCACATCATTCATGATACACTGTATGCTATAGAAATAGAAAGTGTGTACTAAACATATTGTAGCCTAAGAAACATTTTTAATTACATTTTTATTAAAACTTGTAAAATAAGAAGTAAACATAGAACATGCTTGCCTCTCGGTGTGATAGGAAGAATTTACTTCTGCACTACAGAAAAAGATAGCACAGCACATGTTTGACATTTAAAAATAAAATCATGTAGCCTCAGTCTATGGTCTTACCAGACTGAAAGAATCATGAAAGCTTGTAACTGAAGACAAATAATGCTAGCATATACTAAGTCACACACAGACAAATATTAGCATTGAGCTCTATGGAAAAACACAGCAATTTTGAATCTGATTTATAAAATCAGAAATATTTCTAATTTTTAAACTTTAATACAAAAAAATCCTCTTTGCCTTAAAAAAAAAGGACAAAGAAGAGAAAAAGAAACAAAACCAGAGATAGAAAGAAAGGGAAAGAAAATGAAAGATAGAACAAGAAAGCAAGAAAGCAAGAAAGCAAAAAAGCAAGAAAACAAGAAAGCAAGGAAGAGAAAGTAAGTATACCTACGACTAAAAATTAATTTAAAAAATACTTGAGAAAAAAAAAATAGTCCAAAATAACCAAATAAGCTCAGGGCGTGAACACACTTGATTTTAGGGTTGAATTCTGCTGAAGTCCCCTTTTAAGAAATTAAACCAGTGGCAGAAACAAAGATAAAGAAATCTAAAACTGAAGCAACCTAAATACTAGCAACATCATTCCCAAGGGAATGGCATGAAGCTGCAACAGGAGAGGTTCAAGTTAGATATCAGGAAAGGTTTCTTCACTGGGAGTGTGGTAGGGCACTGGAACAGGCTCCCCAGGGCAGTGGTCACGGTACCGAGCCTGCCAGATTTCCAGAAGAATTTGGACAATGCTTTCAGACATATGGTCTGATTTTTGGGTGGTCCTATGTGGAGCAGGGAGCTGGACTTGATGATCCTTGTGGGTCCGTTCCAACTCACTATGATTCTATGATTCTGTGATCATTCATTTCTTCCTATTTGTGTAAAAACAAAGAATTTGGGGGGCTGGATACTCCATAAAGAAACAATGCTATGTGTTATAAATCGTTACACAGTTATCTATTATTTGATAGGTTATTTTATAGTGAATGCATGGGGAATGCCTAGCTGAATTTGGGCAGAGAAATAACTGGATTCTGTTTGTAGGGTGCAATGATTTGCTATACATAGTTTAAGTTTAATGCACGCAGGATTTGTAGAGGAAATTGCAATTTATCTGCAGATTCTGTGGGGGAGAAAAAGCAAAGAAGGTTCCCTAAATCACTCACTTAGCGGGCTATGCACTTTCTTCCTGAATAGAGAGAAAGGAGTTCCAGCTCTCCAAACTGCCCCTCTTTGCTACTGTAAAAGTATTAGGTCAAGTCAGTAACTTCTTTAGATAATGCATGAGTTAAAATTGTGCTTTCGAACCTGTGTGGTTTGAATATACACATTGCCTTTGTGGGTTGAAGAGTAAAGCTTAGCCTTGAGTGTTTTGCTGCTAGCGGTGTAAGTCTGTTAGCACACATTTTTCACTAGTACCAAGAATAGAACAAAATACAAAGAACACAATGTACACCATTGCATATATACAGTAAGGCAGGCTACAACTTCTGTAAATGATAGGTAGTATTTTCCATTAGATTGTAACTTTTCTCTATGGTGCTGTGGGCTCACAAACTCCCTCAGCAGGATTCATTGTGAAGATGGAGAGGTATGACTAAGTGATTACATAAAAGTTTTGATTAAAATTGTTTAAAATCAAAAGTATTTCCTTCGTTTATTTTCCTTCAGGTAAAGTTTCACAGCAAATGATTGCACAGAAACATGGTTTTATCAATCCATTTGACCTCTCTCTCATGTATTGGATTAGAAAGGAAAATGAACCTCAGAACACCTCTCTAAAGAACTGTCATATCCTGTATGGTTCTACCTAGCAGTACGCTGAAGAAAGCTCTGAGAGGTCCATCCTTCCTTCCCATAGCTGTTATTCTTCAAAACTGCTCCCTTCCTTGGAAAGCAGATTTTATTTATTCCCTAGCCATTCTTCTTCAGCTGTTGTCACTAACCGAACTCTATTTTATTTTTATTGAAGGTATTTTGCAGGAGAAATTGTAATTAAAAGAAGGAACCTCAAGTGATAGGATACAGCTTTTTCCCGTATGAACAAAAAAATAATAATAATCAGAGTCTTTGTCATCACTGAATTCAAAGCTGAAACTGAACCACATTTCTTACTCTGGCACAAGATTGATAGTATGAGCCGAGACAGGTTCTTTGTCTACATATATTTGTGAATATTCTCAGAAGTAAGGTGGTATAGACTTTGTGTGACTAATACTGGAACACTGAACCTTGACAAATTGCAAGTATTTTGGTAAAGAGCCACAGGGATGACTGAAGGTGTAGAACTTGTTTTACTGGTAGAGAATTATAAAGTTATGTTTCTTCAGTTTGTCAAAGATAATGTGAAAGAAGAAACTTGATCAGAACCTGTAAGTAAACAGCCAAAAGGCAGAAGATTTTCTCTTGCTCTTTCAACTTTCCCTCAAAGACTGGACAAAATTCAGTATATAGCAGATGAACTCTACGTAGAAATGATATAATGTCCTGAACACTGAAAATAGTTATCTATAAGAAGTTTTTACCTAGTGAAGTAATAGACATCACCTGCACTTAAAGTCTTTCTAAAAGCTAAGCCGTATCTCAAAAGCATTGGAAGCAGTGGATGAAATTATAGGTTCTATTTTATGCAGAAAGTCGAGATAAATTATCATTATGTCCCTTCTAGTTTTTAAAAAACTGCAGATCTAGAGGAAAACAAAAGAACAGGTGGCAGTTATAAGAACAGACAAATCAGAGAAAAAAATTAAGCAAGCCAAGCCAAACCTTTGTGAATTCCTCTTGTTGATTATTCAGGCCACATGTTCTCTTTTCAAAATTTGCCAAATCATCTGTGCTCACATAGGAGCCCATCATACTCAAATACATCACATTTTTCCACTCATAAAAGTAGTGGCCTTTCGGACTGTTAAAGTGATTTCTAGTCAAAAGAACAAACAAACAAGACAAAAGTGCCTCCTAAACAGTGGTATGGCACCTCAACTCCTGAAAGCAGCAGCACATAAGGGAGTAAGACCACCAACAGCACATCCAGCTGCTTTGATTACTCTGAAGCCCAAGGAGCCAGTGCCTGCTTCCTCGTGCATTGAATGGAGCCAGTTCTCAGCACATCAGAAACAAAACTTCAGCTCACATTTCTACATCCCTGCTTAATATCCTTTAGCTGTTCTGTTATCTGACTTTTATGCTGCTCTCTCCTCATGGCAGTGTGCAAGAGCAGAAGAGGTTTAAGTGTGTCCTGGCTCTGGCAAGCACTCAGGTGCTGTGGGGAAGGTGCAGAGGACTACTGCAGAGATGGGGAAGGGGAGCACATGCTCACCCGCCCACTTGGGACTTTGCTCGTCAACAGGCAAGGGATGGTTTTGTTACCTTGCTTGATTTGTGTTTGTGAAAACCCTCTCCTACTGAACAGACTGTACTACTTTTGCTGTATTTATTTCTTTCTGGTCATTTTACCAGCCTCAGTTACTGCACCTTCCTGTGCCATGGCCAGGAAATAAATGAGTAGAAAGTGACAGAATATTGCACACATTAAATGTAGGAGAAAAAAAGACAAAAAACAAGCACAACTCAGAAAAAAAAGGTGTATTCAAAAAGACATTTGCCTGCATACAGCCATTTTCAGTTGAATATAGCTGAACAAAGAGAAATATGGATATCTGCACTTGTTTTTGTCAAACTAAAAAAAAAAAAAAAAGACTGTATAGTATAAATTGTAGTCTGCCTTTAGGACCTGATTCTGATTTCCCTGAAGTACCATAACTACAATAACAACCAGGATTTTATATATGTACAGATATATATAAATCCTCAATGTGTTCACCTTTCCACACATTGCAATGTGTCCTGAGCCTAGAGAGTGTGATATTACATCCAGCTAAATTAGAGGCCAGACCCATCTTGTATGTAATGGTGTAAAAATAATGCCTGTTTGCAAAAGTTTTGACTGGCTGCATTTAAATGATACTTTTCTTAAAAATGTTTAAACTAAGAAAATATTAACAATTATGTGGAAATAGAAGATATCAAAGAGTAGAAGATATCAAAACTCTGGATCAGAGACATCATCCTATCAGTTACCTCAGCAGCGACCAATTTGTCAAAACCCAGGAAGCATATCACATTCAAGGTATTTAGAAAGACTATAAAGATGTTTTATGAAGATGGCACAAGGAAAAAAAAAAACTCTTATGAGCAGGGAGTTCAACTTAGAATTTCAAATTAACTTATTGTATGATGCATTATTTAATAAATGTTAGCATTAATTTTTGAAGAGTTCAATTTGCATACTATTACTGGGCCAAATGGTTGATGAGGATCACAGTTAAAGAAAGATGCACTGTTCATTTGGTTAAAAAAGAAAAATCAAATGAAGTCAAACCTTCATCATTACACAGAATAAAGGTGGCCTATAACTGCCAAAAATATAGAGCTCTCTGACAGATGTATTTAAAGTTCTGCTGATATTTAAATCAACTTTCTTGTAGTCTGACCCTATGCAATAGCTCAGGATCCTCTCCTAGACCCAGTTAAAAATTTTTAAAAACAAAAGCTTCTAGCACAGGAAATAGAAGCTTCTAGTCTAGTGAAAGAGAAGTAATTTAGAGTTTCTTTTAGGATGACATCTGAAATAAGTTTTCATCACCTCATCTATGACTCATTTTCTGATTTTTTGATACAAAATAATAATGAAATATTTGAGCAAAAATGTTAGTGTTAACTTACCCTAACTTATATATGTTACAACAAAAAAGTTGCAGCTACAAATAAACATAAGCATTTAGAAGAAATGAACCATAAAAGATGGTAGCTCTTACAGATTCATGGATTATTATGCTGGAAGAGATGATTGTGACCCTCTAGTCTGACCTCCTGCATAATGCAGGCCATAGGACTTCTCTGAATTAATTCCTGATTGAACTAGGGCATCTCCAATAGACTCAAAGTTCAAAGGCTCCCATTGCCTACCCCGAGCAGCCACCTTTTCCATGGTATGCAGAGCTCCTCCATGCAGATCGTAGTTTACCATGTCACCTTTGCTTTTGGATTCAGAGAAAAAGATTAAATAAAATATTTTAAAAATAGATTTCATACCCCTGAAAATCCTTTCACAGAGGAAATAAAAACCAGCAATAAGTGAAAAATGTGAAGCGTTTCCAGTATCTCATCAAAAACTGGAAAATGTAAATCAAAATGAGTTTTGGGGAGAGGGGGAAGCAAGGACTTGTCAGAAATAATATTGCAGTAAAAGACTCCAGCTATATTCTTTTAACCTCAGCACAATTCCCTTCAGGGGCACAAATCACAGTTTCTTTTCTGACATGCAGTTTCAGAGAGGTCCAAATTCTCAGCATCCCTGGCCTGACTCCACCATGAGGGGAAGAGGGCTCCTCACTTGTGTTCATGCCTCTGTAATCCTGAATGCTTTGTCACAGCTGTGAAAGGAGACTTCAGGTGCTGTTAAGAGATATCCATGCAGAGAACAATATTAATGTAGCATCTGGTGGTTCTGTCTTTGGACCAGGACTACATTCTACTTGAGACTGCACAAAACAGAACAAAAAGAAAACCATGTCACAGAGGCAATGTTTCGAGACAAAAGGAGAATAGTGTAGTAATTTCAGAGTCATGCAGTGCCATCTTCTCTTAATCACAAGGTGTAGTAAAGAAGAAAACACACATTAAAAAAAAAAAAAGGCTCATTGTGAGACAACAGCAACCTTTAGCTAGTGAATGAGACATGAGTGGGGATAACACCCTCTGGGCCTTGTACATGAAGGCAAGTAGGGTTTTTTTGAGATGATAAATGGTAGAGAGTCATTGACGAACTGTAAAGAGAGGATTCTCTTGAAAACCTGTCTTTCCTGCAAGGATCTATAAAATAGTTGTTACACAGACCAATATTATCTCATTATTTTCTTGAATTTGCCTGGCTACCTGTACCATCTGTTGTATCTTGAGATACTATGCCATAAGATGTAAAGCTGAGCTATGACTTAGACATGAAAATTAAAAATCTGAGACAAAAATCATGTCCGTACTAGTGCTGTGAATAGCAGGCAGAATGATGCCGCTGCTCATAGCAATGGAGAAAATTCTGGGGGCAAAAAGGAAAGAACATTTTCTTAGTCATGTACTGGAGTTGAAAGACACATCCATGAAGAGATGTGGTTTAGCTTTTCAACATAAAGACCTATTTCAGGGCAGAGCATTAAAATACATGTATATGATTCAACTGCCCAGAGATGGTAGCTGAAGTTCGGTTATTTGACTGAATTGCCTATTTATCAGATGCTGAGAAAATGTTATAGCGTTAATGTCTCCTAAGAGTGGAGCTGACACGCAGCATAACATTGGGAGGCCAATGTCCATGGAAGCCTTATCTGGTATTGAATGTTATGGTTCATTTTATCAGAATGGCACACTGTACTTGTAGTCCATGCTTTTCCCTGGCTACCCATCTACTGCCAGGTCAAAGTGTTGGTTATAATCTTTAAATCCCTACAAAGCTTTAGGGTCTGCAATTCTAGAGACTGCCTCTCTATTTTATGTTTTCACACAACAGTTAATCCTAGTTATGGCTGTTTCAGGTAAATGGGAAAAAGAAGCAAAGGCACCATTTAATTAAGCCGCAACTCAACTTATTTGGAAACTATTATCTGCACCATGAAGTCATTTGTAAATCATTCCCACCTGAAGAGGACTGTCACTGACTCCATACTAATGAGCTATTGGATTCATTTGCTTATTAGATATTAGAAACTCTATCCCACTATATATTTAACAGACACCTTTCCCTAAAACTATTTCCAGTGTGGATTCATGAGGTAATCTTTTCCACCATGGACTGAGTATCTTCACTAGAGAACTCTCTAAGATAAACTTCGGTTAATACCACATAATCCCATGAACGACTAGCCAAGGCAAAGAAAATATGCCCCATACTGGACAGTATAATGGTGAGAGTAACAATATTTTTACAGCATCTAATATATATAATATTCATAGCTCACTATGTTGATCTCATGGGCACTAACCCAGACATGTAAGCAGGATCAGACTTTGGAAAGAGTTTTCATCCCTCTCCATATATACATCTATGTCAAGTAGTTTAGATGAGCCAAAGGTGGGCAGTTGGGGAGGGTGTGGAACAACCCTTAGACAAGTTCTCCGTTTCATTCTACTTCAATGTTAAAGAACCAAACAAACAAACAAACAAAAATCTTTCTAGGGACTTTCTAGGGACTGTGTGACCTCTTTTGGCAACAATGTCTTAGTGTTGGTTCTTGGAGTTTCTCTAGTTTCACTATTCAGAACTAACAAGATTTCTTCTAAGTATCAACTCCATCCCATAATCCAATGAAACAGGAATTTTTCAAGGGATTAAAAAAAAAAAAAAAAAAGACTTGGCTACTCCATTAGTTAAACTTTCAAATAGTTATTATAGTTTTCCTGTTTAAAAGTGTGCACTCTATTGTCAAAGGCCACAGTATGATGCTGGCATCAAATCTGCTACTTTGAAGTAGTCTTCTCTTCTGTCTCCTGGTGTGACACTGGCTAGTAACATTTTTTCCTATAATGTTTGCCCATTCATGGAATAATGGCAGTGAAACTTTCCCTAATACAAGGCTTTGATATCTAGCTTGAAAAGTGCTGTGTTGATGTTAAGAATTCATGTTATGCTACTTGCATTTTGAAGATGCAAACTAAAGTAGCAATAGTTCTACTACAAATTTTTGTAGATTAATTTACAGTCACTATACCTGCATAATCTGATAGATGTCTCATTTCCAGTAAAGAAAATATGGGAATGCATTTGGAAAGTTTTGAGTTCATTTAAGCAAAATGTACTTGAAACTGTATTTTATAGAATAAGAGTAACTGTTTTACGACAGATTATGCTAAAAAAGAATCCACATGAACACACCTCTGTTGAGCACCTTTTTCAAAATCAAATATCTTAGCTATTTAAAATATATATGCATAACGCCAAAAGTAATTAAACCATATTATGAACTAAATCCTTGCCAATTTTTTCTGTTTACTCTGCAGCACTTTTCAAGTTACGCAAATGCTAAAAAAATCCTCAATAGAAAAACCCCAAACAGCTGAACCCCTATCTTTGAATTTTTAGTTTAAAACCTCACATCACTCCCAAGCTAAATCCTTGAAGCTCTGGATGCCAAGTTTTAGACTTGTGTATTTTTTTTACTTCTGATTTTAAAAGTCAGAAATGAAAGTTCATAATGCAAGTAATTACACAATTTAATTATTGCGGTGCCACTATAATTTACAATGAATTCTTAGACTGTGAATACAAAAACTTTGCTGACCCTTTTAAGATCAGTTCTTCCAATAACCCTTGCTGCTTAATGTAATATTTTTTCATTTATTCACATTTCATTCCTCAAGGAAAAACCATTAGGATGTAACTGTTCAATGTGATCTAAGGCAATCTAGATATACTTTAATATGGTAGATATATTACAGATACTTTGTTAAGGTTAATTTAAGTTTTTTTCTCTGTTAACATTCTCTGTCACTAACAGAAAAATGGCCAAGCTGAAATGTGTTGCTAAACTGTTCAATATCTGACTCTTGATACCATCCGAAGCACTACTTGCTTTGTACCTGGAAACCACTATTTGCAGGGAAGTAGCTCAAAGGGAAATATTATCTTCTTTTATTTCTGTTACAACAAAGTCAGGTGGCAGTCACATTAATAAAAATGTTTGTTGAGTGTAAAAATTCCAGGATCTATCAGTTGAAAGATGTCACCCATTAACATGGATTGCATTATCAATGGTGTTTCAGAAGATTCTGGATTGAACAGTCTTTCAGGTTCTAACCTCTCACAGCTGTAGTGTGAAGGATAAAAAGTATTATTCATTAAATAAATTTGAAAAACTCCAAAGTTAGTATTTTTATCATCTCAAGTACTTAGAAGCTTTAATTATCTATGCTTGGTATTGATAGGTGAAATATTAAGTATTTAAAAGCACAGCCTGGTAGCAAAGCTGCCCTTTTGGTTTTGGAAGAAGTATTTGAACATATGGCTATTTCTGTATACTCCATGATGCAGTCCCTGACACCTGGTTTGCTCTCCCAGGACTGACTTCCATCAGAAGAAGTAAGCTATCTCTTGGCTCTGAGGCCAAGATGTCTCAGGGCCCCACCTGGCAGCATGGGGTCCTAGGTCGTTTTTTCAATTTGATGTTTTTTCAGCTGAAAGTACCTGATAAACGGTGAGTTCTGCCACAGCCCAACCGAGTAATATAACAGCACAACACTAAAAACATATTTTGCATGCCTGGGAGCATGAAAGAGGCTTGAAGGTAATGGTGATATAGAGAATAACTTTGGGCCTATTTAGGACATAAAAGTAGTTCCTTTATCTCTTTTTAGGTCTAGTCTATGCCATTCATCTGCATCATATGAACTCTGAACTCCCTCAGAAAGAACCAAGAGAGAAATATCATCTCAGCTCATAACAATGACAGCTCAACAGCACTGCAGGGATATCACCCTATTTCTTATCTGAGTCTCACTATTCGGAAACCTAACAATCAAGGACAGAAACTAATTGGCAGGTGAGATTTCATTAAAAGTATCCAAAACCCAAAGGAAAGGTCACTAAACTGAGTTAAACTAACTTATAAATGTTTTAATGTAATACATAAAAAAGTGAAACAGTTTGGAGAAACAAAGAGTTCTGTTCTACTGCTGTGTTGCCAGACCCAGTACAGAGGAACAAATTATGCATCTTCCAAGAATTTTGGTCCTTTGCCATGTGAGTCAAACAGTCCTTGAAAATCCAAGACATATACCCTGTCTAAGCATTGGCACGTGACTTAAATAGATTTGAATGTCCACCTCTACTATTATTGGTTTGATTTATTGGTTGTTACTATTATTGGTTTGCGTTATTGGTTTGATTGCATTCCATTACCTCAGTTTTGCATTTCAGTATCTTGTGCAAACCATTGCATATCTCAGGAAAACGCTGCTGCGCATGTGTAGAAGGAACTTTTTGCTTATGCTGAATGGTAGGGTAGAGTTGAAGAGCACAACAATTTTGAATACTAATAGGGTTGCATGAGTGATGTCTGATACATTTTATTAAAGTTAATTTTATTTTAACATTAAAAGGTTGCAGAGAAAAAATATTTATCAACATTTTTTTCAGTGTATTTTCTTTATTTGAATGATTGTTTACAACGTTTTAGTTACTTGTATTAAACCTTAATAAGATCATATAGAAATTAAAAACAGGGGTTATAAGTGAGCTATCAATTAACATAAGAATCAATTTAATGGTAATTTAAATATCTAACTTATAATTTTTGCATAATGAAGTGGCCTGTGGGCTTGAAGTCCTAATCATGTCTAATTAATTTAAAGGATGTTACTTTTTATTATCATTGAAATGTCTGACAGGTGATAAAACATTTAGGGTTGCAGCCGCAAACTTTTTACATCAGCTATAATATAAGGCGACAGGTTATATAAACCCTTTCTCTGAAAAATGAATATTTAAGGAAAATAGTGTTAAGTGATTTGGATCAAATTCAGCCGTGGTAGAAGTGGGTGAGAGTCTCATGGAGAAATTATGTGTGCCTACGTGAGGGCTCAGTTTTATCCTATCTTTCAGTATGAAGTGAATTTTGAAATTCTGGCTGTGCAACACAAATGGGAGTCCTTTTGAAATGAGTGTACGTATCACACAAGAAAATCTTCACCAGGGCAAGCTTTCACAGACCAATTTGATTTGTTCCGGGAATTTGAAGAAAAAGTTCATCTAACTGTATCTTAATATGTGGTATCTTTTACAGAAAAGAATGAATTGGGGTGAAGACAACCCTAGCGCTCTCCCCCTAAGCATGATTAGTTGTTACCTGCAGTGTGTTTGTTGCCACATCTATCCAGTTTTGCAAGTGGTCTATATGTGCCCTGACCATTTGGCATCACAGTATGCTGGTATTCAGTGTCTGCTAGAGCCCTCTGTGCCCTCCACCTCCCATGAGACTCCTGACCCGATGGCACCGAGGATAAAAAGGCTCTGTATGCCTTTTAGTAGTTTTGCTTATACATATCCAGGTTGTAGAAATCTCTAAAAGTGGGAAAAGATGGTCATAGAGTATATGAGGATAACACATCTCAGAGAATTACAGTTAGCATTGCATAGGTGATGGAGTGAGCCTTCACAGGGCTGTCTAAGGGCTGTCATCGAGGAGAACTGCAAGCCCTCTCCATGCAGCCAGGAGTCTGTGCCTACTGGCTGTTTGAAAAGACAGTCAGGGAAGTTTTCAGAGAATCACGAATGGCTGAGGTTGGAAGGGACCTCTGAAGATCATCTAGTTCAACCCCCTTGCCAAGTAAGATCACATAGATCACAATGCACAGGATGGCGTCCAGGTGGGTTTTGGATGTCTCCAGAGAAGGAGACTCTACAACCTCTCTGGGCAACCTGTTCCAGTGTTCTGTCACCCAAAGCAAGTATCTTTGCCAAGGAAGGTATCAAGTAATGATGTTGACGGTAAAGTAATGAAGCTATATGGAAACTGGGACTAGTCTACTTCTAGAAAATGAAAGAGCAGTATCCTACTGGGCTGTAAGGAGCATCTGTGTGATCTGGGCAACTCATGCAGCTAGGTAAATCATCAGAAAATTTTCAAAACTTATCAGCTGTCACACCCAGCCCACAAACCATGGATGCAGCTTTCAGGAGTTACGGAGTTGTTGTCCTCTGTTCTGTGAGGGAAACCCTATGGGGAACCCTATGGGGAACATACAGTTTTGTCTCTTCCTGGGAAGAATGAGGCTGAAGGAGGAAAAATACTACGTGACAAGAGTGAAAAATATGTAACAGTCCCATGGAAATTAAGTGAGGAAATTTCCATGAATTAAATTCTTGAAAAATATTACTACAAGAAAATACAGTGTAGCCTGACCTCAGGGTGAACTGCTATTGCCATTATATACATACTGCATATGCCTGGGCCCTCAGGCTCAGGAGATGTCTCAAAGCAACAGAGCCTGTTGAATTCAAGGTTCCAGTTAGATCCATAAGACTGAGTTGTTACAAACAACCTACAATGTTTCACCTGGTCTGGGAAGAGTGACACGGATTTTTCTCTATGTCTTCCAAGCAGCTGAAGAGAAGATTACTTTTTGCTGTCCTCAGTGGATAAATTCTTCCATGATGGCTAGCCTTTCAGGAATGCAAAACCCCTCACTTTCATTATAATTTGGAAGATAAATGTGATTAGATATTAGATTTTTCAGAAGCACTAATGTCTTTTTTGAATAACCTAACTTTAGCAACCTACTTAAAGGTTTAAAATAAGTGTAATAAGATGAGTCAATTTTATGTTGAAAAGTGATTTCTATATTATGTAATTCAATATAAATCATAAAGGGGAAATTATATAAACAGGTGAAAAAATGAGAGAGAAAATTGGGAAGTAAAAAAGATAGCATTAGAGGCAGGTTTGATTAGAGGCAAGTGTTGAAATTACTGGGACTACACAGATAAGGAAAGGAAACTTGTGCAGGGATCCATGAGGACATGATCGAATGTTAGGAAAGAAACACAAGTTTCAGTAGTAGACATACAGGTCATTAGAAAATTAGAAGGAGGATGAAGAAACTGGTACAGAGATAATTATGTGTGGATGAGTAGGAGGCAAGATCTGTACAAAAATCTTCACATCATGCCATATGAAATTGCCTTGTGAATAAACTCTTCTGACACAATAGATTCCATAAAATAAAATGCCATATATTCACCTACAGTGAAGACGGAGGTGCCAGACTCTTTTGCATTGGCCTAAATGCAACTAAGACAAGGGAAGAATGCAAATGAAAAACACATTTTTTTTATAGAAAGATATGCAGCTAATCGTGTTCAGTTATTATCATAGAAATTACGTGTTTTCTGCTTTAGCTATATTCTGCCACAGTTAATAATTAAAACACAAATACATGAAACACTAATTTAATGGCAGACTTTGTAATTACACAAGTACCGTAAGTGTTTGTTTTGTAAACACATGTGAAATCCTTTTGTACATACTGTAATTAGGACATCATAAAAATCAGAGACTATCTCAAAAGGAAAAACTAGCCCGCTTTTTTTTTTTTTTTCTGAAACAACCATAAGTGTATGGGAGCCACCATGAAAGCAGGTGTTTCCCCAAAGCCTTAACGTATCTAAGCACGTCAGTTAGTCAATGCTAGTCTATCGCTGATTCTATAGTTTATTTATTTTTTACAGAAATTTTGTACTCCTTTCTGTATGTCTTACATCAAAACTTCAGTCATTGCAGGGTCTGAGCAGGGCAGGGTCATGCTGTTGGCTCAATCTGCTCCACCTGCTCCCAGAAGTCGGAAGAAGCCCCACACAAAAGCAGTGGCACTCATGTGCTCCCCAAGGAAAAGAGAGGGTTGCCAAATCCACCCTGATGTCTGAACAAAAGTAATTATGGCTCTGAGGGCAAAGGCCTTAATTTGAACAGTCATGGGGAAGGATTTGGATTTGAATTCTGTGGTGGGTTTCTCTGTGAACAAATTCAGCTTTTGGAAACCCTTGTCTCCAAAGAGTTTGTCCAGACTGCAATTTTATGTTACGCTCTTGGCCAAGTGTCTCTTATTCTGTGTCAATTTCATAGTAAAAAGTAATTGGGGAAATGAAGTTGGACAGAAGACAGATCTAAAAAGAAGCAACTTGCAGAAAGAAAGCAGGGAACATGTTTCAGAAAGAAAAGAGCTGTGCCAAAGGAGATCTGGATGCAGGATAAGGAAAGCCCTGAGAACAAAAAGGAGGGCAATCCACAAAGACAAGTGTTAAGACAAGGAAGGAGAAATAGGAAGGGAAGGGATAGAAGGTCATCTGCAAGACAGGAAGAAAATTAGACAGGTGCCAGTTCTTCACCTAACCCCTTTTTGCCTTTGATAGTCATCCTCCTCAGTTTCCTAGTGAAACGCTGGCAGTTTGCATGAACAAATGAGCTCCTCTTCATACACATCAAACCCTGGCCACCTAAACAACTACTTTTGTTTTCCTTTTGTCAGTTAGGTTTTGATTTTTTTTTATGAAGGAACCTTTGTATGCTTGCATCTGGACTTAATTTTATTTTAAAACAGGGATGGTGTTTGACAATGATACTTTTCAAAAGAAAACATAAGGTGGGATTGTGCTGTGAAAACCTGGACTTGCAGCCCCTGGACTCAGTATAAGCACTGCTTATCATCTGAGGCTTTTCCATTTCTCACCATGCTCAGCATTTCGTTTTCATCTGAGAGTTAAATCTCTATACAGCATAGGGGCTGGGATGATTTTTCTTGCTTGCCCCATCACACATTTTCCCAGAGGACATCGCTGTGAACTCAGTTTCCAGTGGGACTCTCCTGGCTCAAGAAACAATCTTCTCTGGCTTAAGAAGCAGAATACCTACCTGGGCCCCCAGAGCCCTACTGCACACCATGCAGTTATTTAAAATATTAGCCTAGTTTCCTGTTCAGAAGGGACAGTGTTTGCAAACTGTTCTAACACATAATTAGGTTTGAGTGGATCTTTTTTTTATTACTATTATTTTAATGACTTTATTTCTTCAGGTCACCCTGCCTTCTACTAAAACCATTCAAAGACCGTTTGAAAGCCATCTCTGTCAACACACTTCTCAAATCAGCATCTGAACAACCAGACAAGCTGCTTCTATTGACTTCTGTTGCTGCTTCAGCACATAAAACATCTTCTCATTTTGTATCCCATCTTCACCTGCTCTTGTAGTCATGTAGCCTCATTTCAATGTTTCCTTTGAAATTCACTCAATCATCAGCAACTGGAATCTTTTCTCAAATCCATCCATGCACAGTTCATGTATCCTGGTGAGTCTGCTCATTGATGCTTATCTCTGAGCTGCTTTCATTGTATGAGGTTTTTACATTCACACCAAGACTGCTCTAAAGGTATACATATGTACATATAAGCAGTCCTGCAAACTGGAAAAAAAAAAATCAAAAGGAAGCACTGCAAATGCACCCACTCCTGAATCTCTAAGGTCCAGCCACTGCAACAGAGGATATGTTCACATCCTCATAGATAGAAGGAGAATGTCAAATTTAGTCAAAGTACTCTCTCCTTACTGAGACAAAGGCATCAAAAGTGTGCATAGTGTGTACCTGCATTTACTGAATGGCAGAATTATAAGTTTTGTTAGTGCCCTTGTCTCTTGCTTATAATTCTAAACTTTCTATTTTGTTTTTGTTTGTTTATTTGTTTGTTTTTAACAGCTAGGGTGTGCTAGGATAATGTTTTCTTAGAATTACCTGTTACGATTTTTGTATTTCTTTACTGAGTGGCAACAGCTCGGAGACCAAATCCATGTTTGTACAGTTAGGCTTGTTTTTCTCCAACTGCATTACTCTGCATTTATTAGCACTGAATTTCATCTCCCATTTTACTGCCCAATTACTCAATACTGTGAGATCCTTCCACAGCTCTTCAGAGCCAGCTTTTATTTTTACTACACTGAATAATTTATCATCATCATGCTTTATCAGTCTCTACCACCTTTTCTAGATCCTGTATGAATATGCTGTATAGGATAAGCCTTAACACAGATCTCTGTATGGTACAGTTTTCTTCCTCTATTGACCATTTACTCCTACCTTTTGTTTACTGTATTTTAAGAATACATTTACTGGTGAAAGATATTTATCTGTTCTTGCTAGAGGCATGACAAGTAAGTTTTCACAAGTAATTTTGCTGAAGAGCCTTTGGAAATCCCACACTGCAGCTGTTGGCACAACCTTGTGCACATGCCCAATGGCTCCCACAAATATATTACCTAGTAGACTTCTAAGACTGAAGTTCCCGGTACAATAGCCATATTAACACTTCTGTCTTTATTTGTCAAACTATTGTCTGATTCATTTTGTTTATGATAATTTTAACAAAGAAGTTGAACCCTGGCTTCAGACTTACCGAGCATTCAGGAGCCTGTTTTAAAAGCTGGCATCATAAAACCTACTTCTCCAGAGGCAAGAACAAAGCTGTGAGGGTTGAGTCATATTCCAAAATCATGGCACAGTTTTATTGTAACATGTATCTGTACACCTACAAACCTATCTAAAGATCTGTTATTATTCAGAATATGAACAAATACAAAAATCTCTTTTTCTGACATTTCAGTTTCAGGCAGACTCTAATACATTCCACATGAAGGTTCTAGCTAGCATTGAAGCCATAGTGAACACAAATTCAAACAATTTCTTTAGTTCTCCTGTTGCAGATGGATTTTCTATGGATGCTCCTTACATCCTCTAGTCAACCATTGGTCTTCCAGATCATCAGAAAGACTGTTTGCTCCTGAAATACTGGAAAAAGTACTGGCAACTGTATTTTATAGTTCAGCAAATCTCCTTTACTTGCTGTTCTACTGTAACAGCCCTTCCTTGACCTCTTTAGTGTGTCACTATGTGCTGTGTGCCCCAGATGCAGTGTTGTTAATTTGTGATACCTACAAGCATTTCACCTTTTGCCCATATACACAGCCTCATGACTGGAACCAAAAGCACTGATGCCATCCAGGTTAGTTGGCAGGTAAGAATGGATGTGAAAAGTGTTTAGGATCGGCTGGGTGACTCAGGCTTGCCCATGGGTCTGTGTGCAGTAGGTCTGTCATGCCGACCTCATGATTTGCCTCCATGCTTGTCCCCTTTTCTTCCCTGTTTATCCCTTACCATCTGTTTTATTCAGTAGGTATTTTTGCCAAAAGAACCAGTAAAGATAGAGGGCTTCTTCTCTAACACAGAGAACAGGAAGCAGAAAATCTTACCTTTACAAAATCGACTACAAAGAGCTTGCAGCTCAGGCCATTCCTGCCTCACCACATGCTGCAGGCCTCATGCTGTGTAAATGCCCTCAGCTCACATCCTCTTCCACATTTGCATTGTAACCCCCTGTCAGACCCAGCCCTTTCACTGAGCCATCGAACCTTTATGACTGAATTTATGTTCTCACCTCTGTGTAAATCTGCTATTATGTTTCTTTAAGTATGAACTTGAGGAACTCCCTTAAAGTCTTCATATCAGGCACTGTGGATAAACATTACTTTTCCTGGCCACTGTTTCCTGCATGCATGCTTCCAGTGTGGTGTAAAACTGGAAGTGTTGTTATTTAAATCTGATACAAGTAAGTTCTGTACCACCTTTTAAAGGAACTTCTGCTAGGCATTTACCGGAGAATGAGGCAAAAATATTAATAGAAAG
This sequence comes from Anser brachyrhynchus, assembly GCF_964034855.1. Taxonomy (NCBI): domain Eukaryota; kingdom Metazoa; phylum Chordata; class Aves; order Anseriformes; family Anatidae; genus Anser; species Anser brachyrhynchus. The sequence continues at coordinate 141,234,338 of NC_137695.1, read as the reverse complement.
GCCTATTTTGACAGTACTTTTTATTCCTATCTTTTGCCCTGAAGAGCACAGCATAGACTTAAGAATAAAAAATACAAATAAACAAATAAATAAATAAACCATAATAAGAGTTTGAAATACCTGCCAGCCGGAAAAGAAGGAAATGAAACAAAGAATAACAATCTGTCACCTGCATTGTCTTCCTTTGCCAAACAGAAAAAAAAAAAAAAAGAAAGAAAAAAAAAGAAAAAAAAAGAAAAAAAAGAAAAAAAAGAAAAAAAAAGAAAAAGGAAGCCTTCCTCTGCAGGGCATACTAGGTCAAAGAGGCTAGTAAAAATTCAGCAGAAGTCAGTAAGGATTAAGCTATTCAGAAAGAAGATACAAAAATATAAGGGAGTGTCTGCTTTTTTCATCTCTCAGCTATATCACCTCCTTTCTTCACTGGGTCTGCTTACATCTTCTTCTCTACAGTTTTCATCCAGCTTCTTTTACTTCGGCCGTATACTGCTTTTGCCTTTCCAATTTCTCATAAACTGGACTTACTTTCCAACTGCCAGGGCATCAGACATGAGTTTCTGTTTCACTGAATATTTGTTTTCCCATACGTCCAGCCCATTTCTACACAAAATGAGATGGCTCAGCACTCTCATCTTTTCAAAAGCAATGCCCTGTGGAATTAAAATATTTCTTTTACTACCACATGACTTTTTAATCTGTGTTGTACTCATGGAAATTTTCATGGGAAAAAAAAATAAAACTAATCTTAAAAGAATACCTTTTAACTGAATATGCCAGGCACCTCTGCAGGGGATTTATTCAGGAATCAGAGCCTTCTATAGCCCTTCATGTCAGATGATACTCAGCTAAGGTGCACTACATGAAACAGGAGTTCAGTTTTTCTCTCATCAGCCACATACATAATAATCGATAACCGAAGCAGTTTGTGAACGTAATAGAGCCCCAAGAGTGATTTTAAGCTTGTATTCACTACATGGCCATCTGCTGTTATTTCAAATAGAACTTTTATTAACTTTTACATTTTAACCTCAGCATTTCTACAAAGGTCACAATTAAATATTAACACTTTAACTTGCAAAAAAAATTAATCATTCCTTTTCTACTAATAACACTTGGTCTTTGCTTCTGTATATGTCATAAATGTGATAAAAAATGTTGCTAGAGTGCAAGGGAGGTTTCATCAGCAATCTGGTCAGTGAGGTTAGAAAACTTATTTGTTTATGATTTCTTTCCTTCAAAAGAAGAGCAATTAGGATATTTTGTGATAAAAAGAAAAATCATGTACATTTTAAACTTCATGTGCATATTCTTTTTTTTGCAAATATAGTGCAGGTCTCTTTCTGAGCATATTATGAAGTAGAATTATGATGCTGGAAGTACTAAAGCTGACACATCTAGAAATGGTTCCTTTAAGTTGAAATGGTAGATAAAATAAGCACCTGATGGTTTTGTTGGAATCAGAAATGAAGAATTTTTCATATCTGAAGCACTTAGCTAATGTAATTTAAAGTATACAGTGTTTAGGAATAGTGTTAAAAATAGAGGACAAGAATCCCAAAAGAAGCACTAATAACTTTGAAGGTACCAGTTTTGAATGTCTAGTTTAAGTTTTTTTTTACACGTGATTTAAACTTCTAAAACATTTGACTAGGGAATTTTTCATACTTCACTTTTTAGATAAGAAGTATCAAGCCTATAAGCAGACTTGTTTTTCAAAATGTAGAGTTCAGTATATTATGAAATCATGTTTTTTTTTCTTTTGTTTGTTTTGTTTTGTTTCTTAAACTAATATGCTAAACTAGTATTCTTGAAATCATTTTTGACTTGCAAAATGCGGGCTTAGAGATTCCACAAAACAAGGAAATTATTCTAAAAACATGGAGCAAACCAAACAATGGAGGGGGTACCACAATAAGTCTTGGATATCAGAAGATAATTTCATCATCGTAACTCATATTTAAACAACACTAGTAAAGTGCAGAACTTACAGCAATCACATAACCAGAAAGGCAGCATGTCTTATGCTTAAAAGTCGTAAGTTTGCAGTATTAGTACATCTTTCAGCATTGCAGACAACAGCAAACTGGAAAAAAGAACCTATAATTAGTCTACCAAAGGCAAACCAAATATGCAGAGAAATGAAAGCAAGCAATACTGAGTGGGAAACATGAGTTCTGCAGTGCATCTGAGGTTCACTAAGTAATACTTGGGACTGTGAAAATGTTTGGAACCGTCTTAGTATTATCCTTATCAAAGAGAGCTGAGTTAAGCCAGTAAAGACTTTTTAAAAATCCCTCTTCACATGCATGTCTTATTAAAAAAAAAAAATAATAATAATAAATCTCCTAACCATCTTTGAAACATTTAGAAAATGTGGTGCTAGCAGTGATAATTAAACAAGACCAAATGCAGTACTTTATATAGCATGGTGCAAGAGATATGGCTTGGTACAGAATTAAATTCTAGAAAAAAGCATCCATTAAAGTTTGTTTATATATGATGTAACATATATATTGCAGCCACTGTACTGCAGAATGCCATGATACACTGCAGAGTCTTAGATCTAGTTCAGCTGAATCCTGGTAAGGACCTAGAGGACACAGAAATGTACTGTGGTGCTTCATAAAGAATACAGTTCACCAAAACAATATTTTACCCCTGAGGAAAATCTACTAAAACCAATCACTTTCTGTGGGATGTTCTGTCACCAATAAAATTTTGTTTTCTGAAATGAAAATATCTGGTCAGGAAAGTTTTGAACAGTTTAAACAGTGAACATGTAATCCACTACTTCTCATTGTTTCATAATAGCTGGTTTGTATATGTATGAATAGCTTCCAAGATACTACTTTTCTGAAAAGGAAGTGAGCCACTTCAGCACACTGGGGAAAACAAAAAAAAAATTCTGGGAAAACAGCTTGTCCTGCCCTGTTGCCGAAAACACTCCGTAGCTGTAGCTCCTGTTTTGCTTGGCACGCAAACAACAAGGCAATGAATGGAGTAACCAACCCTATTTCCTGAGCTTGAAGAGTCTCCCCATTAGCTGTCAGCAGCAACAAGTTTGTCTGAACAAACATTGCAAGGCTGAGTCAGGATCCACACACAGGGTGGCTACAACCCGCCATCGGCTGTGCTGTGCACGTGCCTGACCAGGTTAATTGCACAGTCAATCTGCCTCTTTGGCAGCCACGGTGCTGCCAAAATACTGGTTTTCCGCTTCAAATTGTGAAAAAGCTTGGAATGGAAAGGTGATGCTAAGGAAGTAATGAAATAAACTCCAGAATAATAACTCCAAAGCAGGTTTTTCACCATTGTCATCAGCTATTCTGTAAACCCTACAGAAAGCTAAATGTGACTGGCATCTATCCTTGTTACTAGGATTCCTACCAACTCCGGTGAAGTTTAACTAGAGCTGCTGAAACTAGAATCAATCTAGGCTATCTCTGCACTCACTGGAGAAATCCAGGCACCAGTATATGTTGGGGACTGACCTGTTGGAGAGCAGCATAGCTGAAAGGGACCTGGGGGTTCTGATGGACAGCCAGATGACCATGAGCCAGCACTGTGTCCTTGTGGCCTAGAAGGCCAATGGCATCCTGGGCTGTATTAGAAGGGGTGTGGTTAGTAGGTCAACAGAGGTTCTCCTCCCCCTCTACTCTGCCCTGGTGAGACAGCATCTGAAATGTTGCATCCAATTCTGGGCCCCTCAGTTCAGGAAGAACAGGGAACTGCTTGAGAGAGTCCAGTGCAGAGCCACAAGGGTGATTAAGGGAGTGGAACATCTCCTTTACGAGGAAAGGCTGAGGGATCTGGGTTTCTTTAGCTTGGGGAAGAGGAGACTGAACGGTGACCTTATTAATATTTATAAATATTTAAAGGATGAGTGTCAGGAGAATGGAGCCAGGCTGTTCTTGGTGACACCTAATGATAGGAATAGGGGCAATGGGTGTAAGCTGGAACATAGGAGGCTCTGCTTAAATGTGAGAAGAAACTTTTTCACAGTGAGGGTGACAGAGCACTGGAAGAGGCTGCCCGGAGGGCTGTGGATTCTCCATCTCTGGAGACATTCAAAACCCACCTGGACGCATTCCTGTGTGACCTGATCTAGGTGTTCCTGCTCCGGCAGGGGGATTGGACTAGATGATCTTTCAGGGTCCCTTCCAATCCCTAACATTCTGTGACTCTGTGAAATAGAGGCACTGATGTCCTAAATCATCCTTTGTCAACATCTCACACTCTTCTATGACTTTATAGAGTGTCCGGTCCTTCTCTATCCCTAATTTAGACACCATAATCAGGTGTCTGGCTTTAGAGAACTGAATACGAGACTATATTTTGATCTACAAAAATAGAGATGAGGTGACCAATGCATGTAATAAAGGTACTAGAAAAAAATAAAAAAGTAAAAAAATAAAAATAAAAAATACATGGAGCTTTACCATTTATATATAAGTACTAAGAAGCCAGATTGGTGGGAATCTTTTCTTTCTCATTACAATACATAAATTCAGTAATATGTTTGACACATAACATCTTAAGGTACCATATTCAAAACATCATGCTGTTATCATTTAGTATGTACATCTCAAGTATATGTATACATCAACTTTGTCACTGCATCCTTATTGCACTTGTACAAAGCATTCCCAATGTCCTATAGTAGAGGGTCTCCAGACCCAGGTGCTCCTGAACTGATTATACTAAAAATGAGCATACAGTAGTGAATTACAATATGAATTTTTACATTTTAGAAATATTTTGAGGAATCATCTATGCAAGGTTTCAAATGTGCAAGTGACCATGTTAGAGGGGTCTTGGCTGCAGAACCCAGAGTGTGCTCCATGGTCTTATGCTTTTCTAGTTCCTCAGGCTTTCTGATCAGCTTTGCCCAATGGTTGTACTGACCTTAAGTACACACTTTTCCCTGCAGATCACTAATAATCTGCTTAAAAAGACATAGCCTTTAGGCTACACAATTGCTGTCTTTGAAACCCTGAGGTTACCATAGTTTTGGGATTGCTAACATACCAAAATATCTAAAAGGACTGGTTTTGTCACCTTGACTTACCTCTAACAGTAGCTTTGTAGTCCTTCCTTCCACCCTTGGCTACTCATTTCTGCAGATTCCACTGGGCTGGCACTGATGTTTGTACAGCTTTTCAGAGAACTGGGTACTATTGAGAACTAACCTCATTAGCTGTGAGTCTTGATGTCCCGAGCATCAGTTTCAGACAGGACACACATTTATGTCTGATGAAAATGATAATGTAACTGCAGTCTTTTGCATTTCAGCTCAGCTATGCTTTAAAGTACCATTACACAATTCAAGTGCTAGGGAATCCTGATGGAGCAAGGAAACTCCATCATTTTACCACCATTTAAATTCTTCTTGTTCCTAGTCTTTATTTTATTTATTTATTTATTTATTTATTTTTGCATTTGGAAAAGCAATACTTTAAAAATTAACGATATGAATTTTATAAGGATCTGTAATGGTTTGCAGACTTAATATAGTGATTGACCTGAACTACTAAATAGGCTTAATCTTTGAAGTCACAAGGAATTGTCACCAACATATAGATATAAATACACAACAGATACCACAAGGGTTTTCCTTTTGTTCATCACTCTAACTCCTGCCTTCACGATATAGGCATGTATTTCCTCTTCTGTTAGACATGCAGCACTTATTCTACTCCTGAATCAAGGATTTGAATGGTGCAGCCTTCTATAATTGGGATTTCCTTTAAAATATTGAACATTTTTACTATTAGCTGCTATCTTCAAAATCCTAGGGCAACATTCCAAAAGCTTTGATTTGCCCCCAAATGATTTGGTTCCCAGAATGTTTCAATTTCTGGATTTAGCAACTCTGAGCTGTGGTGCAGAAAAATATGTTTTAAAAAATCTTTGAAGCTAAGTGCAGAGAAGAGCCCAGTAGCCAGCTAGAAATTGCAGCACGCTTTATTTTATTTTTTTCTGACATCAGGATTCCAGCCCAGCAGGCATACAAACATCCAGTGTATGCCAGAAAACACAACGAATGAACCAGATATCAGGATTTAACTTTTTCTAATAATAAAAAGGCAGCGAAAATGTGGCTGCTGATGTTAGTTTGGTAATTATCAGCTTCCATATTATCTGTCTTTTTTTTTCCCCCATTGCTGATGGACACAGCCTACTGAACTCTACTTTCAAGTTTACCTAGCCATAGGTAAAACTGTGCTAGTATTATAAACCCTTAAATAAAGGTAATTTTCTTTCTATCCCCATCTCCTCATCTTCAGCAAAGGGAGCAAGCCCTTAAACTAACAGTAGTTGTGTGCCAAGGATCTCAGTTTTCAAGCCTTGTTTTGCTAGTTTATATATTGGCAAGAAACTCAAGGGGATGGGAAAGATTATACTTAGTCCTGGAGGAATCTGGATCACTGTCCAGGAACTCCCACCAACAAAGTAAAGAGGTGATGTTGATATTTTCTGAAAAGTCTTTCTGGGAAGAGAGAGTGACCACATTATAGAATTGGAAGCATTATCTGGTGGATTTTCTAGAAAGGTATTTTAGGTCCAGTCTTATTTAACATTTTCATTAATGTGTTAGAGGTGAAAGTAACTAGCCCATAATTACATTTGCTGATACTAAATTGAAGGGAGTTTCAAACTTCACTGGGGACAGAGAAATAATACCAGGGGACCTACAGTACAGATATAAGCAGAAAAATCACAAAATGATTGGGAAGGATGGGAGTAGACAAAAGAGGAAAGGAAATAGAATACCATTTTAGGGTAATTATTTTTTTTAATTGTTTTGTGTTTCTATCCATTAATTTGCTTTGTATCGCATGCAGACAAATACTAGTTCCAGGTATTGAGTGGCCAGTCAAATGCTATAATTAGATATTTGGCAGACATCTAACAAGAATATGAAGGAACTGCAGGCTGGAAATCAGGGGTCTGTCACTGTGAGGAGAACAGCAGGTTCACTCCATCTGGGAAGTGGCTACACAAGCAATGGAGGTGCTTTGCTCTTGATATGTCTTGTGAAACACACCTTCAGCTTCTAGGCAGAGGAATGCTTTGGTCAAAGGTATATGGACTTGTACTGGGACCAAGTAATGACTGATGGGTATTTGGAGGGAGGTGAACACATTTTGCTCCTTTGATTAATTCAGGAATCAAAGCAGAATTGTTTTAATCCTCCTTTAGTCTTTTTATAAGACCCTTGTTCAGTGATGACATGATCTTTTTTTTTTCTCTTATTATTTAGTAATTTTTGATGACTTAAGTGACAGAAAAATGTATGCCTATCTGTGTACATTTCCACTTGAAAAAATAAACCAGTTAACAAGAATTTAAAACAAAAAGGAGCTTCTTGCTGTTCGCTGAGAAAGCCTTCACGATACTACCAATAAAGGTGCAAGATGTCAGAAGGCAGAGCAAGTACTGTATGCTAAAATATTAATGTTAGTAAACATTGATTTGTTTAGATTTAATATAGAGGATTAAGGAATGAGGAATGAAGAAATGGGCATCAGGTAGTGCCCCAAGGTAAAACGCAGCTTCATAGTTATGAAAATTTAATTTGACTGCAATGGGAATAATTGCTCCTGTTTGGTAGCAGGCTTATGCCAGCAAGATAACAGTCACTCAAATGGACATCACCTTGCATATGCTCTTAACCAGCTGCATAATATTCTCAGTTGGAGAATGATGTTGTATCCAATTGTTACAGGGGAACCATGCAGCTGAAAAACACGCTAAGTCAGACTGCATAATTCTATAGTACAATGTTTTTCTATTATGAACATGTTCTCAAATAAAATTCTGCATAGTATCCGGAAACTTTTTACTTTTCAAAGTGCTAAACCTGCTGCACTGTAAAATAATAATAATAATAATAATAATAATAATAATAATAATAATAATAAATATATCGCCTCCCCTCCCCCTCCCCCTCCCCCTCCCCCTCCCCCTCCCCCTCCCCCTCCCCTCCCCTCCCCTCCCCTCCCCTCCCCTCCCCTCCCCTCCCCTCCCCTCCCCTCCCCTCTCCTCTCCTCTCCTCTCCTCTCCTCTCCTCTCCTCTCCTCTCCTCTCCTCTCCTCTCCTCTCCTCTCTCCTCTCCTCTCCTCTCCTCTCCTCTCCTTCCACCTCTCATATAATAATATGAAAGCTCTTTAAAGATGTAATGATTATATCCATATATTAAACAAATAAATTCTTTTTACAATGAATGTGGAATATCTTGACAATTCTAGGGCAGGATAGAAAGGCCTTAATAAAGCAAAAGAACTAAATCCTGAATCTTAATCTTAAAATTAAAAAATAAAAAATAAAATAAATACTGCTAGCCATCTCAAAATGAAGGAAAAAATAAAAAATAAAAAAGGACTAATATGTTACTGCTTTTAGACCACTCTGAAAAAAAATAATAGTAAATAAAAAACTGACAATAAGTCAGCAAGGAACTAATGTCTAAGCAGAAGACTTAGAGTAGTAAATGCACTCATTCACTGTTTGCATTTCCAATAGCACTTTTTTCATTCATCCTTTTCCTCTTCTTGTTTTCCACAACACTTCATGACTACTGAGAAAACGTCATTAATAACTGATACAAAGAATCACGCATGTGCATATAGATAAACTGAGGATGACAAAATATCAACTTGCAGCTGCTCAATTGAATGCCGTATCTACACAACGGGTAATTACTTTTAATTTAATTAGGAGTCCTGGTATTGTTTCTATCTCATAGATTACATTATAACATGTAATGTGTTAAAGCAGGAAGACGAACTGCAGGAAGACACAGAAAATATTACCTGTTTTGTCTAGAAATACCATGCTTTAATGCTTCTGTAAGCACTTACTACTCACTGGCAGTGATCAGTTCTTGCATCCTGCTCTTTTTTAGTAATTTTGTACATTCATTGCAATTGAATTAACATGATTCTGAAAGATATATATTAGCTTTTTATAAGTAACGCAAATTGATTTATATACATATATATTTGGCAAAATTTTCACAGATTTTATGCCCCAGAAAATGGAAAATTTTAATGCAAACTTCAGTTAATCAGCTGCAGAGTATAATCATCAGGCCTAAAGAGTGAAATGTATTATTTGCAGAAATTAGTTTCAAGAATAAAATCATGTTATGTGAAATACTCTGGGGCAAACTTCCTATGGGTATAAACGGCTCCTTCATCATCACTCACTTATGCTACCAGAGGACATACTAGTTCTAAGGAAAGCAGTAAACTGGGACAACAATAGTCCATAAAATCTGACAAAATTTTGAACTATCCTTGTAAATGGGCAGATTTCAGTGCTGTAACTCTGACTCTTACACAGTTTGATAGTCTTTCAATCTATTAAGATACTCAATTTTTTTGATAGAACCTGATTCTGTGCTCAAAATACACTCTCATTTTAACATAAAACAGAGTCCATTTTTTCCCTCTGATTCCCTATTATGTGGTCCTTTGCTCTAGATTTATCATTAAATCCCAATAAAAAATGTCCACCCAGAAGGGCAAATATTCTTGATTTATTTATTTTTTATTATGTTGGAGAAACAGAGGAGAGATGCTATGTTCATGGTAGATTACCAGCCCAGATTACTCTCCATCTTGTGTTAGATCTCCTTTCCACTCTCCCTTTAAGTGTGCCATGGAAACACCTTTATTTATCTATCTATCTATCTATTTATTTAACTGCTTAATAATTGGTGGCACTGGCTTTCAAAATACCTTTGTCTTTACTACAAATTTTAGAAATTGCTTTGGGGCTGATTTTACCCATATACAGGCCTGAATTTTCTTCACTTTGTGCAATCAAATAAAAGTTAACCTGATGCTAGTGACCCAGACATATAACAATTAATAATAATAAATATCTTCCTTATAATATCGTTGAATTCTGACCTTGAAAAATTATTTTTGCATGCATTCAAATGAGAATGAGAGTAGCTTGCAATTTAAACCCGAAGAACCACAGCCAAACCACTAGGGTTTCACTGGTGGTTCTCTCAGTAAATTGTTCTGTGTATTGAGCAAGTTCAGTTCTCCAAGGTAGGTGCATATGTCTAAACCAAAATATAAGTTCTCAAAGCATACACTGGAAGTACTATGTGTAGCTTGAGTTTTAAAAGTGCCAAAACACCACCTCTTCACACTGAAGTGACTAACTAAATGTGTGTTAAATTTCAGCAATGATCAAAACAAACATTTTGTTTGAAGTCATTCATTTCAAATTGAAATGTCCTTAAATCCTCACATACACCCCACCCAAAAAATAAAAATAAAAAAATCCATATGAAACCAACCATACAAACAACAACAAACAGCTACCACCACCACCACCAAACAAAAAAAAAAACACAGCTATATCAACAGTATACTTCATATACTTTCTACTAAAAAAGATGAATCCTTTAAGAATAGACTCGTAAATTTGTTCTGAACTTAAGTTAATGATTCCTGCATCTTGGCAATACTGTCCTAAATTTGAAGTTTTGTTCCTGGAGTCACTCTTAACTATGTAATTACATTAGCTGTGTAATACTTAACAATATTCCTGGTAAAGGAGTGATATTCTGTATAAGCTTGTAAAAGTAAGAGAGATTAATTCTTTTCATTCAGACATTTTGAAAAACAAAACAAAACAAAACAAAAAATAGCAGGACACTGAGGGATGTGAATTCCAGAACACCCTGATGAAGGGTGCTATCATTCCCTGAGATGAGTGTGTTGGAAGACTGATAAAGCCCTGCAAACAGGGGATAGTGGTACTAATGGACAAACTTAGACCTTTCACAGTTGTGCTGGCATCACAAGACATCATAACTCTTCAGAGACTAAGACTAATTAACAGAAAGAGATGAAAACCCAGGGCCCAGGTTTAATGGGAAGTTCAGAGACTCTTCACTGAGTCTGAACCCAAATGTCATTAGTAATAGTCTTAAAAGCTGATCTTGGCAGACATTATTGCACACAGACTTCTGAAGACATTTTCCTTCTCCTGTACTTTAATTTCTGTTTAAATCCTGACTGGCTGAAGTATTCCAGAAGGTGGGAACAGGTCTGTCTGTTTAACCTGACTGTCTTTGCCTACTTAAAAAACAAGGATATCCTTGAAGGAAGTATTGAAATTTTAGACTGTTTTGCTTAACAGGGTTGGAAAATGAACCATATTTGAAAGGACCAATAATGCTACCTCTTTGTAATCCCCTCAGTGATAAGCATTTAGTCATATCAGCAAAGAGCACTATATATATAATAACTGCAGAAATTTTAATCTCAGTATGAATCTACAGAAATAGATTGAAACTATTTGCAAAGCCAGCAACATTTGGTAACTTGGTAAAAGCTAGATGCTCTCCTCTTGGGAAGTGGTCTGCTCATTCTGCAGAAGGTGCATCTACTCTGTAGGATGAAAGACTGCATGAAAGTCCAAATCTACGTCTTCAGACTTCGTGCCTACAAATACACTGCTTTATGTCTTCCCACTGTCCATGTACCAGCCTCAACATGCTAACATAAACACCATGTCATAGGCTCATCACATCCTAGTCACTTCAAACTGAACAACAACAACAATATGTATATATATATATATATTAGTATTTAGTATATATTAGTATTTCAGAGGGGAGCCTATGGCCTGAAAATAATTGGACCAAGAGTTGCATATCATGGCTGGGAGGCAGTTGGCCTAGACCAGTGTGGACAATATTTTGCACCATTTGGTGTGTAGGTCAGGGATTGTTCCTAAAACATTATAGATGCAGCCAGAATTTATGAAGCACCAAAGAAAATCCATCTTGTCTTATAGTTAAAAAGTTCATGCTCATAATCAATAATGAAAGTCATCTTCAAGGAGGCTATTGGCTTTGTCTACACTAACAGGTATCACTATAGGAATGGATGCCTGTAACAGAAGGCTTTTTCAGATGCACCATCCATATTTCCATATTCCATGCCATTTGTGTTTGACAATGAGCTAGTTCCAGCCTTTCCCCAGCCAGAACACCCTTTAGTGGCTGGAGTACACCAGGATAGACATGGAGAACCTCTTCTGGTTACTTTCCTTCAAGGGAAGTTCCAGAGGTTTTGCCCTTAAATATGTTATCACAGAGGTGCCAGCAGCGTGGCTGATGGTCTCAGCTGTGCCCTGCAGTGGGGTCACAGGAGACAGCTGGAACCAGCTGTGTCCAGAACAGAACAGTCCCAGACTGTCCTCACACAGGCCACCTCTGCTAACAAAACCTGGACAAGAACATCCATTACAAGAAGTCATTAACAGGTCCTAAAAAGCCTGAAAACAATCAATGCAGCTTTTGCTTTTGCTACTTAGCCAAACTCATTTTGAAAAGTAATGGTTTTCCCATTCCCATGGCATTTCTTCTTATCCTTATTTCAAATTTTTCCAGACTACTGAAATGAATGAGAAATAAAGACATCCCTGGCTGTAATGTCAGCTAATGTTATACTTGTAATCAAGGTATCACAAGCATTGCTACTCAAAGCACACAATAATGTGTGGTGGTTTTTTGAGTGTTTTTGTTAACATGGGTCACAAAGTTCTGAGGCTTCTCTCTCCATGAATTAATTAATATTATACTGACTTTACCCCAGTTTCTCTGAAAGACTCCAGACATAGCATCAGGTAATTGTTCTTCATTCTTGAGGTCTTAATCCTTTAACATTTCTTATTCAATTCCTGTGTAAAACTGGTGGGATGGCCAAACCTTCAGCCTGTATATTAATTATACGAAACAATAGGTCTCTTCTTCAAAAACAGTTTGGATAATATTATTTCTCTAGTTAAGTATCTGAATAAGAATGGAAAAAAATACAAAGAACAAATTGTCCAGATATAAGTTCAGGTAAGATGAAAGTACCATTTGGAGGACCAGGAAACCACAAACAGCAAAAAATAGCTTTTCAGTGAACAAGGTCAATCATAGTCACAGGAAGAGTAATTTTTTACTGTCCAAGAACACCCAAAAATCTGCAACAGCCCCAAACCTATCTATTTGTGTTCCCAAGCTGGGAAAAATATCTTCTTGTCTTTATCTGAATTTATTATACATAGATTATTGTTAATATTTATTATTTATCCAACAATGGGCAAGTGAGCCATGCCCTCCTTATCAACAAGCTAAAAGATACGAAGAGATAAAACATTACCATAGAGGCATACAGACAATGAAGTCTTCAAACAAAAGACTTTATTAGGAGAAATCTCTCCTAACTAAAAAAAAAAAAAAAAAGTCCATGAAGTTGTAGAACAAAATATTGAACAACCTTGTTAAGCAGAAAAGCAATATCAGGTGGATTAAAGAACAGAGGCTGGAGAACAACTACAATAAATTAGCAGCAGAAATGGTCAAGAGATCCCTTAAGAAAAATAAAGAAAGAAAGAAAATGGCAGGACCAGGTGTTATCTGTAGTTTCTGGCTTCAGTACTTTGTATTTTTGCAACCAAGACTATCGCAAAACTCCAGGCAGTTCTCCCAGTAGTAATCATTAAGATGCATGTCAAAATAGTGTTAATTATGGAAAACAAAAGCACAGGCCACCAAGTGGTTCCAACTCCTACACAATCACAAGTCTTTCAACCATGTGCAAACTGCTAACATTAATCATATCAGAGCAAATCTACTGCAGTGTAGTCAGCAATGCACACTTCACATGGGAATGAAAAGGATGCAAAAGAAATACTAGTAGTTCTGGGGATCATCTTTTGATTAACATGTTGGTTATGATGACTGCCAAAGCCAGAAATTTGCAGAACAATATGCGAAGACTATGAGGTTTTTGATTTGTCCCTCATACATGAATGAAAAAAAGCATTAAGAATGTATAGCGCTGCAAAAACATAATTCTTAAAAATTTAAATAAAACCATATTGAGGACAGATCTCAACCTCCAGGACTGCAACTTACACTCTGTTGATAAATCCTGGAGAAATTTCCTGGGGAACTTGTTATCATCACAATTTTCATAATTTGCATTTTTCCATTATTCAGCCTTCAAAGGAATATTTGAATGGAAATTCAACACATCTTACAAAACATTACTAATAACCACCCATGTATAAATAATGTCAGATGATTACTAGGTCAAGTAGAGTTATTTTAACCTCATGAAGATCATCAAGCCTTTCCCAGTCATGTAGTTCAAATTGCAAGAAATTATTCACATTTAACACCAGAGGAAGCTACTGAACAGTTAACTCTCAGATAAAATGAACTACTTAAATGCCAAATTAGCAGAAACATTCTCTTCTCAAGGCAAATAATTCCATGCCCTATCCTGACTATATGACTCACTGTAATAGAACAGAAGCAGTTGGAAGAACAGTCAGAAAAGTGACTTACTCTATAAAAAATATTACTACCAAAGCCACATGCCAAAATATTAAATACACTCTGAATGAAAGCTGGAAGAAGTCTGAAAAACTTGTATTTAGAGAGTTATTTCTCAAACAAGTTTTAGAGTTATTGGGTAAGGGAGTAATTGTGGAAAATGTAGGAAAGAAATCCAATCATGAGAAGTCAGTTTTAGAGGCTGGAAGCCCTGACACAGGAAATGGGTGAAGAGACTTTAAAATGTCAATAAAAACTCTTCTGGGTAAGATAGCTCAGCTAAAATCATTCACTGCAGACCTGGCTTCAGTTGCACACCGTCTCTTTACGTACAAAGGAAGGATGGATAACACACATGAAAGACTATTAAACATAATGCCATAATGCTTTTGGCACAATGTGTAAACCACAGATAGCATCAGCATTGCCCATCACTATGATCTGTGTGGTCAGTATTCCCCTCCTAGACATCAGAAACAATGAGATCAGTAGCCTTTTTTACTGACAGATGAAAGAAAAAGGGAAGAACCTTTGGGATCTTGTATCTGGATATATCAGTAAAAGGCAAAAGAACAGATTTCAGAGATCCTCATCACCATTATCAACACTGCCTGCCTGTAGACTTAATGTAAAACAGTGAAGGAAGTACAATTCAAATATTTAAGCACAACCTCTATGAATATAAACCTACAGGAGGGCACTGAAGACGTGAAGGAGAATGATCAGAGGAGTACTGATTTTTACAAGATTTACTGGTTCCTAGACAACTTATCAGTGACCTGTACAGTGACCTGAACATTTCCATCAGTAACTAGAGTTCCTGGGAACCTGGCTGTTTCTTTCCCTGACATCTGTCATATTTTGACTGCACCCTGACCCTAAAGATCTGTTTTTAGTTGGAAGTGAAACATTGCCAATTTATAAATAATGACACCAATCCATTAGAATGTGATATGAAAAAATAATAACAACAAAAAATGTTGGCAACTTAATTATTCCAAGAAACTAGAGGATAAACAAGAGAATATCCTGAGGATAAAATATCCACCTAAAACCAGTGAAAGTTTGAAATTATCAAATTATGATAGCAGTCTGGCAAATTGTTCAAAGATGACACCTTCTTCCTTCCAGAACCGACTGCATAAAAATGCATGTTAAAAATGCTCTCTGCTCTCTGTTGGCAAAATCTGCTGCCACATGCAGCTACCTAAGTACCTGATTCACTGTCTATATGAAAAGAATGTTGTGTAAAGCTAAAAGTAACTTCACATAGCCCAAGAATAGTTATTGCTACATGATATGGACAATATACAGAAGAGGGTGAAATAACCCAGGACAAAATGGGATGAGTTACTCTTACTATTAGCTTCTCAAAAATATATATATTTCTAACTTTGAAGTACCTTAGCATAGTTCAGACCAAAAAAAAAAAAAAAAGTATGGAAAAGATTGTAAATGGTCAATAAAAAATAAAAGTCCTATTATCAAGCTGTTGCCCTTACTAACATTCCTTCAGAATTGATTGTTGTGTTGTGTTGCTGTCTTAGTTGTGAAATTCGTTTTCCCACTGGACAGACGTTGAGGCATGCACTGCATTTCTAGTAAACAACCAATAGAGAGCATTCAAGCAAAATTAAACATTATTACTTCACAGGGTGGGCTAGATAGTGGTTTATAGACATGAAATAGGATTAACTTCAGGAGTTAGTTTGGATTTGCATAAACAGACAGGATCTGGCTCACAGAGCTAAGATACAGCAATGATAGTGCGGAGCATATCACAATGTTCTCATTCCTGTTTTTTCCAGTTTTGTAGCATAGAATTCAAGTCCTGCTGTTTATACCTTCTACAGCTGTATCAGTGCCAGTGCACTTCGCAGCTATGCCATTGCCCGAGTGTATTTTGTTAACACAAGCATTGATTTCAACAACACGCTGTATTTGACAAATTGTGGCTACATTTTTCTTCTCCAGCATCATTACCAGGTGGTCCTGTCTCTTATATAACCTGAGAAGAAATTATTTTGACTAGAAGAAAATGATACAGTTGGCCATGATTCTCAGTGTCTTCTTACGTTATGTTTAGCTAAACCAGATAAACTTGAAGCCACACCTATCTACTGATGCATGCATACACCAGCTTACTGCAGAATACGTTCAAGTCTACTTTGAGACACGTTACCCAGTAACGTAGGACAATTCTGCAGAAGTAGCAGACTTCTTGAATGTCTGGTTGTAGGGAATCAAAAAGGATTTGGTGCTCACGGAGTCTTTATTTTATGATTAACAAAAGTCGCAGAAATGAAAGAGGTTAATTTATAATCACTGATACGTATGACCTGTAATTAACAAAGTTTAACATCTTTTTCAGTTTAAGAAAGATTTAAAAGTGAAGTGCTGCAGTCAAATTTGATTTTATTAAGACTTCATTATTTACAGAAAAAATCCATGAAATGTTACAATAAATAATTAAAACTGAAACAGAAAACACACACACACACATTTTGAAATATAGTGACATGGACTTCAAATTGTCTTTTTTCTTTGTGTGTTTTTGTTTTTTTTTACTCACTTGCAAAACTCAGTGAGTTATAATGAGTCTCCAAGGTCTGTAGTGCAAATCATAACATTTCTGCTATATTCTTGTATACTAATTCTCTTTTCATCTAAAAAAAAATCTCACAAGATGAATAACACTTCACAGTTAGCAATGTAGACATCTAAGTGTGAGACTGATGCTATCTAACTTCAGTTATCTGGAAAACTGATGTCTACCTTAAGAGCTCTGACAAAGAATGAACATTTTAAAACTGAACAGCAGAAGCGAAGTCCACTTTGCTTCCACATCGCTGCCTCTACATCTTCTCACAGTCCTCAGCTATGACAAGTATAGTCAATCCAAGGCAGAAACATCTGATCTATGCATGAATTTACTCCTGAACCACAATTTCCTTAACAGGAATGAAAACTGCAGTGATTCAGGAGCTGATTAATGTGTAGATGAGATGTTTCTTCTTTAAGGACAGAAATATTTTTCAGACACTTGGGCAGATTGCTGGGGAAAAGTAACAGGCTCAGCTGTTTTTCTATTATAACATTCTTGAAGAGTATGCTTTTCATCTAGGCTCCCTCTGTAGACAATGGAGTGAGATTCTTCATCACAGAGTGTGATGAATCACTTTCTGGAGTTTCCTATCTCTACTTCCAACTGAAAACAAACAAACAAACAAACAAACAAACAAAACCCTGTATAACTACCTTAGAATGTATTTCTAACTTTTAGATAGTTAAAGTAAGATGAAACCCACCTTAGGTAGTTTATAGCTGTCACGAGGTTGATTTTCTTTGGTTTGACATGTAGCTGTTTCTTACCCCAGTGCTAACTAAACTTGCAACATCCACCATTTTCAACGATTGCTAAACTTGATTTTGGACATAGAAACTTTAGAAGGCAGACTGCAATGCAAGTTTAATAGTTTGTATACACAGAATTCATTAAATCTTCTTTTTTTAGTTCATTTAGAACAAATTTTTTTTAGTTTAACAAAGCAAAGGGTTAAATTCTTAATCCCAAAGCATGAAACACATTTATAAAAGAAAAGTATAAAAGCAAGATAATGGAGATATGCAATGGCACTTGCCTTGTTCCAGTTTCACCTTCTAAAATGTGCACATTGAGCATTGAACATACCTTTTTTTCTGGGGAGGAAATTCATGCTGGGTGTCTCCCGCTTGGTGATCTGCTTGCTGCTAAATAAAGTTCAGAGCTTTCCTTAGATAGTTTACATTTTCTCTTAAGGGAGGCCTTAATTTGAGAAGGATGTTTCTTTTTTATATAAGAGAGTACTTATGGAATACACTTGAGTCTTTAAGACTGAATCTTCCTGACAGAGCAAGTTTTGACTGATATTCTATACCTGGTTCTCTCTCAATTCAGGTACTAGCTGAAACTGCAGTTTCAAATTTATGTCATCATGGGGCTTTTTTGCTTTGTTCTGTTTTTAACAACAACATAAAAGCTTATTGGCTGTCTGTAACTGATTACTGACAACTTGATTTTCTAGTATTTTTGTTGATTATGTACAATGTACTAAAGTATTCTGATAGTCCATTGTAGAGACTACATGCTGCTTCATTGCACCTGTCACAGACTGTGCTTTTAGAATACCTTGCTCAAATAATTTCTTGTTAGCCTTTGGCAACTTTGAAGCTTCTGCCACCTCAACAGAACTTCGATTCTTCTGAGAGTGGAAGGTATTCTCACTCTTGGAAAATGATTATTTAAAATATTGTCTCACTGGTAGGCCAACAGATACACCTGCCTTTTGAGTTGCTGTGATTTCACCAGAGCTTCCAGTTTTCTTTTGTACTGGGCACAAATTTGAACAGTTTGGATTCAAAGGATTGGTACAAACATCCTGGGTTTCTCCCTGTTTGACAGCAATGCTGGCATTTATGGCACTTTAATGCAAGAGCCTGGTAGAGAATCCTTCCATTGGTATTTTATTAGATTCAGGAAGAATAAAATGTTTCTGGCTTACATTGAAAAGTTATAATCAAACACTGTCCTTGTTCCTTTTTCAATCCTAATTCTATCCCCCTTTTCCTTTTCCTTTTCCTTTTCCTTTTCCTTTTCCTTTTCCTTTTCCTTTTCCTTTTCCTTTTCCTTTTCCTTTTCCTTTTCCTTTTCCTTTTCTTTTCCTTTCCTTTTTTCGTCTTCTTTTTCTATTTTTTCTTCCCTATAGTTTGACCTCAGGATATACAAGCATATACACATGCACACAGGTGCAGTCTCTCCATGAATAATAACCTATGACCCCTTTTGGTTTTGTCCAATTTCTGCCTGTTTGGTGGTTCCATCAGCATCACAGCTCCAGTCAGACTTGCTCTTCACTGCAATCCTAATGGGCAATTTCAGGCTCATGATGAAGAAGAGTAAGACAAACAGGCAAATGGCCGTAAGCACGCAAGCTTGAAGGGGTTTCATTGCCAGCTCATTATAGCTCCACTAATGAGATTTCCATCCAATTTGTGGGATAGCAGAGCTCAACTCAAAAAAGGGACAGAGCTACCAATACAGTAGGATTAGTATGCCTTATTAAAAAAAATAACCTTTGTTAAATCAGGATGCAGTGGTTAGGGCAGTGTCCTTATATGCTAGCACAATACGAAAACAATTGCTGGATTATTTACATTATACTCATCAGCTTGGCATAATTGCTGAAGTGATGTAAAATTCAAGCAATTCATTTAGGCAATAATAAATACATACTTTATATACAGTCTTCAGTAAAGTATAGTTCATAACATTTTTGCTATTAAGTAAACCCCGATGCTGTTTGTGAAAATGGTTTTAGAATGAATATGGGGATGCATATAGTAAGCAGCAAAAAGAAATAGAAATTCCATAACATTGGAATAGAAGCCTGTGAGGACACACAGAGGCATTCCCCAATTCTGTGGTTATACATGAGGGATTGATATCTTGAAAAGGTGATCTGGTTCTAGAAATTTCACAAGTTGCTTTTTAATTCATCCAGAGGTCTGCCACCTTCACTCCATGAGTGCTAACTGCCAAGTCTCAAACAAAGTAGTATTTATTATTTGCTTAGGTATTATTATTTATTTTGATCAATCCAGCACCTACATAAGCCCACTTGAAATATAGACATATCTCTTCAAATGCTGAACACCCTAACAAAAGGTGATCATTTCATTATTCAAATATGTAGCTATTATACATTTCAACAAACCTTTTATAAACAGAAACGTAACATATAGCTTAATTGAAGATATTTATATACATATATATATATATTTACCAGAAGTAGATCTTTGTTCCCTAAACTGTATTGCCTTTGCCTTCACCACGAAGCATATAGATGCAGTTCTCTGTACTGTGAGGCCCTTACTCTCCTGAACTTCTGGAAGTAACAAGTAACACTCAAACTGAGAAGAACTAACATTTGTCCTCTCTGAACATTGCTCTGTCTCCATGGAGGCAGATATTTCTGTCTAAATCCACGTGATTTTTTTTTATTTTTTTTAACTGCAAAGCACTGTAACAGGATTTTTTTTTCACAGTAACAAAACCTCAGTTCTGTAACCAAATGGAGTCAGCCTGGTTTAATCAGGCTATCAATCACCCTGCAGAAAGTACAGAGGAGGCAAATATTTTATTTATTTTTTTCTATCTCCTGCAAAGGCACAGTATACACCATCAGTATTTCTCAGTATTGCAGTGGATCAAATTTGGCGTGGGACTTTCACCAGAAGGTAGAACTATCAGGCTCTGTTACTTAACCCATTGCATGTCATTTGTAAGCCATGATAGGGAAGAAGGCAAAGCTACATTTAGGGACCTTTTCAAAAATACTGGAGGACAGAAATATCATTAGAACATGCTACCAGACTGTTAATCAATCAACCATAAGCCAATATTTATTGTGACAGGCTTGAGTCTCAAAGCTTCTGCCAGTCTTACAAGGCAGGCCCTCAAAGTGGCAAACACATGCCCCAGTCTGTTATTTTTCGCTCATTGCATACCAGCAAGACCAGCTGCTAGCTGGAGTGTTTCAGAAAGCACCATATTCAGCAAGGAGTTATCCATGCTATAGTCTCTCTGGGTGACAGGAGGGCTGTGCAGTGCTGGCAACAGGACCCAAATATCTTGAGCTGTATTCCCATATACTAACCATGTTCTTCTTTGTAAGAAATTATAGCTTGATCTTAAAGGTGTTTTAGAGATTAGCATGCCACACAGGAGAGCTAATAAATTTCCAGAAAGAGCAGAGATGGAAGACTTTATAATAATGCCTGTGTTCCCAAGCATTCTAGTGACACAAATTGAAACAATTCTAGGTTGGTGTCTAAACTAAAATGACTTAACTGCAGGGAAGTCTTGCAGGGAGCACTCGTCTCATTAGCCTTTTCCTCAGGGCAAACCACTATCTGTGTTGTTTTTTGACCCACAGATATTCTGGAAGATCTATTCAATACTATATCTTACGTATTTTAAGGCCTGATTAGGTCTGTTTCTACCCTGGCCCGGAGGTTGCCAGTTTGCCAAAGTCAGACATTACAATGTTCTAGCACAATGATATTCACAGGAAACTGGAGAAATGTGCTGTTTCTTCAGAAGTCCAAAAGTAGCTCTAACATTTTTGTACAGATAAATGCAACAGTTTTATAGTTTGACAATCTGCTTTGGCAGCATGTTTGCTGTGATTTCTGCAGTGTGTGAACACAGCAAGGAGAGTGACAGGATTGAGGGGATTTCTCAGCCAAGCAGTATAAATCAGAAACAAGTTCAACTCAGGGGAAAAATCTTACTTGTCTTTAATTATTATCTCTGTGTTTATTTATAAAATCTAGTGGCTATAGGGCACAGTGTTAATACATACCTTTTTTTTTTTTTTCCCTCACAAAGTTAGTTCTTTCTCATGTGTTTGTTAATTATTTTTAACTTCAACACAAATAAGGTGGGAGCCTTGTCATGTTCCTTCTGGAGTCCAAAGAGAAAAGAAAAAAAAAAATTTACTATGGCTGTGTGTGTGTGTTTGTTGCTTTGGAATTGCAGTCTAATGACTCTCAGGGTGAAAATATTCAGACATGGAAATCCTCCTGATCCTACAATATTTCATAATATTTACCGCAAAATACTTATGCTGATAGATATACCACTGGGTTAGGAGCCTCAAAACTATTTTTGATCAATGTATACACCAAACATCATTACTATGCTGTTATTCAATAGTACATTACTGAAGAAGGACATACAGAATTTTATGGATGGAAAATAAGAACTTTCAGGGAATTCGTGTTTTCCCACAAAATTATGTGGATATTCATGCACTTTCCAGAAAGTTAGGCAAATAACTCATTTGAAAAGTTACACATTTCTCACAGAACCTTATGGTGGCAGATACAGCTATAGCAGGCTAATTTGCAGTAGTTTCCACATATAGCTATTTTTGATAGAGCCCAAAATGAGAGTCAGTGCCAAGGTACCCCATAGTGAACAGGTTATGGTTTGTAACTTTTTTTCACCTGACTTAAAATGATCATAACTTTCCCTGGTCTTGAACCAGAGATGATGTGAAAACTTTGTGCACTAATCCTATTTATTTGTGTAGGGTATGATTGTTACATTGCTTGATTCATACAAAATGTAAAGGACAAACATGACAGTGGGAACTTTTCCTGCCAAGGAAGTCCTATTTTGTTTTACATATAATTATTCTTGAAGGAAGGGAATTTATGCAAGGAATGAACCAAAGGCATAGGAATTAGGTTTTAAGGCATTTTTCTGCAAAGTTTTTTTTAAGTGATTACAAAATAAAAGACAAAAAGTTCTAGTTCACAGCCATGTGGTAAAATAAATGTATAAACTGCTGCCAACTTGTCAACAGAGAACGACAAAACACCTTTAAAATAAGAATAGTTCCCTTCTCTTTTCTACACCTGCTTTATGAACATTTTTTTTACATTCAAATCTTGTAAATAAATAGCTTACTTGTTCTTACAGTAGCACAGCTTGTTTTGTGACTGATTTTGGTTCAAGTAGCTGATGGCAAGGCCCCCATCTCTTTGGTTGTAAGAGTCCTTTAATCCAGGATTGGAAATCACTTTTGCAGTGCCCAGAGCCCCAGGATGGAGGACCAGAAGATGAACTGGTACTGGGTGAATTGTCAGAGACGGTCTCCCACAGAGCAGGCAACAGTCTGCTGATTTGATTAAACACTGGAACTTGAGAGTTAAGGAGTCAGTTCCTTATTCAACACAGGGTTCCTGTGTGACCACACTAATAATACTCATTTTTTCCTGGAATGAGAACTGTTTTAAGGGTATGTCACACTGCAGACAGCAGTGCATTATAGAGATAACTGAGCTAGCTTTAAACAGGAAGGATAACTAGTGCCTAATATGCCATGAGACAAAATGCTAAAATATCAGTAGTGCTTCTGTTAGCCAGGCTAGGCTCAGTTATCTTTGCATTATACTGCAGCTTATACTGAAGGCCTGTCCTTTGTACGGAACATCTACCGCAGCTAAATCCCAACCTAAGATGGGGCTTCCAGTTATGGTCATTGAACAAGCACTGAACATTGAACAAGCACATTGAAGGATTCTTGTGCATGTGGAAAGTCCTTCTAATTAAAGCAACATTGCCTGTTCAACCAGATAGTGACACCTCTGCCCACAGCAGAGCCATACTCCTCCTTGCTGGTTTCAGTGATCCCACTTGTTTCAGACTAAGCTACTGCTCAGCATAGTTATGGTGATCAAAGTTTGGCCAAGTAAGGGAAGCAGACAGAAACTTTTGAAAATGCAAATGATTTTTCTTTTAATTTCCCACTGTTTTCTTCATTTTTCTGTTGGAACATCTCCGTTATCTGACTCCAACCAGACATTTCCAGTGTGCTACAAATGTTGGGAGGTGTGCACATAACTGCACTATAAAAGTTGCCTTGGGCAGAGATAGGGAAAGATGAAAGGACTTTTGAGAACTCTAAGGACAAACAAAGAACAAACAAGGGCACATTATAAATGGCAGAGAGCTTGGGTTGTGGAACAGTCACAGAAATATCCTCCCACTTGATCAGCACTTAAAGAGTTAACAGCTGTGGCACTTCTATTATCTTTAGGTTTCACAATGGACAATCCAACTGAATGAACCAGTTTGGTTACATCTCTGTTACAGATAAAATTTCAGGCTCCCTGAAGATTCAGAAAACAGTATTTTTATCAGCTCATACCTGATGCATGTTTTAAAAGATCACAGTGATGAGCATATGGTAGCTCTTTTTATTTTTTTAACTTTTTTGATTCAACATCAAGGAGATGATTCCGCAGCCAATGATAATTATGCAGAGAAAATCCTGGGGTTTTAGTTTTAGACATAAAACTGTGCAATAATCCCTATAAGCATGGTGACTGCAAAATCTAAGTTACTCAGACCCACTCATCCCAACCAGTACTAATTCTATGATCTTAGGTATTGTAGATTTTCATGGGTTTTCTTTTCCAAAATCTGACAACATCTCTGCCTGCAGTTATCTCAAGTGGCTCACTCCTTTCAAGCAAATGACATGGGCAAAGCTTTACTGCTCTGTAGGAAGTTGCCTAGAAACCATCCACACTCTGGTTGAATCATAGCTTCATTTTGGTCACTTTCATTACTGAGTTTTAGGGAATGAACAAGCCCAGAAGCAGAACTGTCACTTTCTTTTTACTTGTGAGACTGCTTTCAGTGCTGGAAACAGTAAGGGAATCCAGAGATGAGGCTGGTCATAATGGTACTAAAGGACTGCTTCTTTTGATATTACATACATTGTTGATCTACTCATGTCCTCTCTTTTTCTGACCTCCTCATGCAGTCATACATGACAAAGATGAATCTGGATAGGTTGGGGAAGTCAAGAGGGTTTTAGCAGGCCTTTACCTAGCTCAGCCAGCAGCCTATGCTTCATCTTAACTCTTGTCACCTAACTGCAAATCTTCCCAGTCATAAGGATATACATCCTGGCTTATTTGAAAAGGAAATATTTCCCTTCCACTGGGCTTCAGCTATGAAGTCTCATTTCCCATGTTTTACTGCTATGGTTGGGTGTTTGTGATCAATCTGTAAGTAATCCAATGTTCTCTGGGAGAGCTCTGCGTAGGCTACCTTTGCTTTCCCCTCTCAGCAAGTTCTACTGTACGTAGTATTCACTCTCTTCTGATTGAGAATAAACTTTCTGGACTTAAGAAATGGTCATCAGGCCTTTTTAAATGTAGTACATCAGCTGAGGATTTCACAATATTCTTCCATTATCCAAGCACTGATTTGCTGAAGATAGTAGTCTCAGCTTGCCTGAAGAGCTGCAAAGACTTCGCTGCATGCTGAAAAGCATCTCAGAGTTTACACAGTATCAATGATCCCTGAGCACACACTATTATTGACATCTTTGTGGTTTTGGTAGTTCATCTACCTCATGTGCCATATACTTAGAAAGTGCATGCTGTGTCTCAGATGTAAAGATTCCATGTCATTGTAGTTCTTCTTGTAGATTCCATGGCAAATAGGTTTCTGATTCTTATGTAATAGTTTATGATACCAACCATTATGTGATCAGGCTGAAGTAGTCACTATGTGTTATTTTTTCAGCCTCCGAAGTCTTAGCAACAAATGTTTTCTGAAACATACTTCTGAGTCACATTGAAACATAATGGTTCTTCCAAAATCCCCAGTCATGTTTAGGAGAATTCACCTAACCAACATACTGAAACTCTATATCTGAGCCAGTCAGACCATTTTTATAATCATTGGAAAGTAACAGACAAATAGTTCATCTGATCTAAAGTAGATATCTACAATAGCCTCCTTAAGAACCTGCTTTTCTCCACTAAATATAAAGACATTCAATGTGGTGAAGTCAGATATGGAATTACTATTACTGTGCATCCCCTAATAAGGAGTTAAAACAAAACAAAGGGTATGGAGTGAATTTATAAACATTCATTGTGTGGAACATAAAAATGCAGAGTAAATTAATGGGATAGTTTTATTCTGGTAATGGATTAAGATTGGAGTGCATAAGGGTTGTAAACCAGGACTGTTTCTTAATATATGTGAGTGATGGGCAGAAAGAATGAGCAACACTGTGACAAAATGCTCAGATGGCACGACATTATTCAGAATAACCAGCACATCACAAAGATAACGAGTTTAGAGCACCATGCAAGTCTGCATGATGGGCATCTAAAGAAAAGTCATCTCAGCATCAATAGTGGTCAGAGGAGGAAGTAAGAGTGAATAAAGAATGGAATAGACAATTACCCTAACAAGTTATATCAGGTCATTTTATAAATAAGTAGCAGTACATCCTCAACTGGAACACTGTGTTCAGCTGTGGCTATCCTAACTTACGAAGACAGTAGGTAGAGAAGAGTTTTACTGACA
The DNA here is from genome assembly GCF_964034855.1 of Anser brachyrhynchus. Classification (NCBI taxonomy): domain Eukaryota; kingdom Metazoa; phylum Chordata; class Aves; order Anseriformes; family Anatidae; genus Anser; species Anser brachyrhynchus. The sequence goes on along the minus strand of NC_137695.1, from coordinate 141,208,029 downwards.
GCTGATTATTATTAGACTCGGGAGAGAACTGTTATAAAATGATTCTGAAAAAATGTGTCTGGATGTACTAGAATAAGCAAAAATGAGTCAAGTCATAAAAATACTGAGTAACAGAGGTGGTGATTTTTGCTATTTTGTTCATATCACCTGCATGATTTTAAGAAATAGGTAAAAAACATCAGAAATAACAAACTGTGAATAACAGACAAATAGGGTTGTGAAGAAACCATCTAACTGTCCTACTGCCCTGACAGAGGATCAAATATGCCTAAACAGTACATAAATGTTCTGTTTATCTGATATTAAAAAAAAAAAAATCATAACTGGAATTGCATAAGTGTTTTCATTTCTGTGTTCCATTGCTTAGGAATCTCAGTCAGAAACTCCTGTCTAATATATAACCCAATATTTACAGGAATTAAGTCCAATTATTTCTGAACCTATCTATAGCGGACATGAAGAACAAGTGATTTCAGTTTTTTTTATAACAAACTTTTACATATGGAAGGGCTGCTACCGTGTCTCTCTCTCAGCCTTCTTTCTCCTAGACTAAACAAACCAAATTCTTTCAACCTTTCTTCATACACCATGCTTTCTAAACTTCTAATCACTCTTGTCACTCACTCCTGGACTCCCTCCAAGTTCATTTTTTCTTAAAGCATGGTGCCCAAAACTGGATAAAGTATTCCTGAAGTAGTGCATAGACCAGAACAATTAAAACCAAATCTCCCATCCAACAATCCTTTTTCCACATCTTGGATTGAGATTTTCTCTTTTTGAAACAACATGTTTCTGCCCCACATTCAGTCTGTGGTGCTAAAGATATTTTCTGCAGTACAGCAGTCTTTCTAGTTACTGTCCATTTTGCATTTATGCATTTGATTTCTCTTTTCTCTGTGTATCACTTTCTACTTGTTTCCCTTGAGTTTAATCTCATTAATTGCAGATTTTAATGCTTTATTTTATTTTATTCTTCAAAGTGTCTGTAATCCTCCAGCTCAGTTTTGACATTCACCAGTTTTGTGACTGTGCTTTCCAGTTCTTAATCCAGGTCATAAAAAATATTGTATATGGTTCAATTTGATTCCCAGTTTTGTAGAGTGCTATTGATATATTCTTTTTGAGTATTGTTTTTCAACCAGTTGTTCATCTGCCATGTAATTATTTAATCTAGTTCATATTCCCCTGGTTTTCTTGGGAGAGTGTCACATATGACAGCATAAAAATCTTTACAAATGTCAAGATAAATCATCATTATCTCTTCCAGCTTATTCCAATTACTCTGTCAAAGAAAGAAAATAGATAGGGTTGGGATCACTTTGTCTGGACAAAGCTATGTTTATACTCTGTGTGCTTACAGATTATTGGCTAATGATTAGGTTCAATATAGCAAATTTAAGTCTCCAGTTTCCCATATCCTTTTTTTTCATCTTTATAAGCCTAGTGAATCCCCTCCATATTGTATAAGTTCCTAAACATAATGACTTACTAGATGGTTTTGATTGGTTTGTTGAAGTCTAGGAAAATCGTCTCGTCTCGTCTCGTCTCGTCTCGTCTCGTCTCCTCTCTTCTCCTCTCCTCTCTTCTCCTCTTCCCATTTATTTCCTCTTTCTTTTAATTTTGAGTAATATCTGTAAAGATTCCTTACAGCCTTTGTACCACATGCTCCTTGTAACTCACTTTGTGGATAATATTTCTGGACTTGTTTGTTCAATATCGTGATACTCATCTGTACACTTCTTTAGCATTGTGACCTTTTATTTTTTATTTTTCATTTTTCTTTTTCTTTTCCTTTTCCTCTTTTTTTTTCCTAATTTCATTAAAGATTTCCAGATGTAGCAGTGTTTGTTCTGCACTGCTTGTGCTTCATGATATTTTTCTGTTGGGCCTTTAATCTTGTCTCTTTTAGATATTTCCAGCTTTTCTGAACTTCATCTCTCTCCTCAGAATTCTTTCCCAAGGGAGTTACCTACACAGAGTATATTGATTTATTTATTTTTCCCAAAGTTTGTTGTGATTACTTTCTTCATCTTTTTCTTCCTTTCGTTAGAATCAGCAACTTTGCCATTTCACTAGCCTTCTGTGCTCAGATTTGTCAAAGTCCCTCCCTAGTAAATCAAAACTGTAATGGCTGCATCCAATTTCTTCTGCTTTCTTCCAAAATAAAAGCTTTTCTCCTCAAAACATTCCAGAAAAGCTAGAATGATATGAAGAAGATGAGCTGAGTGATCTATTTAACTTTTGCACAGTACAAAAGAAAGAGAAAAAAAAATGATATTGAAGCTTGGTGAGTTTCAAGTTAATTAAAATATATATATATTTTTTTACCCCATAACAAACACTTAGTGGAACTCATTGCTGCTAGATAGTGTAAAAGCAAGTAGTCAAGTTCACATGAGGATTGGATTTTAAAAATATTAGTGATATAAAATTTTATGTTTCAGGGAAGGAGTTCATATGAGGATTGGATTTAAAAATATTAGTAATATAAAATTTTATGCTTCTGGAAAAATCCAGTTGCTGTAATGTCTTATAACAGATCCTCTGAAAACGTGTTCTATATCTTTTTTTTTTTCCTTTTTTTTCCCCACTTTTCTCTGAAATATCTGGGGTTAGCCACTGTCAAGATAAGAAAAGTGGACTCCTAATCTGATCCAGTTCTTCTATTTCCATGGATAATCTTGGCATTTAGCTTGTCTAAAATTCTTTCTAGTCTAAACACAAGTAAGTTAAATGCAAAACCATAAATATAAAACCATTGGTGGGCCAAAAAAGGTTTTGAGGAACAACTTGCTAACGGCATAAAAACTGACAGTAATGTCATCTTCAGACGCATCAAGAAACAAGAAGTCTGCCAAAGAGTTTGTAGAACTGATAGATGGTGAAGGTGCAAAAGTGGAGCTCGATGAAAATAAACCTTTAACAGAGAAAAAAATCAGAGATTTTTTTTTGCATTAATGTTCATTCTCAAGGTGCATAGAGACATTACCACACTAGAGTCTTTCTGAAAAGAGAAAAAGTTTGAGGAAGTGTCTCAAACAAAAGTGTAAACTGAAGAGGTTTTAGAGCCTGTTGATGAAATGAACAGTAACAAATCTCTAGGACCGGACAGTATTCATCCAAGAGTTCTAAACGATCTTGGTGTATTGCTGAATTGTGGTCTGGTACTCACTGCCCAACCCCATTTCAGTCCCAGAGGCATGAGTGGAAGCAAACATTATGTCAATGTCTAGAAAGGGCTCCAGGGGAGATTGTTGGCACTACGGATCAGTTAGTCTCATTTCTTTACCATGAAAGCCGGCAGAAACTGAGAGATAGATTACTCAGCACACATAAAAAGGAGGGGAAGCTAAAAACAGAAATGCATTCACAGTTGACAAAGATAACAAGAAGGTAACCACACATCTCTGTGCTGATGTGCTTTAATGCCAATGAAGCCCAAATAAGATACACTGGGGAAAAATTCCTAAATATAAACTAAATACCAGTATCACTTTATTAGTTATCTACTAACATTCAAAAGGAGATTCTAGATATGCTGTGGCTACTTTTTCTGGAAACCTCGGGTCATTACTTTCTGTGACCAGTAAGTGCTAACAGCGTGTTAAGAAAGAGTTGTTAAACAAGCAGCCTCTGTCTCTGGAAATCCCCAATCCATGCTGAGAGTGGCAGGATATGCCAGGACAAGTACTGCTCTCTCCTTGCTTATTATAGTCTTTTTTTTGGAGTCAGCTACTGGCAACTACTGGACGTGGGACTGTGGGCTAGATGGATGTTTTGTTGTCTCCAGTACAAACATGCTAATGCTCACATGAGTTATCACTGGACTTACAGGCTAGTCTTGAATTCATGCTGAGGAAGCAGCCATCAAATTCCCCAAATCATACAGTGATGTATTCCCCTCTGGAAGCTTTTCTGTTTCTGGTTAAACATTTTTGGAGTTACCTGAGAATTTATGGCCAGATCCTTAAAACTGTGCATAAACACATCTTTTTAGTCAGCTAATACAGCAGATAAATCCATGTTTAGGCACCTAAAACTACAGATAAAAACATGCTTAGGTGCCTAAATACCTTTAAAATATGGCCTTACACATCTTTGAAGATGATGCCAAGACTTCTGTGGACATCATTAACATAGGGCTGAACTTCAAACATATTTAGCAGGATTCAGATAATGTACAGAGCCCATCTTGGCACAAGCTTCTCTTAAAGGTCAAGAACTAAAAAAGGAAATTCTCCTACAAAGATGGATTGTACAAAGAATCTTTTGGGAAATAGAAAGACAGTGCTGGGCCCCCCTTTATCTTGATGAATAACATAAGGGTAATGAAAAACAAGGAGACACAGATAAGAAAACAGAGATAAGAAAATAGATAAGAAAAGAAAGACAAGTTTTTTAACATTAAATGCCATTAGAAAGCAATGTGCCAACTGGGGCAGGGAAAAGAGAATAAAAAGTTTCAAAGGACCATTCTGGAATTTTTGAACAGGATAGAAGCACCTGAAGAGCTCCTCATATATGTAACATTACTTTAACCTACACAGGAGAGCCCCTAAAGAGAAAAAAGAGAAAAAAAAAAAAAGAATCAGAATTCTATCCCTTTCTAGTAACATATATATATATATAAAACAAGAAATCAAATATTATTAGTAATCCCTTGCAGACTTAATCTGGAAAACACTGAGGGGAAAAAATAAAAAATAAAAAATGCTCAGATTCTGTCCTATTACATTCAAGATACATACCTCTTTGCAAAATGGTATCAATACTAAGCCATACTTTGATTCATTTGTTCATTTGTTTGTAGTGAATACTAATCTATGAGAGGAGAAGATCCATTGCCTTCCTAGGACACAGTTGCACTATGCATTGTGAAAAGGAATTACATCTTTTACTGCAGACTATGGTATTCTGGAATTAATTTCACTAATTAATCTCTTATTTTGGTTTTGAGCCAGGATCATTGGTGACCAAATGACTTAGAAATTCTTCTGTTCACAACATCTTGTTGGGAAATCATTCTGACAGATGTATATGGTATTCTAATACATTCCACATCTATGCTCCTAAAATCTGTAGAATTTTTATATTTTAAAATGCCAGTAATAGATTTCTACAGCTATTAACTATTTTTCCAGTGGACCAAATTTGGTCTGTCTGTGACTATGCATTTTCCCTTTCAACTTGCACTTTTTGTTATCATTTATGACTGTGCAAAACGTGTTCTACCACAATGAAATAGAAACATTCTTCATGTAATTTGTGGAGGTGTAAATGAATTCACACAGGTTTCAATCAATAAAACATTAAGGCTTATGGTTTGTTCAATAGGATAACCATTTTTCTTAAGTTGATATTTAGAAAGTACACTTCTCAAAAGAGTACTCTGTTGATGGACAATATTCTGATAAAATAGAGTAAAACAATACTAGAAGGAATAAAGGTGGTAGCAACTCTAAGGTGGGAGCAACAAAAAAGTAAATTTTACTAATAAGCCAAAATAACCTGAAGGATTTGTATAAGTGAGGTGTCAAGCAATCAAAATACACAGTGGTAGCTAATGTAGTCAGTCATTTCCACAGCTACACCATTGTGTATATTTGACAGACTAAATGCAAACTTGCTACTACGATGTTTTTACATCCAAGCTGGTTTTTAATTTAGCATTTTATTGGTGTTAAGGCAGCTACTTAATTGCACTTAAACAATGATTATCAGTTCCATGTTATTACACTGAGAAAAATATATTGTGATAACTGTAATTGACTTTTGATGTTATTTTTCTTATCAGCTGCACTATTTTAGTAGTTTCCCTGTCTATAAATATGACAGCAGGTATTCTCTGGAAGTGTTAATTAAAGAGAAAAAGAAAACTTAGAATAATATATATTCTCTGTAGCATGTGCAGCAGCAAAATATGTCAACTGTCTTTATTTCACATTTCTTTACATGATGATGACCTTAGTCATATATTCATATAAAACTTAGGTCATGTTCATTTTTCAATTTCTAAAAGACGCGTTTCCTTTGTCTTTGACAAAATTGATTTTATTATCCTCAGTTTTCAAAAATGTGTGTTAAATAGTTAGCAGCTATCATAAGGTTATGTAAATTAGCAACAAATACAAGGTTTTCTTATATTCTAGACTGGAAAATAGTGCAGTATCTCAGAACCCACCAATGGAAAATGCTTTCCCTGAATTCATCACTTTGGTATTTTTTATAATTTTGTTATATAATGTAATTAAGAGGAGTGCTGGAATTAAAATATAGAGTTTACTTACAAAGTCTGGCTGGTCTCAGGAGAGTATCTCTAAAGATTTGGTACTTTAATACTCAGGCTAAATTAATTCCTGGCTTAACTCTTGGTAGATACACCCAAGGATGAGTTTGGTCCTTTTATTTTGCAGAAACATATTGCACTGATTTATCTCTCTTTTATTCAGATTGACATCTTCCAAGACAGAAAGATGTAAGAATATTATTGACTATCACTTTAAATTCCCTTCCACTCAAAAATCCTTTGAGTAAAAGTAAGGCAACTAAATTTAAAGTTTAAAATAAGACAATCCTTGCAGTAAAAATCAGTCACTTATCAGTATACTTCCATGCAGCTCATTCGGAATTCAGAATTTGGAACACAAATTTAGAATATTGAACATGGCATTATTCATTACCTGGCACACACTCATTCAAGGCAGTTAGCCAACAAGCTATCTCTCTACTTACAGGTGAAACAACGTTTTTGAGAATCTTAAAAATTTGAAAACATTCATAAATCAAAATACAAGGGATTCTAAGAGGGAAGCTAACATCATGCCAATTTTAAGTACACTGGATAGGAAAACAAGTCAGCAGTTTAAAAGGCTTTTCTGACAGGCACTTCCACTTATTCGGACAATATCAATTAGTGTCTGTAGAGTAGACACCAAAGATGATATTTCAATCGGTGTATTTTCCAGATGCAAAAAGACGGTATTTTTCCTCTCTTTGTTCTAAACTACATCAAAAAGAATATTTATTATTGAGGGTTAGGACATCAATTGGAGTATAGAATAGGTGCTTAAATATAAGTTTGAAAGCCTGTCGGGTCCAAAAACTTTTCTACAGTGGTCATTACCATCCCTCGCAGTGATTTTCTCTATTGCAAGTTTTTTTGTTTTTGTTTTTTTTTTTCCATGAATGTAGGCTAAGAAACATGTGGCAGGACTGTGATGGTGGGCCCTGGGACTGGTGTGAAGTGGCCCAAAAGACAGAGGGGTGGCCCCAGCCGAAGGGTGGCCCCAGCCAAGTGGTCTCCTGAGGAATTGGTAGCCTGCTGGCCCACATTCCTGCACCCTAGATATTGCACTCTGTCCAGCCACCTTTGCCCTTGTCTTTGTACTTGCAGCCTAAGAGTGGTGTTCCCCAGGGCACTGGCTGAGAGAGAAAGCTTGCCATGTCTCCAGAAAGAGCTGCCACAGACCAAGGCCCTTTCCTCCTGCCGCCTCCTCACAGCACCATGGGCTTTCAGTAAAAACGTCCAATGGAAGGGCTACCAAGATGATCAAAGGACTGGAGCACCTCTCCTGTGAGGAGAGGCTGAGAGAGCTTGGACTGCTCAGCCTGGAGAAGAGGAGACTCAGGGGGGATCTTTTCAATGTGTCTAAATACCTGAAGGGATGGGGCAAAGAAGATGTAGCCAGGCTCTTTTCAGTGGTGCCCAGTGCCAGGACAGGAGGCCCTGGGCACAAACTGGCCCCCAGGAGGCTCCCCCTGAGCACCAGGAGCACTTCTGTGCTGTGCGGGTGACGGAGCCCTGGCACAGGCTGCCCAGAGGCTGTGGGGTCTCCTCCTTGGAGCCCTTCAGAAGCCGCCTGGATGTGGTGCTGGGCACCCTGCTCTGGGTGTCCCTGTTTGGGCATGGATGGCACCAGATGGCCTCCAGAGGTCACTTCCAAACTTAAACATTCTGTGAAAAGGAGAAAAACTTGGGATTTTGAGGTTAACAATTAGTTTGTCATTACTCAGCCTGCTGACAAAGGGTAATAAAGCCCAAATGGGACACATGCCAATAAATATAAATTGTGATTTCCAGGGTGGCCTCATGCCCATGCATGCAGATTCAAAACTGAGCTGTCATGTAGCCCTGCAACCCTTCATTAAACTCCCTTAAATGTTTGATGTAAAATAAACAGAAGCAGGGGTAAATTAAAGTCTCTGAGGCATTCTTCTGTTACAGTGCTTGTGTTCACCTGCATCTCCTAACTAGTAATGTAGTCCTGGATGACACCGAAGAGACATGTCTGTGAAAATTTATGTGGACAATTGCTGTGGTTGAAAGAATGAATACAAAAAGTTTTATCTAGCTAGTTAAAAAATAAGCAAACTATTAACACTGTTCACCTCCTTATATCTGGCATTACAGCTAAATGTGTTTTAAATGTTGCTGAAAACCGCCTCTTCAACTGTAGAAATGTCCATGATTTTCAAGACTGTTAGTAGTTTCAACATGAATATTTAGACTGGTAGGGTATTGTCTGACATTCATCTTTCATCCTTTGATATTCCTTTTTGTTGTTGTTGTTGTAGTGGGCTTTAAAAAATATCAGCCATTCATCAGGAAATTAAAGCAAACTATAAAGTTTAGATAATCAGTCACACCTTATGGACAATAGGTATTAAATATGGTTGGCCCACATCAGTGCTTCAGAAATATGTTGGTTGTAACGACTTTCTGAGAAACTGGAAGGTAGATACTTGCAACTAAAATATATCTGCATTAATATTAGGTTCAGTTTATGACACAGCAACAATAAGAAGATACAGAAGAATGTCCAAAATTCATGGGAAAAATCGTTCATAACAGAGAATTTAATCACATCTGCAAATATTATTCTGTCTGCTTGGAATCCCCTGGAGTTTCAGCTGGATTAGTTCTCCTTCACTTCCTGTCCTAAACATTTGTTTTATGTTTCTGTCTCCTGTTAAGCAGAAATTGCCTTTCACCTCCATGGATGCCAGCATTTCAATGATGCATGAAGAGTTTCATGTATGTATCCTAGGCAAAGTTAGACAAAGACATAAGTATAGACAGATGGGCAAGTATGTTGATTAATAGAAAAGAGAAGTCAACATGTAATGCTTATAATCTGGATTGGATTCACATCAGTAAAAATGGGTGTAGCTGCAGTAATTTGATTAGAGCTAGACCAATAAATATCCTTTTGTATATGGGACACAATATTTATGTAGGTCCTTCAATTCAAAGGGATCCTTTCTGTGCTATTTTCATAAAAATCACTTTATTTATATTGTAGAATAGTGGGTGAATATTACTTAAGGAATATATTATCTGAGAAATTTTACCATATTTTATCATATTAAATAGTGTTAAATAGTTTTATAAGGTGTTAGAGTAATTCTATATTTAGTTGAGTACTATACATGTTTGAATATAATTCAATAAATGATGGTGATATTGATTGAAAATGTGTTCAATTATTTTATTCCTTTAAAAATGTGATCACCTTCATTTAGTTTCTATATAAAGAAATACAAATCCATTTCAAATACTGACCGCCTTGCAAACTTTGATCAACCTTTCTCTTTTCCAAGAGAATAAACATCTATGTCTCTTACTCTCATTTTACAGACAGGACATAGAAAGATGTGAAATACAAACTTAGACTCAGATTTTTTTCATGGACACAGACAGAAGATAAGTCCCTCCTAGTAACTTATAGCTACTTAGAGTTCATAATTGTCAGTAAGTAAGATCTACATTTTAGATACCTCAGGAGAATCAGTCAAGGGTGAGTATTTCATATCCTGCTGGCTCACTCAGAGCTCCTCTGGAGTGCCTTTATCCACCTGCACAGCCTGGCTCTCCTCTTCTTTTTCTGTAGCTCTTCCCACTCTTTCTTTTAAACTACTGTGGCCTCTATTGGTGCAACCTACCTCTTGTAAAATATCATGGCGATTAGTCCCTCAAACAAGAAAATACCAGACAAGAAAATATCAGACTTCCTTCAATGCCCAGCTCATTCTCAGGAGATTTAAATATGTTTCCTACTGGCCAGGAGAGTAAACTGGTTGGCTTTCAAAAAGGCAGGGCTGAATTTTAGACACTGCTCGCTGTCTTTTTATATTTAAAGCTAAGCAGATAAAATGCAGAAATAAATCTTGAATTGGATCTCAGAAAGTAGTCATCCCTCTTCTTTGTTCTCCCTCCCTCCATTTCTTGCTCTCTCCCTCTCTATCTCACCAATGTTGTTGTTTTATTTTGTTTTTCTGCACGGTGCTGCACCTTCAATAAGTAGGCAAGGAGGTTGAATCTAGATCTATAGTTTGCCCACTAATTTCTGATTCAGACTTCTTCCTCACACTGATACAGACACAGTGTGTCTCCCAATAAGAATGCACCTCTGATACAGACACACCTTTTTTATGGGAAGCAATAATAATTTAATGAAGGAGCAGCAGAAATAGTTTGTTAACCTCTTTGGGATCCTGCACAATTAAATGTGCTGTGTAAGTTACTATTAGTAGTACTATGATTACTACAAAAGCCTTCATAATTTCTTATTCTGGACAGATTCTTACAGCCAAAAAGACAAGGACATTTTCAGTATTTTAAAAATTGATCTATCCTGATCTTACCTAATTTTATTTTGTTGGGGCTTTTCTGCATACATTTAAATAATGATCAGATCTTCCTTCATCTTTATCTTTTCACAGTGCTCATGCAGCCAGAATGATATCAACATATTAAAATTCAAACCTTATTCTTTTTAAAACCAATTTTTCTTTTTCTGTAAGTGTATCATTTAATTCCATGTGAATTAATTTTACTCATGACAGTATTTTTTCACTTCAAGTATCTGTTAAATGCTCCTTTTTACACCCAACCTGCTAGCAAAAATATTAGAAGGTAAACGAATGAGATGATTTGCAGTGAAGAGATGGGATGCCAAAAGAGCATAGTATATAATTGGAAGAGCACAGGAGAATGTTTAAAATAAGTTCAAGAACAGCGATAAGGCTAAAGATGATGTTATCTGTTGGACAGAAGAAGCCATTAACATACACCAGAGTGTTTTCAATCACTTAATCAGAAAACCCTTTTCCTGAGCACTGTTTCTTGTCCATGTGCCATGAACAAACATAAATATTTTGGATTTCCTGCATCCTTCACTCTGATAATGGGCTCTTAACTGTAAGCCCTTCCCACCTCAAAGAAAGAGCTAAAAACAAATGATAAAACATGAACCATAGAGATGATTTCTAGACCAGATGAGTTATGGAATTAAACTACATGTTCAAAATAGCTTTTGCACTATAGTCTTAGTCTTAGCTTAATATGAAAGTAATTTAAAATGAGAGATGAGGAGAAAAAGGATGTGGATGAGGATGAAACTGCTGCCAGTGAGCTAAAATGACTAAATTGTCAGTGATTGCACTGGTATACATTCAGCAACATAGAAAGAAGGGCTAAACTGTTCTCTTTTTACAGCAAATATCAAATTTTCATTTTCAGTGATGTCACAGTTGATTTCACAGAACGATAGTAGAGACAGGCAACAGGCAATCATAGGTGTTCTTTTGCTTGCTTTGTTTCGTTTTGTTTTGTTTTCTCTTCTTACACATTTAGTGTGCGAGGAAAAGGTTCAAATATTCAGCTGAGTCTTGACAGATATGTACTTATTCCAAAGGAGATCTCTGAGAGAAATGTCTTGAGGATGCCATTGTCTGTTGGTGGAGTTTTTCTATCATTTTTTAACAATTTAAGGAACAAATTTAGGTGACACTCTCTTTTGTAGAAACAATGGCTGGATGATTTCTATAACTGTAGATCTCCATCAGTTATTCTTGCATACACATGTGCATTCTTCATTACAGCTGAATGGCAGCCAAGTGTCCTGCCCATGCTTGCAGCACTGCTATAATGCATCAAGATTTTCCATCAAGAAATGGTAGGACAGCATTCACTCTGTAATGGTCACAGTATATTATCAGAAACATCCGAAGCCTTGGCAATAGCAGTGTGGCTTCAGGAGCTGTTTTCAGATAATTCTGACACCTCTGATGCAATGTGTTCCTTGGTCCAAATGAGCTGTATCAGTCATTTGAATAATAATGAATTAGAAACTGCACTGTGTGTTTCAACAAATAAATCAAAGTGGAATACTTGGGCATCAGGTGAAACTAACTTTAAGTGATCATTACATAGAAAAAATAGTTCCATTTTAAAATGTTTTTGTACTGCTTTAAACAACCAGGAGACAAATTTGTTTGCTATGTTACAACACATAAAAGAAATCACACTCCACATAGTAGATTGATCACTAGTCCAGATTTAACTTTCCAAGTTATATAAAAATAAACAGTGCCAAATACTCAGCTGGTGTAAACAGTGACACTGCATTGAACAATACCAGTTGCATCAGGTGAGAATCTTGCTGTTGCACTAGCTCAGGAACCTGAAAGTGGCAGCATGCATGACTTTAAGGTATACACTTTGAGGCAAAAGTTGTTTTTCTGAAAAAAAATCTGAATTTGACTATGAGTATAAAAAATGTATGTAAATATAAAACAAAAATAAAAAAGGGATATTTGGGCACTGAAGTCAGAGAAAATAATTACTCAGTTCAATTAAAATATTTGGAAATACTGAACTCATGAAAAATATGCCTTTTCCCAGATGGCATGTAATAGTTATCAGTTTTATACTTAGGTTTGGTAGGTTGTGAATGACTTATTCACCATCACAGAATGTATTTATGTATTCCAAGTAAAAATAAACAAAACCTCCTTAAATACATGTGGAATGCAAAAAGCAGAATCGAGTCGATTAAGTGCTTTTGCTGTATGTTCCCTTTGTTTGTGTGTTTGAGCCAGTAACAAGAAAGTGTACATCACACTTATGACATTTTCCACTTGTTTTTTATACAGGTGAGATGTACTTTTTATAATAAAAAGATAAAAAATATATTTTTGTTTTTTTTTCCTGGGGAAACTGCTAAGGAAATCTGATGGCTCATTAGAGAGACTGTTTTCTCACCATAAACATTTCCTCTCATTACTGAGAAAACTGCCACTAATCAAACGTATTTCTGAAGTACTACAAAAGGATTTGGCATTAAATTTCAAGATAATGGTTGTTAAGTAAGGCCTGTTTCATTCTTAGTTTTTATTTTTAGTCTGTTGCTTTATTCTTTCTCTGTACAGTGGAAAATGTTGAGCATTGTTTGTTATGGAATATGGGATATAAATATGAATCAAATCTGTTTACATATGATTTTGATTTTGGGGGGAGGAATTACTTCTCAAACAATCAGACTTAATAAGTGCTACAGAAATGAACAGAATGCAAAGTTCGTGTGTTTTTTCTTTTTAAAAAATGTTGGTTGAATCACATCAAAATCTCAAGACAATTCCAAGATGAACCGACTCTGAGAGTAAATGACCTCTTCATCTCAGTGATAAAGTTCCAGCCAAAATATTCTCTCGGCCTGAGACGTGATTCATTAGAAATATGTGCATGGTGTGGAGCTCTACTTTCTATCTGGCAGAGTCCGGCCTGCAGACTGATAAGAAGCAAATGCAAATGTCCTGATAAGAACTGAATGCAAATATTTATGATATGATATTCCCTGGGAATTATGTGCAGATAAAACAAAGTGTATTATTTTCCCGCTTCTCTTTCAGGTTTGCCAAAATGCCCTTTTTCGCTTTCGGAATTTGCATTTCTTCAAAATTGATTCGGCTTGCGTATTATGTTAAGCTATTTGTTTGCTAAGGATGGTAATTAGTTACTGTAATTACAGCAATGACAGTTGCTAAATTGTTTTTAAAGCATTACAGTGAGCCTGTGCCAGAAGATTGCAGTATTTTTTTGGATTTAAGCAGAGGCTGGAAAAACTCCCACTCTAAGGCCAGCATGGGATTTTCAGCTACAAAGCTGCTTTTCCTGATTGAAATATTTTTTTTTAAGAAATCATTAATTTGCATTGATTGTAAGTACTAACTTTAAATTTTAGTTTATTCACAGATCACAGAAATATTAGTGATAGTGGGCCCTGTGGGAAAGGAGATACAAGGGGGACTCCCATCGTAAATAAAAGTGAAAGCTGATAGCAGAGGAAAAATGGTATAACTATTACTCTGAGCCAGTTAATTAAACTCTTTAGCCTGTTTTTAGATAAATTAAAAACAATTTTAAAATGCCTGACTGAAAGTCATTCTTGAACTTTTCTGAGGTGCTCAGAGCTAAGTAAGAAACTCGGAAACAACTGAATTCACCAAGTCCTTACTGTACAGCACTCTCTGATTCGAGACAGAGAAGAAGTAAGGAGACAGTTCTTCCAAATAAACTCACAAAGTCACTTGCAAATAAAGGTTTTGTTATGGTGGCTTGAAGTCACTGCTTTTCCATTCTTATTTACAGACTAGCCCTGGACACTTGTGTCTGGAGTAAGTACAGGGTGTCCAGAATATTTGGTGATAAACCCAGAAAGCCCCAAGTTTCATCTTTTCCTCCTTCCCCCTAGCATTTCCTCCAAAGGAGGTGCTAAGACAGCTGAAAGAGTATGCAGCTCAGCAGTGGAAGAGCCCCAGGCATCTTAGCATGAGCTCTTCCTCTTCCAAGACATGTGGTCTCGGGAGATTAGCTGGTGTGTGTGTGGGAACCCTAAGGCTTTCACCCATCTCTTCATTCTGTTCCTCCTTCCACTCCACCCCCGTATAATCGCATTCCCCACAGTTTACAGGAATAGACATAATCACTGCACCTTTCTTCCTTCAGAGAAAAGGCAGCCTCCTTTGAGGCTACAGTTTTGCTCTGTAACTGGGAAGCAGAACACCTGCAACCCACCTTCCATCACCTTCATCCCTCTCTTTGATGCCAATTGACCTAGAGCCCTACTGCCTGAAATTCTGGTATTTATCTGAAAATTCCTCCCAACTCCAAAAACAGCCTTTCTTGGCTGGTCCTAACTATAAGTCTTCATTTTTCTTTCCAGTCACATTTTACTTCTGGGTCACTCCTGCCCCACTGCTGTAGATGGCCATTGTACAACAAGCCACACGCTTCTGTGTTTGAGCGTGTGTGGAGTGAGCTCTTTTACACAGTGTGCTGTCATTCTATTTGAATAGACAGCACTATATGAAAGCAAAATTTGCTTCATAGTGTGCAGACCTATGTTTTCATTTTGACATAGAGCCAGTCTTTCGAGGATGTCTTGTCCTTTACAGTATCATGTATCTAGTCTCCTGTAAATAAGACATTTCCAGCTGATTAACTAAATGTCCAGTTCTTCCCCCTGAACACCAGACTGAACCAAGTATTGTCCTCATGCTTCCATAAAATCCCATTATTCCGATGTCTTACATTTGGAAGTCTTACATTTGGGAAAAAAAAAAAAAAAAGATTTTTTTCTGCATTTCCTTGTTGAGGTAACTAAGATCCAGAGAAATACAAGTCCCATGATATCACTGTATCATTCAACACAGGGGAATCTTGCCGTTTCTAATCACAAGGGAATAGCATGCTAACAGCTCATGAGAAACACATGGTGTGACATTCTGAGGTCACTTTTCTATCCCATATATAAACTTACAATAGTGGATTTTGACTGAGCAGTATTGGATCAAAGAACAACTTCAGGAAACATAAGTTAAGATTCAAATATCAGCTAAGTGACTGCTTAGCTACAGAAAGAAAAACATCTCTCCTGAAGTGAGAAAGTTTTCTTGTCCTGAGTTTCAAAGGCTTATTCTTTACAAAGTTTATTGGCTTATATTTGGATTATACTCTTCACTTTGAAACTTCTACCAAGGATTTACTTCCAAGGCCGACACTAGTTACAGACACAATCTACAAGGATATAATAGGCCCAATTGCCAGTAAGTAGATTTTTATCTAATTTATACTTGGTTTTGAGTGACACTGTTTTTAGAGAGGGATAAGAGAATATCTTTAGGCACTATTTTAGATCAAACTTCATATTTATTTTCATTTTAAAATGGTAAATAAATTGATAGTGTAAGCATGAATGGTATGCCACAGACAGTCTTTAGAATCCCTATCAAAGGAGTTGTGAACAATGAATACAAAAATCTCAATTGCTCATTAGACTTTGCAGCAACTTGTAACTGTTGATAAATCATTTATTAATACATCTGTTATACATTTAGTAACATTTATTGCCCATTTAAAAATAAATATATAAAATCTAATCAAGTGAATGAAAACTGTTCATATATTGTCATATTTATAAAGGAAAGTGAATTTCTTTTTTGACTTCAGATTTCTAAGAGCAACACAATGTCAGAATATGTTTATATTTAACTTGCATAATAAACTAGTAAATATATTTGATTACTATAAGAGTGAGAGTGACTTTAAAATGTCAACTCAATAATGACTTCTTTTCTGTTTGTGATGTGTATATATATCTAATGCTACTATATCGGTTGTGTATGCAGAGCCTTAGCGGTACTGCTTATGAGTCTGGCAGACATTTAGTTAGATGCATAGTTAGACGCATGTGAAAAAGTGCAACATAAAGCACACAAGAATGATATATATTTGCAGAAACTCACAAAACATAATGATCTATTTCTTCACCTAGGCTGTGGAAACAGCTGTCCAGCTCAGAGTTACCACAGCAGGTTATAAAGGTTGTGTAAAATTAGTCTTACAAACCCTGGGGTAATAGACCAGTGTCTGCTTTATTTGTTGCTGTTTTACAGGAGGGTGACTGGGTTGGGGGGGAGCCCTGGAGAGAGGAAGGGAGACACTGCACTGCCTCAGCAGTTGGTATGGCTCTTGGAGAAGCTGCTTCTGAAATCCAGTCTGGGGAGGAATGGAAACCGAAGGGAGTCACAATGAGGACCCAGGAGACTGCATTTCCGGAGGGACTGCTGGGAAGAGCACAAGGAGAAACACATAGCTAGGTTTTTGAGGTGATGGAAAAAGAAAGGCCCCAAATGCTGCAGAGGAGCATACAAATCCAGCCAGTTTCTGAGTGGCCTGAACCAAGTGGGGAAGCAGGGACAGGCCTGAGAGGACTCTGATGGATGCAGGAAAGGGCTTTTTCTCCTTCCGTGTTACTTCTATGCACTCTGACCTAATTGCTTTTGCTCTGTTTAAGAATTTGTTAATTACCTTTGTTGAGATTACAATAAAACCTGGTATGCTTGCAGTATGAAGCATAGGCGGATACCTGTGAAAGTCTTAAATAAATCAGAATTCTGTCACACTCTGTCGTACATTATTGGATTTAGATTTTGTTTGTTAGTTTGTTTGTTTTTCATTAAATCCTTAGCTTTCTGATCAAGAAATAACAGAAATACATTAATTAAAAAGGAGTTCCCAGACCATGTGGAGTCTAAGGGAATCTCGAGATGTTCCCAACTGAAACCAAAAAAATCAGAAAAAAAAATGGGAAAAAAAATTTTTCAAACTTTATGTTGGTAATACTTTAATGGTTTTACTTCTGTGCTATTAGGGGACTGTGAATATAGAGCATCATAATACCATATGAAGAAGTTTTACAGTCTCTGAATAATAAAACAAATGATTAAATAGATTTCTCTGATGTGATGCATTGTCTAAGGTGCTGCCTTCCTACATGCATCCTGGCAAATGATAGGGATTAAAATCCCATGCAACATTTAATTAACACTAGTGCTCTGGCTACAATAAAAGTTGAGCAGACAGATACTGTGCTTAGAAATGGGTGTTTATTTTCTGTCTTGAAACACATGAAAAGGATTAACTTAATAAATGATTACAATCCTCTAACTTGACCAAGGCCAATAGACCCTGATTATTTTAACATCTGTTGGTTTTATTCTAAATCAAATACAGAAAAATATGATATCAACACTTAAGTGTGATGTGCTATGTTATTATATATTCTAACAAGGTGAAGCATGGATACCTTGACTCTGCCTAGGTATTTGGAGTCTGTTATGTTTTCTTTAATAATCTCTCTTGCATTTCTGTCACTCTATAGCACAGGTTCACTGGAATTGATGATCTATCAGGGAGGACTTTAAAAAAAATGAGTTATGAAGTGTGGGTTATTATCAGTGAACAACCCATCATCAGTCACATGGTGAGCCAGTGACTGGATGCAGCTGTGATGGGGACCAGGTCGGGAGCAGACTGCAGAGACGCAACAGGATCATTTCCCCAAATAGAGCAGGTCATGCTAATGAGGTCTGAAGAGGGGAGTATCATTTTGCACTTTCTCCTGCATCCATGGTAAGCCCACCATGGAGCCTGTTGTAAGTCATAGCATCATTACACTATTGTCTAGGGTGTTGTGTAAGTCCTTGATTCTTAAAATCTGTCATCTCACTCAGAACAGCTGTTGTTTTCATTTCATTCTTCACCAAGATTGAACTACAAATGTTACTTTGATGGAATTTTTCCTCCTGAAGTCCCTCTTTTTCCTATTTAGAGAATATTCTGATTTATTAGACTAGACGATTCTCCAACATACACGAGGTCAAAGGCAACTCTAATGTACGATTGTACTGCCACTCCTTCTTTATGTGACATGGAGGAAGTACGCTTTACTGAAAGACACTGAGAGGACCAACTACAGCTTCTTAACCTAAGAAATTCTTTATATATATATATATTACTTTAAACATTTTGGAGAAGTACACTGAGTTTGACAAGTTCTCATCAATATACAAGAATAATCTCAGTAGACTGGAGTAAGCTGTTAGGACATAATCATCTGCAAGATTCAGTGACTCTAGAGCAGTACTGCCTTGGACTACCTTGGCCACATGGACTGGAGAGTTTCCAGGTTCCCTGCCAGCAGACTGCAACTTAGAGCTGCTTACACCACCTGCTTGTGATGAAGCTCTCCAGGCAGCCTAGATCTCTGTCTGAGCTAGGAATCTGGCCACAGTGGAAGCTTTGCAGAGCTTAATCTGAGTTGTGATTTTTTAGACTTCTAACCTTCCATCTTTAAGACAAGTGTCTTCCCTGAATCAATGGCCATAATGATGTAGACCTTTCAGACAAGTCTCATTTCCCCAGTTAAGTGTCACTATTAAGAGAGCCTCAGTGCCCTTTTACTGGGGATAGTGTGATAAGTTCCCAGGAACTGGAACAGCTGTTCCACCCCTCCCCCTCCCCCCCTTTTTTTTTCTTCTAGAAACATGTAACAAAGCATAACAATTTCAAAACAAAACAAAACAAAAGTTTGGGTCAGTTTCAGTGTGAGTT
This sequence comes from Anser brachyrhynchus, assembly GCF_964034855.1. NCBI lineage: Eukaryota > Metazoa > Chordata > Aves > Anseriformes > Anatidae > Anser > Anser brachyrhynchus. The sequence goes on along the minus strand of NC_137695.1, from coordinate 141,188,792 downwards.
TAAGACAATGTAATTTAAGTATCTACACACAAACCTCTGTGCTAGATGGCTGACTCAGTGCAGTTCAGTGTACCACTGTGGGTACCCTTTCACCCTTTCAGGTGCCCTGAAATGTCCAGCTCGTCCTCCTGCTGCCACTCCAGAACATTGTTTTTGTCCTTTAGGACCTGTATTATATTCCTAAGCTTTTGAACTTGTCTCAGATAAGTTGGGGCACCTCAAATTATGCTAGTTAGCTATCTAACTGCAATCAAATCAAGCCCAGTAGAGTCAGACATGCTTAGATATTCCTTTATTGACCACACAGTATATTTTTACTTTAGATGAGCTAAATCACTATTTTAGCTCTATTTATTAGGTCTTCATTAACTATAATAACATCTTAGACACTTAGTGCCCATGTGGGCATCCGCTTGTACAGCCTTTAGTTGTCTTAGCCTACAGCTGACCCCAGTAAGAAATTATTCAAGTACTGTGTAGATATTTACCCTTAGTACCCCCTAGTGCATCTCATATTTCAAATCACATAAAAGGGAATTGACAGTGTAGCCCACATTTCACGGCTGAATGGCACAACTCAATATTAAAAAACAAACAAAACTGTCCGATTGGTTTATCTGCAAGATTTTCAGACATTAGCATAATAACACTATTTATCATAGAATAGACTTTTAATAATGAATTGTCTAAAGAAATTTCATGATAGATTTTTTGATGAAACACTTTTCTTTGAACATACATCTATAATCTTAAAGTATGTTTGTGTTAATATACTATGAAGGCATATCTAAATTAGATGAAACCAACAGGCTGTAGTAACAATTCAGTGATGGAAGAGCAGGGAATGGACTTATCTAATATATTCTACTTTTCTATAGTCCATTGGGTAGCTGCATCCTTATAGTTTTATAATGACTTATGATGAGAATTATGCTACAAATACACATGTGTACAAAATACAGCAGAATTTGCCAAGGAAGATAACCTTTCTGATCAAATCACTAACAAATGAGGCTAGCTAAGCCTAACATTGGATGAACTCTGAAATATCCATAACATGTTGAAACAAACCAAGTGCTTGCTGGCACAAATCTGAAGATGGTTCTGTTGCGTTCCATTAAGAGGATGAATGTGTCCTAATCACAAGTCCTAAAATAGTCTCAAACTCCATCAAAAGAAATTCATTCAGTCCAGGTGCACCTCTTTTCCAATAAAGTTTGATGGTAGATGATAGATGGTAAATATAAATTAGCTGTACTGGATCAAAGACCAGCTGTAATGATGGGGAGAGAAGAATGGCTGCATTCATCATATCATAAAGCGGAGAAAGACACAAAATGGTTCTAGTTAAGCTGAGCTGAGAATATGTGAAAGGGGAAAAAAAAGGAAAGGAGAACTAAGATATAGAAGGGAGACTATGAATCATCAGGCACAATCAGTATCCATATCTTAAAAAATGATTACAGAAATGGGAAAAAGCTATTATTTTCCAAAAGGACTTTGCAGATCATTTAGGCTCATTTCATTATCCTCTTACTGAAACCTCTAAAATATTATGAAAAGAATTTTGCATCCTAGTTTGCTTTTGAAATGTTGCATACTTAAATACTAACTTTAATTTTTTATCAAAATATAACTTCCAAATACAAGCTATCAATAACCTTGAAGGTTTTGCTAAGAAATAAATGAGCCTATAAATGAAAGCAAGGTAACTTTTACACAAAAAGGAAAAACAGAAGTACTATGGAAATGTAAGCATTTTGGATTTCTCCATACAAAAGTGTTTTGATTTGTGAAATCTTATACTTTTGGGGGTGTTCTAACCTGGTTTCAGTATTTAACATGGCATGATCCCTATCCCACAGAGCTCGATATATATAGCATCTGGGAACAAAACAAGAATTGTGTCTTGCTCTTCTCCAAGTCTTCGTTCATCTTCTGCCAGTAATTCACTTTCCATAAGAATCTGTCCCTTTAGATAAAAGCTTTACTCCTTCCTGAAGTGCCTAATGATTCAGATTCATTTTTGTTCAAAACTATCAGCATTATAATCCATTCTCTCAGTTTCATTAAACCTATGGCTATGGGCCCCAGAATTTGAAGGACAGTGGTGATTTAAGGGGAATCTGAATTGATTAAGTTAAAATGCTTGGCCCCTTGTTGGACACCAAAGGTTGAAAAAGGCCTAAGGATTTTCTATAATGTTCAGAACTGACCAGAGGAAGTTGATTTGGATGGATAGTAATTGTTTGTGTTTGCATTATATAGTCAAAAAAAAAAAAAAAAAGACATTAAATGTAGCATATTTCAACTGTAGTAAATACGTATACCAGACATCACTGATTAATACAGAAAGTCAGTCTGTCCTTTCTTCCTCTTCTGCATCCCTTGCTTTTGCTAAGGGTCATATGTTAACTGATGCACAACTGGGGAAGATTTTTCTTTCTATTTCATAAGCCTTTGGTGCAGGAACCTTCTGCATTTATATACCACTAACAGAAGTGGGGTCCTGACTTATCCTAGAATTAGATGAAATAATTATAATAGGAGTAATAATTGTGATAGTGGTAATAACAACAGCCCATCAGACTCACCTGACAGCTACATGTTAGCATGCTTGATTATATTTCAATTGATACCACACTCTTTGAAGCATTTGAAAGCTCCACTGGTGTTATGCAGGATTTCTTTGGCCTTTCTTTAACAGCTATTCTGAATAAGGACACAATGGATCTAAAATGAATAGATAATTCATTTCCACACTTATGCAAAACAGTTTAACCTCAACAGACAGGAAAGTCATTGAAGGTTTTATTTGTGAATTTCTTTGTTCTTATGCCTTCTCGGTGAAGTAACTCTGCTGCTAACCTCCTGTACCGAAGAACTGTAAGACTGCAAGGACTAGCTCTTACCAGCACCTTGGACCTGTGAGCTACCTCTTGGATCATCCAAGACAGAACTTTTGTATTAAGCAAACCAGAAGTATTTTACAGACCTTAAAATGAAAAAGTGATGAGAAAAGACAAAATAAAGCTGGTCATTAGAAAGCCCCTTTTGGACACAAGAGAAGTACTTAAAAGTTAACTCTGATTCTGATCACCTAGTAAATAAATAAATACATTTGTACATCTGATGGACTGCTCAAGTCTATTTGAAAACAATGCAGAACTAAGTTCATTTTTCAGCATGCGTCTGGGCTGATTGTGTTTTCCAGGTTTATGAAAGGTTTCTATCATGCTACAGATATTGTAAGACTTTATTTGAATTTCCTTCAGAAATGGTAGTAGAAAATTTGCTGCACGTCAAATATTTTGTTGTTTCCTGTGTTGCGGCTGGCATAAACTAAATATACATATTATTATTTTTTTTAATAGCTGTAAATCATTTCCCAGTATGTAGGTCCTAAAGTATTAAATGTACTCTAACACTACACATGTAAAGTTGTCCCTATATGATACAAATTACTCTCCTAATCAAGTGATTTTCATCCAAGTTAAAACTGTAACAACATTTTGATCATTTTGACAGGGCATATTCAGGCCTTAACTCAAATAAAAGTGTAACAGCATGCTTAGACTCGTGTGGCTTGTGCTCTACATATGCTAGAAGACTATTTCAGTTGTTCATGTCCTACCTCTTCATAAAATGAGCCAAGCTGTACATATCCAGTGATGTTTTGTTTCTTTTAACCGTTGCCTTTCACGACATGACAGAACTGCCTCTTTAGACAATAAATGTTCAAAACTGCTGTGGCACATGGGTGTCCATATTGCTGTTGCCATGATAGTCTAAAAATGTAAATTAAACTAGACTTGCAATGACTCAAATAAGAGTCTGTGCACCTGAAAGCATGCTTATTTTTCCATCTACTCTAGGTAGAAAAATAAATGATATTACCTTTTCTCACAGATTTTGTCTACATGTGCTAAAATTCATTTATGTGTGCTCATGACATTGAGTCTGATCCCTGTTATCAATCTCTCAGGAATGCTAACCATATTTTCCCATCCACTCTCATACTGACATAAGGTCTTATTCTTACATTGTCTCTTTCACAGCTTCTCCCATACGGGTGTGGAAAAGAAAAAGGTAGAAATTTTGCTGTGTTTGGCAATGCTTTGCTTATATGGAAGCATCTTGGAGCTCCAGATACTTGGATGCATTTTAGAGCAATTTTAAGGCTGTCCAAAATTATGCTGTCAAGGCTCCCATAGGAGCCCAGCAATGAACATTGGCAAAGAATTTTTCCTCTGTTCCTCATCTATATGGAACCTCAGTTCAGCAAGTAGCTATATGTTTAGACAAAAAAAAAAAAAAATATTATCTAAGAAATACCAAATTAAGTGCATACAACTGAGAGCTTTGGAGAGCTTTGATTTTCACCTGATAGCTGATTAAGAGCCTCAATGAAATTCTGATTCTAAAAAAAATGATCACTTTAGACCTAACCAAATAAAAATATCAAAGGTCATAATTTCAAATCAAACCCCTTTAATTGCTTTGGATAGAACAGGTAATTCAACAAAGTGAAATCTGCCTGTATTTCTTACTCTTACATTTTGCCAACATTGGTACAGTTGGCTTGCCAAGCCACTCTCTTTCTATTGAACTGAAATGCACAGCTTGGAAAACACAAGTAATTTTTATTCTTTTTTTTTTTTACTGAGAAAAGCATCATTCTGTTGGCTAATAGCAATCAGAAGTCATTGAAGTGTTTACTAGATGGCTAAGCAATGAGACTTACTAATAGCTCTTCCTTCAGAAAGGGTTATCAGCCTCTGCTTCACTTTCATGTTTTGGGTCTTTTATCTGAAAAGCACTTTTTAGGCCTACAATTCATGACAAACATAATGAAGGACCATGCAGATTTCAGATTACTAATCAACTCACTTAATTTGTCAATGAATGCCAACCTATCATATCTACTTAATGTATAGCATGCTTAAAATAAGCAGAACTGCAGTGTATATTAACACAAAAGGGGTATTTCACTGCCAACAAAAGACTTTTGTACACAAGTTTTTAACAATGTGTTACTGATTCCCAAATGGTGTGTTACTGATGGTAAAACTAGCCTTTATAATTGTCCCTAGAATGCGTAAAGCATAGCACTCCTGAATTTGCTGAATATTACTTAGCTGTTTGTCTTTGAGAAAGCAAAGAATTCCAGACCAGGATTCAAAAAGTTTAGTAGTTGCTCCCTGTAGTTAGTGGAAACCCAGTGTTACCCAGTGTTGTAGGTGGAAGCTAAATCTTTTACCAAAAGATGCACAACTAATCAAGGAATCACAGACCTCCCAGAGCTGTAAAGTTCATACATTTATCATAAATGAAGATGAAGCTGTGCCATCTATATCAAACAGATTTGGGACGCACACAGGTGTCCTGCTTTTGCTCTGGAACTCCCACATCTGCTGTTACTAAAAGTTAAGTTTTAGCAATGTTTATAAAGGATAATAACAATTCTTATGAGGATTACTGTATTTTTTATCCTTTTTTCTTTCTTTTTTTTTTTTTTAATTCATGTTGTTTGTGTTTGAGCTGCAGGCTGAACAATCACGTCAAATACAGAGTTAACTTTTTAAAACCGAAGCTGGACATTCATATACCATCTTTGAACACTTGCAAAGCTAAATAGTATTACTGCAGGATTGTCTTGGTAAAGGAAATATGACAAATGCCAGTATGGCATTTGCTACATATTTTAAAAATGAATACTACTTAGTATATACTTTTATTTTTTTTCAGAATTATCACATAGTCCTGCAGCTAGCCTAAATTTCTGATACTATGTTGTATTGACAAATTCATACATCTTATATATCTGGCCAGACTGAAACAGTAATATTATCAATAGGTTACAGTTTAACATGTAAATATTGTTATAATTCCTTTCTTGGCATTGAGGGTTTGAAATTAAAGATGTTTTATAAACAATCAACAGCGTGATTTCAAACTTATTTAACAAGTTAATGCAAAATTCTTTGTTCATTTAAGGAAATTTATATTATGAGAACTAATTATGTGATTTCAGATAGGGATGCTCACCTAAGATAAGAATACCCCTATGAGTAAAGTTAGCAGTACTGATTGAGACCATTGTGTATAAGGCAAGTGCTTAAGCCAGACTCTTTTAATCATCTTTTAATTGTTTTAAAACACAGGAGCAACAGAAGTCACAAGGATATGAAGGATCCTGTGCAAGGCTCTGTCTGAAGTCCACAAATTTTGGCAATAAACTCATTTTTGCCATTGGCTGTGACTTGGAATAAATTATATAGCTCCTCAGTACCTAAGCTTCATTTTCTGTAAATGGCAATATAACTCTCTTTCTACTGTGTACCAAGAAACACAATGGTAATTCTCATAGAACAAAATGTTTTGCTAATGCTCATAGAATAATGTGAAAGTCTTAGACAAAAACTACTATAAAAGTACAACATATTTCAAGGGTAAAAAACTTCCAATAAATTATTCAATGCAAATCTTATATTCAGACCACCCACCAACACACATAATTAATGTATTAATACTTATCATAACTACTCCTTTATCGTATTTTAACATCTTTTCTGAGTTGAAAATGGAGTTGCTATTGAGGAAGCTATTGTAAGCCAACCCACACACTAAAACTGCTAGTCCGAACACCTGCCCTTTTACAGTTAGTGTTCTTCTGGCCAGTTTAAAAAGAAAAAAAAAAAAAAAGGTAATAAAACTGGGGAAATTAACAGACATGCAAACAGAGAATATTAAGCCGATATTAGAATTATCTTCAAAGCTTGCCTGTTGGTATTACTGGCCTTTAAGCATACATTTGCAAGTTACATAAAGAAAGAAAAAAAAAAAAACACAAATGAGTGTTCCAAACCCTAATTGTTGTAACTTATCCATGCAGTCCAGCAAGAATTTTCAGTGCTCTTCAGAAATGTTTGTTCACTTGCTGCAAACCATGTCACAAATCTTCAGTGCAGCAGCTAATATTTTACAATTGATCAAATAAACTGGGATATGTATTCTAAATATGTGACTTAATGAAAACAACTTAAAGATTTATGCTCCATTTAATGTACTTAGCTGAAGTCTCATGGGATTGCCAAAGGAGATAAAAACTGCAACATGGGTTAATGCTTAGTTATCTTTTGGTTAACTTATATAGCTTAGTAATCAAAGGACATGAAAGGAAAACTTTTGATAAAAATTAGCCTATTTTAAAATTCCAGAAAAGACAGCTGCCTTTAAATATAATACAATGTAAACTATATACTTACACATAAGAGCTCATAGCTATACTTTGTTTGCAATTTGTAGACAAGAACATTATTCTTAGTTGTTTGGCATCCTATTAAATGTTAAAAAAAAAATCAGTTTGTGGAGAAAAATAAAGAATGTGAAATGATAAATAATGTGAAATGATAAATAATGGTGACATGTCTACATATTTTCCTCTTCCTGTCTTTCACTCTCCCTGGCTTTTGCAAGAATATAGTGGAAAAAGATGATTCTGTAATGTAGAACATTGCTAAAGAAAGAGAAATAAATAAATTATGATTTAAATAGTCATCCAGGTCCCTGACAAATTCTCAGTATTTTGCAAACTGAAATAGAAGTACAAAATGTGATTGCTTAATCAGTCCACCAAATAACAGTGCTATTGATTTTTATAATTATATAATTACATATGTGGGTGAATATTCCTATTGATACAAAATGGTCAAGTGGTAACACTGCAGCTAAGTGTTACAATAAAAATTACTTCATAAATAAGCATACACCTTGTTTGGTTCTGTGCTTGAAGCTGGTTTGCCAGCCCACTCAGGATTCAAGGCAAACAAAACGTTGGTGACTGAAAGACCATCTTCCTAAGATGGATCAGTCTAGAAACCAAGCAACAGAGACTGGAACAAAAAGAAAGACTTCACTTGATGCTACTATGCAAAATATTCTGTGAATAAAAACAGAGGATCAGACTTTAAATATATCAAAACCTATCTTGGCAATTATTCCTCTCTCAAGTATTATATTACAGAAAGAAAAGACCTCACTGGGACCAGACACACAAGGTCAAAAAAAGACAATATGTATTTCATATTTTCTTCTATTGACGTTTCTTGCTTATTTGGAGGGAAGGAGGATGAGGTTGGACTAGTGCCTATGCATGTATCTATTTGATGAATTTGTTTACTGCTTGTTCATGTGTACCCATGAATCCTACCCATCTTCATTTCGGCATCTTACTTTCACAGAAATGGCAGCAAATTATTACTCTTCTATTACTCCACAGTTTACTACTGTATTGAGCATGAGGCTGAGCTTGTTGGTTAAAGTAATATGTTAGCACAAAGCATAAAAGTGACCACTGATGTCCAGAAACTACTGTCAAATACAGCGTTCATCACTGAGAGATTTGGGAGACTGAATAGAAAAAACATCTGGTAGAGCTGCAGGACTGTATATCTTGTAATATTTATTGTGAAACTCCATTTTGATGTTCATGGTTCTAAAAGGATGAAGTTGAGGAAAAATATTCTTTCTGACTGCCCAAGCAGACATGGAGAGATGAGAGGGCATGCTGAGAGGCTGTATCAGTAACACTAGGCTTCCCCCTTGATGGCTTAATGTCAGCAGGGCTGGTCTTGTTGAAATTAATCCAGTCACAATAATGGCATAAAGACATGCATTTATACCTCTATTGACTTTTCACGTTCACAGGATAATTGTTGTAACATTTTCTTAAAGGCCAAAGACCTTTTGATGATAAATATATCTCATTACATGGAATTTTATATGTAATCATTACATGAATCTCAGTGTAATTCAATGGATGTATTTACCATATGTTAATCCTAGCATAACAAGCCTTTAACCTATTTGACTTAATTATAGGCATATCATCAGATTTACTGTAAAAAAAGCTTCTTTTTTCACATCTGCTTTAAAACCCCTTTCACTTTTTAACTCTTTTGTGAATTACCTATAAAAGAGTCCATCTTCTCCACTCCCCACCTCCTCACCTTCCTTGAATGCAAATCCAAGGTGTGCAGAATTTGCTCTGCTGATGTAAAGACAGGCAAAGCTAGAAAAACTTCTGAGAAGAACTTTTGAATCAGTGTAGAGTTGGCATAGATTCCTTCAGTGTTTCATTTGAATTTCCTCCCAGTTTGGCAATATATAATCAATCAATTCTGACGAGATTTTTCAGTTATCAGTGGTGCTTATGTTTTCATTGTGTATGAACATGGCACATAAGATAATGTTTAAATCCTTCCTAAAATTGAGATAATAGCTATATTATCAATAAAATTGGTAATAGCTACCAGTCTCTTGGGAACACAGATCTATGGACAACTAGAAGTGAACAACAAATACAAGGGAAAACCAAAGGAACTATATTTATTTACATTAGAAGAATCTCAATTGCAAAAGCCTGAATTGTAGATGCACGTGAAAATATTCAGATGTTCTCCTTGACTTCTAGAACAAGATGATGAGACAAATTTGCCTTAATTCACAGGGAAGAAAATAGATTGGTTGTTAACAAAAACATTTAATAATCAGAACTGTGAAATACTGAGCTTTTATGGAAACTACTTAACTAGAGATTTTAAGAACAGGGTAGAAAACAGCAGCTGGAGCTTGTCTAGTCCCTTATGGTCTTCCTTCTGTTAAAGTGGTTATACTGCATGGTCTACTAAGGTGTCTTTCAGCCTTTCAGTTGAGTAATTCCATTCCTGTGCTCTTCTTAGTGTCCCCATCCTTTTTCCTTTTACTGGTTTTACAGGACTACCTTCACTTGAGTACATATTCCTGGGAGCCAAAGCTTGTCCAAGCTAGTGCTTGTACCATATGGCCTCTTTAAAATCCAGACAGATTTTGGATATTCTTTCAAATAGATACTTCAACATGGCAGAAAATAAACCCCGTAAATACAATGAATCTTTCATGAAAATACCACGTTCATGTGATAACATCAGCATTAATAATACATGAGGAAGAAATACAACATAATCTTGATTAGATCAAGTTAAGGACCCAATATTTACATAAGTTAGATATATTCAAGTTTACAGTAACAAATGGTATTCAGCCACCAGGCTGTAATGATCTATACGAAATTATCTGTGGACCGTCAGTGACTGTGTCCAAGATTTTTTCAAGTATGGGATTTGTTCCAGGAGATCAAGAAGGGCAAAAACAGTAACAGTTTTTAAAAAGCAGAAGAAGAGGACTTTGAAATCACAGCCCAGCTAGAAACCGCCAGGAAGATACCCCAACAAATTATTAAAACAATCCAGCTGAAAGCACCAAGAAGATAACAAGGTGAGAAGAAACAGCCAGCATGGATTTGTCAATTACAAATCACATCAATCTCATTTCTTTCTTTGACAGAATGACTGGATAACAGCATAGCAGAAGGCAGAAGACTTGATGAATCCTGAGGTTGGTATGGCTTTCAACACTGCTCTGCATACTGTTCTCATAAACAAGCAAGAGAAATGTGGTCTGGATGATTTCACTGAAAGATGTTTGACCAAGTGGCTCAAAAACTGTACCTAACTTAATGGTTAGTACTGATTCTCTGCCAGACTGAAAGATTTGCAGGAGCCTGTACCAGTGCTTCTTTATTCTAGAGAGATTTTCACTGATAATCTCAATTATGGGATGGAGGACACTATTATTTTTTCCATACTTGACGTTTATAGGTAACTGCAAAGTATTTTGGCAGTTTTGTCAGAATAAAAACAGCTCTTCAAGTCCTGAAGAAAGCATTCACAAGTGGATAAGAAATGCAGTAAATATACCTGTAAGATAATAAACTTAAAATTATATGAGTAATTGTTAAATAGGGAATAAATAAACTACATTCCTTTAAAAAAAAAAAAAAAAAGAAAAGTTCATAGTGGCCCACAAATAAAATTATTTCTTGCTCTTGCAAGAAAGCCGGGAGCTCAAGTGGATGTCAGGACTGTGGTGTATAAACTATCAGAGGTAATGTTCCATTCTCCTTGTGTAGTGCTCAGACCTCAGCTGGAATAATGTTTTCCATTTTGGTCACCACATTTCAAGAAAGATACAGACAATGTAGAGAGAATCCAGAGGAGAGCAACAGGAATGATAAGAGATTTGGAAAACGTGACCTACAAGGAGAGGTTGAAGGAGTTGGGTTTGTTTAGTCTGGAAAAGGGAAGACTGAGAGGAAATGTGATAACGTCTTCAAATATATAGAGCTTGTTAGAAAGAGTACGCGATCAATTATTCTTAAGGCCCAAGTAGGATTTGTACAAGAAGAAAGCAATATAACTTGCAGCAAAGGAGATTCAGGCTGCAAGGTTTCCAATTGAAAGGGCAGTTAAGGGTTGAAATAGTTCACTGAGTCAGGTTGCAGATTCTCTTTCACTGAAGGTTTTTAAGAACAAGTGAGATATGTCAGGTTTGTTTTATGTACAGTCAGGATAGGGAATGAATTAATGTATGTCTGTAGATATTTTCCAGCCCTATGTTTCTGTGATTCCCATGACAATGAAGCGTTGATTCCACAGACGCACAAGAGGATGCTGTGGGATATATATATAGACTACTGCTTGACAGTCATTTGTATGACTGCATTGTGGATTGTCCTGTATGTCCCAGAAATTAAAGAGCTGAAATGTCACCAGTAAAGGTCTCCATATAATTGTTCTTAAATAACAAATAGAATTAGTTTGCACATATGGATAAAATAAGTAAGAAGATGTTCTATTTGCGTATCTTATAAGTGAAACTATCACATTTCTCATGTAAATAGGAAATATGGAAATATTTTGTTTTTCAGAAGAAAAATGACTGCTTTTCAAACCATCATCTAAGAAGTGGCTAAAATGAACATAACAACAATGTCTGTTTAGTTGGTCGCATCCTATCTCATTACAACGAATTAGATACCCATAAAATTCTGTGATTTTATTGCTGATAAAAATCAACACATAAACTGAGACCAGTATAGCCATCTTTGATCAATGGCAGGAATTCACTGCAGCATCTGAACCTTACAGACTAACCTAACTGTTCTTCCCATGTTCAGATGAATGTGTAGGTATAAACAAAGCCAGGTTGATGTGAGCCAGAATGTGAACTAAATACTGCTTTACTGCTTTCCTCTAAGTATGAGCAAAAGGTTTTTGGTTTTTGTTTGGTTTTTGTTTTTCTTTTTCTTTTTTTGCATTATCACATGAAATTTGTTAATTTAATGAGACCTGAACTGCTCCCTTGAGCGTCTCAAAGAAGGAATATCCCTGCTTTAGTGAATCAGCACACAGGTATGTTTGATGCTGTCTTACCAATACCAGGTACTCAACAGTCACAAGTGAAGCCTCTACAAACTGTGAAACTGACTTTAAAATACAGTTTTAAAACATCTCATAAGTTTTTTGTTTTTGTTTGTTTGTTTGTTTGTTTCATTTCCAATTTTAAGCCTGCAGCATGCACCCAGTTCACTTTTGCTGGCTTTTCTCAACAACCATTAGAGATTCATTAGCCTTTTAAGCTTTGTAGGAAGCGGGGAAAGAAGTAAAGAAAAACGTATTTGTATTTGCAATCAAATCTTAATAAGTAACAGCTCTTTGCATAGCTCACTCTAATTCCAGATGTAGGTGAAGTCCTTTGACTTAGTCTACATGGTGACAACCTGGGTTTGAATGCTAGCATACAGGCAACTACACTGCTTCACTGTCAATGCACTGCCTAACAAAATTTTAATTCATTCATGCCATGTAGCTTTCTCTGTGACAGCACCTGAACATAGATTATGGGACAGTATATGTCAAGGACCAGCCTCTGGACAAAAACACTGTGTTTGGGGTAGGGGACTTAAGAGAGGAAAGAGCTATCTGCAGCTATCAGCACTTGGGCAGTTCGCCCACTGTATCCTGGGCTGCACCAATAGAGGTGTGACCAGCAGGTCAGGGGAGGTGTTGGAAAAATTTTATTTTTTTGGACTAAGGAAGAGAAAAGCATACAATGTGTGTGTATGTCCAAACAAAGCTAACATCATGCTTTGAAATCCAGGTGCAGGATGCTCCACTTAAACTGCATGTAAATAATCAAGAAGTCCTGCTACCATTAAACTCCCGCTGGCAGTATTTAACCTCTAATTTTCACAATAAGCCTTACTGAATAGGAGGACAGCTAATGGAAGAAAGAGCTATAGTTATTTCAAAAAGGAAGAAAAAAGTCACTTTGACTTCTCCCATGCTTCATTATAGTCTGTGATAGAAGATAGGGCAAGCTGGACTCCACAGTCTTCATACAGAAAATAAGATGATATAGTGAATAAATGCAAAGGGAGAGATGTATATCACATATAACCATATATATAATATAAATAAGCAAATATTATACATATAGAACTAGATGTGTCATATTTAGATATATATTCACATTTAGATACACATGCACATGAAATTATGGGGTATATTTGTACTCTACAGACCCTTTCTTATCAACAGAGCACCTCTCTCAACAACAGCATGCTTGTAGCGTTTCTTGAAACCTGTCTGAACTTTCCTTTTATTGTGAGGACACTAAATTAACTTTAAACTAACCTCTAATTTGGGATTTCATTTCATAAAAAGTAAAGGCAAAAGCCAGCAGGTTACCACTAGCACATTAGAGAATGTGGCATCTCTGCTGATACAGTGGGTGGGGAGAGGAAGCTATTAACATGTCTGTAACACTTTGCTTTATACACAACTACCCTGCTTTTAACTCCAGCCTTGGTCGCTAAGGTCAGGCAAGACAGAACTGACTAATAGTGTCACTTTCCTACTGCCTTGGGGCGTTCACCCCTGCCACAGCACGACAGCCCAGAGCTGGAGGGGTAGCACAGCACCTAGCAGCAGGGAGAGAAGAGCTAATCAGGTTTTTTCATTAAATGGTGGATGTTAGGGAAATAAGTGTCATACTGCCATAGCTATAAAGCCGTTGAAAAGCAAGCTACTTAGCCATTCATGAAACACTGTTATGTTAACACAATAATGAATAGGACAAGTTCCTTTATTGTCAAGCAGGTGGTGGACTTTCACTCTGCATGAAGGCACCTGAGTGCCCAAATTGCTCTAACCAAGTGTAAAGAAGCTCACAAAACATAGCTGCCAGCCCATTATTTCAAGTTTAAAATAAAAGTATATGTGATGAAACGCTCCAACAGAAATTGAATCTTTAGAAGTTCCAGTTCATAAATGCAGCCTCTAGACTGCTCTATGCAGTGGGGCATTAGTATAAAGGTATAAGCTAGCGGAGCATGAAGCACTCATTCAGTCACATCATTTTTGAATATGAAATAACAGCAGATATTTTTTGAGAAATTATTTTAATCTTTCCTTATTGCTGTGGTTTTATTTGTATCTGTCATTCAAGAGAGGGAAGGGCTACTCTTGTACGGAGCCCTTCTCAAGACCAGTCCACTGACCCACCAGCAAAGAGCAGTGCAGAGTGAGGGCTGTGAGCAATGCTTGCCTACTCCATTTTTCCCCAGCTTCATGATTTTCATGCTCATGGCTTCACTGTGGTTCCCTACAGAAAACCTTTAGCAGGGAAGAAATGTATATTTCCCTCCCAAAATGGGCATTTTGGCCATAGGTGCTGCAATAACTGGAAGGCATGACTTGAAGGCATATGGGCCAAATTTAGCACCACAGAACTGAATCTCTTAGCTTCAGAAAAATACTTAGACAAAGAAGGGCTACCCAGCAGAAGAGCTTGGCATCCTGAATCCTTGAGGCAAAACCCTTTTTTCACCACTCCTCTACAGTAATTCAGATTTCAAGAATTGGAAGGTAAGCGGTGTTAATTTTATAGGTGATCTTTTTGATTCATATTATTTTAAATCCTTTCAAGATTTCAAGCAATTCAATATCCAATTTTCTCTTCCTAATACAGTTTTTTATCAAATACAGCATTGGGTCATTTCCATTCATAGAGATCTGAATACACCACCCTTAACTAATGGGATAGAATACTTTATGCTAAATGCACTTGATATAACTAAATTTGTTACTCATGCTTATAATGCAATTATTGATGTAATGGATAACAAATTGGAACCACAAGAAATTTTATAGAAAATATATCTGGTACTTGAATGGCATTGTGAAATGAGAGAATTGATGCATATTTGTAGAAAACAAAATAATTAATACAAAACTTCAATCATTTTTTTAATTAATGATCTTTTCTAGAAACTGAAACAGATACATTTGCTCAGGGTATCTGTAGGATCGCTCCTCTATTTTGTAGAGGAAACTAAGACACTGGAATTGTAAAACCAATTTGCTTAAATCATAACATACACTTGTAAAATGCAGAGTAAAATAAAGTATTAATAGAACAGCTCAGAAATAATCAACCATATCCAAAATGGTTCTCTTAGGCACTCTTCCTGAAGGTAAAAGTTTTTTCCTTTAGATATAAACCTCTATAGGTTTTTATTTTCTCTGCAAAAGTTATATCTTATACAATGGAAGAAAAAGACACTAGCAGGGTTTTAGAGGTGTCTCACAGTACCTTGTGCACAGAGCTAGCTGGACAAAAATAGGATGGAGAATTAAGACAGAAGGATAAACCTCCTAACAGAACAGATTTATTTTTTTTTCCTGTACAAAGGAACAGATACTTCTTCTAATACACCCATGTGGAGCAGATTTTCTAGTTCTTTCTCCTTTCAGTCTTTTAGCAACTCTTTTTGGCTTGGTGGACTCACAAAAATGGAAAGGTTATAACAACTTCAGTATTCGCTTAGTCTTTGTATAATTTTGAACAATGATTTCTAGATATTTAAAATTAGTTTAAAAGCTTCCACTTGTCCAGAATACCAGATAATTTATTTTACTTTCTCTATACAGACTCTGGATTAGGTAGATGTTTGGAGCTGATGATATGCTCTGAAACTGTTGCAGATCCAGTGAGGAATTCTATTCAAAGCGTACAGAGAGAGTTGAAGTTTAGTGAGATGTCTTTAAATATTGCACCCATTTTTGAGATGCCAGTGTAAGAAGGACTTTGATAAACAGGAGCAAGGTCAGCATCAGACCCCAGGCTGGTTTGGCTGGAACACTTGCCCTGTGAGAAGAGGCTGAGGGAGCTCAGCTGCTCTAGCCTGGAGAAGGAGGTTGCTCCAGCTTCACGGGCTTAAAAGCATGCTGCCAGTACCTGCTGAGAGATTGTGTAGTCTCCATTTTTTGTTTTTCAAGAACAACCTGGATGGAGTCCTATATAATATAACACACTAAAACAGACAATGTTATAATACTGTTACCCCAACCATCATTACTTATACTGCTGACCACATTCTATTGGGGATGAATCAATAGGAATATTAAAAGTCGTCATGTTTAAGGAAATTCAGGGTAAAATGTTTGTCCCCACTTAATGTGTGGTCAGTAGAGAGTTACAGGCAGGGAGTTACATTAGAGAGATTCAGTGCAGCGCTCCGAGCTTCAGGCTCTGACTTTCCTCCTTGAGGATAGAAGAGACTATAGTAGGGACACTGATTTCATCGTAAAAACTTGCCTTTCTCAATCTCTGTCTCACTCCTTCTTCTGGATTGAGATTCATACAGTCAATATAGATCAGGAGAATTTTGAGTTAGCTGAACATGAATGTTGCTGTGATATTTCCTTTCCTCTCACCAACCATTGTCTAACAGCATAGCTTGCAAATCCTTGGGAGCTGCTTCAACGTTTCAGGACAGCAGTGGGAGTTTCAAAGGGTCTCCTCCTGCTACGTGATTTAAAAAGCTTGGAAGGTCCTGCATAATGTGTCCATTTCTGCTATAGAAAGAAAGTGTTTACTTTTCCTTCATAGAGAATAACTATTGAATTAAGTCCAAAGCCTCCCATTACTTCTATGAGTCAACTCTATATAATTCAATGAGGCTGGAGAGATAGGCAAGGGAGAGGAATCAGTATTCAGGTTAAATGTACGAGGAATTTAATAATTTGTATAAATGTAGAAAAATTAAATTTTAATTTTCTTTGGGAACATTTAAATTTCAATGTTGTCTTTACTTATATTACTTACATTCCAGAAATCAATTAATTGGAACAGTGTTCCAATTATTGGGAACTGCAGAATTAGTGCAATGCACATCTAGATTCATTTAAGTAGAGTTAGTCTGAGTTTACAGACATGATTATGAGTACAAAATCTGGCCTTTGCTTTCTTTTACACTAGAAATTTTCTACTAAAGAATGACACCATGGTCATCTTCATGACTTTATACTGAAGTCCCCCCTCACCTGTATCAGCTCAGTTGACACTATTTGAGTCTGAGTGTCAAGGAGGGTTCTTACAGACAACCAAAGCACTACTTCTCGCAACACATCTGCACTGCTGTTGTGAAGTGCAGAAATACAGGCTAATTACAGTAAGAAACACCTATGCTTCCGAAAGTCCCCCATTAGGGGATTTATCTTTCTAGTAAGCATTAATCTGCACTCTTTAAATGTCACTTATCAAAATGGGAGACCTAAAAGATGTTTTGTTCCTTCATAGTATCTCCAAAATGATGTAGGTACTTGGTGAATAATTTCTGCAGTGAAACAATTATTTTGAAAAAAAATCTTTATTTTTGATCACTGTCTCTTAATGCCAGAAAAGGTATATTTTTCTACCTATAAGGCTATTAACAATATGAAAAAAGAAAACCACAAAGCATGATTTGTTAAGTAAGTTCTTAGAACATGTAAGCAACACGAAATTATTTTTTTTTCTGCCAGGAACAAAGCAAAGAATTTCTACCATATGGATAAAATAAATATTAATTATCAATAAAAATAGGTCTCACAGGGAATAAACTAGATAAATACATTTATTTTTACAAGCCTAAGCTGCTATGCACCTCATGTATTGCAAGCTGCATAAAAGAAAGCAGTCATTATAAAGAGCGATGGAAAGTTCTCCATATAAAAGTCTTCTAAAAAACTTCAGACACATTTCAGAGTAGTGCAACCTCACTTAGCTTCAGAAATGTCTGTGTACACATGTGAATATATGTGTACCTGTGCATTCGTGTGTGAATAGACATATGTGGAAAGATTTGTTTGGGCCTTTTGCCTCTTTGAGGATGTATAACTTCCCTTCTGTTTCCACTTGTTGCCAGGAATGATGTGATTAGAAGGAGCTGTGAAACATAATATGAGCTGAGAGGTACGATGCAAGAGGTAGCAAATACTTTCTCCTGCACACGCCCTCCTGTTTGGTGTGTATTCCTCTTTCATTCTGAGATCTGCTTGGGTCTTCAATCTATTTTCTGGAGAACCAGAAAAGGCTTTCTCTTTGACTCGGTTTTGGGGGCTTTACTACAGGCATCTTATTGAGCTGTGAAGGAATATCTCTCACTGAATGAATGGCATAGGCAGGACTCTGTCTTCAGTTCAGGTCTCTTTCCCACCTCCTGCTTGTTGGGCCAGAACGTTTTTCTTGAGCTAGGTGTCAGTAAGCACCCCTCAGGGACTTGTTTTGCTGAGAAATCAGAATTAAAAGCAGGATCAGAAGAATTTGGGAACATAACTGGAAAGTGTGTAATGATGTAATACATTGTACTGAAAGAAAGCAATCCATTTTTTGCCACATTATATGCAGTTTAGTCTCACAGACTATATGCTGTGTGTCTTAAAGAGCCTCAGCCATAGTGCTGGCCACGGATCACAGAGGTGCATGTGGCTGAAGTGGAGGAAAACTGGATAGGCAGAGAAAGGGAAGACCATCAGAAATTCTCCAATGTGTAGAAAGAAGAGTTTTGGTGCTGACAGTTGCCCTTGACTAACTGAAATGGGTAATAATCGAAAGATACAGGAGATACATATCTATTGCCACACAGTCCCACACGTTAGTACAGTTATGACCAACATACAGCGTATGTGTCATGCCTTGTCCTTTCTTCTCTGGTTTTCAAGATAATGTATTACAAGACTTTGAGGTAATAGCTGAAAAAAATATAAAGTAATTTTCTAAACCATTATGATTTTGAATACATTACCCCATCTCAAACTTACTCCAATGTCACTGTAGAATTAAAGGAAAACTGAATTATAACAGAATGCTGAATACAGGAATACTGGTAAAAAATATCAATAAGGCAGCTGACCACTGTCATGTGTGCCACAGATAGAAGCCCTTCTTATTTTTTTGTTATTCCAGTTTGAATGCAATAAGTTTGGGGTTAAATTTCTTATTCAGTTACTCAGAGTAAATCAATGAGACTACTCATTTAGGCATTGCTCAGAATATGCATTGTGGATATAGAAATGCACCCTAGATTTTTCTAGAATGACAGTAGACACTCCCTGAGCATGAAATTTAAAAAAAATAATTAGAGGAAATACGAATCTATGCCTTACAAGTCAGCAAGTATATCATAGAAAATATATGTGAGTCAGGATAAAAGGTCCTGTTGAAATAGACTGCATTCTGGTATGGGAATTCTGTGAATAACTATTTTGAAAGTTGGTTTAGAAAATAATTAAATGTAAAGTCATTTTAATATACAAATGTCTGACAGGAACTTGAAGTCCAACCCTTAACCCTGAAAAAAAGATAAAATAAATTTAGATTAAAAAAGGATTTGAATTTCTCTAAAACCCACAGAAAATGTTACCATTTAGTAATGACATTCCCTCTCCATTTGACCCCAGCTTGACATGCTGAATTGCTCTGAACATCCGCCACCATATACAGAAAGTCTTACTTCTTAACTCTTGCTATTCTAATTTGCACACAAATGTACATTAAAAGGGATGTTAAAGCTGTGACATAAAACAATAAAAGCAGAAAAATCAGAAGTAGTTAGGAAACTATATACCATATAAAATGTTCTCCAGTGCAAAAGGGCTGCTAAAACATCACAGACTAGATAGAGTTCTATGAGAAAATGATGGAGTTTCCTGATACATAATGCCATGTGCCCACTTAAATAAATAAGTAAATAAATAAATAAACAAATATAAAAGAATGCAGCTGGTAAACAGAGAATAGCTTAGCTATGTATAGCTTATAAAATATTATGGGTAATTCTGAGAAGACAATAACATCATTTGTTCAAAGTGTGGAAAACTAAAGGACTGCCTACAAAATACTTTAGACCACTTTTTTTTCCATGTAAACTACGTTTATGAAAGCTAAAAGGCTCCTTCAATTTTTTCCTTTATCTTTCCTCATAGTCACTTTGAAATCCAATATAAATGAGAGGAGAAACAGGGATCAAACAGTGCAGAGGTGAGAGCCCTTGATTCTTCATACATATTGGTGGATGGTGGTTTTTATGCAAGCAAGGCTGAATGTGCTAAATTGTTGCAAACAAAGACTTAGATGCATACCTTAATCATGTGAACAGTTCCAGCAGCTTCCAACAGGCTTCAGGCACCACTGGATTTAAGCATTAACACGTTGACAGGAGGATGGCTCAGTAAGTATGATGGGATTTTTAATGGCCAACTTATTTCAGTGAGACATGGGGCTACATCATGGGCCTCTGGAAGATGCCATTGTAATTTCTTTGGGAACCTGTTTTGAAGAAGGGGAGCAGGAGCTAGTTTGGATTTTCTTTTTACATATTTAAAATACCTAGCACAATTGTAAGAGCTAAATAATTAATCAGCACTGTTAAGGGACACATACATTTTCCCCAAGGGGGAATAAATTGATGATAGCATTAGCTACTTTTGTTATCATCCCATGTATTTATCAAGAAGGTATGAGGTCCAATTTTCCTGAATATTGTAAGAAACCACTGGCAGTAATTTTTTGTTTATACCGCCAAGCCTCATCTTGCTAGCACCTTTCCCCAGAGGTCTTTCACAGATACTTTCTCAAGGCCAAGCTGTAAGTGTTTGTGCAGATGCAGTCCTGGAACAGCTTAAGACTCTCCAAGTTGGAGGTGTCATAATTACAGCTTGTGCCCTTTCCAATGTCATCTATTTCTACCCCATTCCCAATGGTGACTTAGTAAAGGGAGTAGTGATATGATTGAAGACAAAACAGTGATTATTTTTTAACGGATTAGTTCATTCCCTGAATCAGCACACAGTGCAATTTCAAAACCAGGAGTGTCTACACAGAAGAGATACCAGGAATAAGCAGCTAGGAGGTGGTGGACAGAAGGCTGTTACAGAACCCACCTAGAAATGTTTATGACTTTGCAGAATGAGGTCTGGGTCTCCTCCTTCTTTCTGGTGTTTCTCATGTTGTCCTTGCACAAAATTTACCATAAATAAAAGCTAGTGAACCTTCTTGTACTTACACTTAGCAAATATATTTCAGTTAGAGATATGTCTCTGTAGCTGGAAGGCAGGCGAGTTAAACGGTTTCTCAGGGACTACATGCAATGAAAGATGGTGGTTGCATATTCCTGCTTCAGAGGAATTTGACTGAGCCCTAAAGCACAATCACCAGCATTTGCTGACAGTGCTTTGTTGTGGGTTTCTTTTCTTTTTCTTTTTTTTTTTTTCCCCTGGGAATTGAGGAACAATGGAAAAGAGATTCATTTATTTTCCTAAATGAACAGATCAACCTTACTCTTATTCGTAGGGTCATGTTGTTCATTGCTTGCAAGTACTCAGATGATCACCTAGTGTTTGTGAAAGTGTTTTCAGTTCTGAAATTATTGTACAAGTAGTATTTGTTTGGGAATGAATATCAGAACTGTATTATTTCTTATTCACTATTTTTCATATATCATTTTTCTACTTTAAATAACATCTTCCTATCAAAGAGAAAAAAAGATCATATTAGCTCTGGTGAAAAATGTCAGTCTTTCTACCAGTTGGAAAAAAATAATAATAATAAAAATAAAATAAAAAATACACCTAGCTGACTCTGAATCAAAGCCTAGTGAAGATATAATAGTTTCAATGGGATTTGGTGTCAGGAAGCAGCAAGCATGAGACTGCCCCAAGAGGGAACACAAACCAGGAGCTGATGATGACCCCAGCACAGGCAGAGGCAATGCCCTCATCATTGAGATGCAGACAACTTTCTTGAGAGAATAATAGGGATAAGAAAAAAAAAAAAAAAAAAAGCCTGTGAGATAAATTTTCCCTCTACACGTGAATAAAAAATGTTTTACCCTAGATGATTTTGAATATCTTAAGTAGTTCTGCCCAGGTCTTTTGTTAACATTTTCTGACTGCCCTAATTTGGGGAGTCAAGATTTTCTTTGCAGTCCCTTCAAATTATCTGCATTCTGATATTTTAAGGGGGGCCAGTAGGCTCCCTAAACTGTTTATTGGCATTTTGACTTCACTCAGTATATGCAAACAGTAAGTGCTCTATTCACACCCTGTCAGTTGAAATACACATGCTCAGCTCTTGGAATTCATCCTCATCAATTAATGCTTCTGGAGTCTTTTCTGTAGCCCAAGTCCCATATGCCCATTTGCATCTCACTTATCCTTCAGTTTACTTTCTTCTATCACTCCTACAACTTTTATATTATAAATGTGAGGTCTCTGATACTATCACTCTGATATCTCTTGTTCTTTCACTCTAAGGTCTTTTGTTCTTTCACCCCAAAATATCACTTGCTATAGAAGGTTTCTCCAAGTTGCACCCACTCCTTAAGTCTGTTGTTGTCTGTTATCTGTTGTGATCTGTTATTGCAAGTGTGAAACAACTAGAAATGGTTGGATTTTCTTCAAAAAATAAAGTCATTTTTCTATTTTCCTTGCCCACATTTCTAACCTCTCTACGATCCTTTGTATCATTTCTTGTTTCTTGCAGTATCACTCAGCAAGCTTGCTATACAATAATATTGTTAACATGCTGGCTGCTGCTTCATCTCGAGATCATTAATTACACTATTAAAGGCTGGAGCTACTGTATAAGAGTACCACTGCCCTCCACAGGAGAGAATGGCAGACATACCCAAGTGTGTCCAAAATGCTACCTCTGTAACAGCCACACCTGTAAGGGTGCCATTCGTCTTCATCTCAGTTGGCAGAATCATCAGTGCAATGATTTGAAAGGACAGAAATATGTAGATAATGTGTTCCATACAGTGGTCAGATAGCCTAGGGAATGAAGCCTGCCAGAAACTCTGCAACATCTACTCTCAACAGCCAGTTGGCACTTTGACTTTTTGCTTGTGGGTGAATGCAATGAACAAATATTCCTTCCTTAACTCTACTGCTTGACTAGCCGTAGAAGGAAAACTTAATCCTTTGCTCTTCTTGCATAAGCCTGCTTCACGCAATATCTTCCTGTGAGTTGCCTCTCTGTCTTTGCTAATCCATGTCTTCCAGAGCAAACATTCTTTGAACTTATGAAATCTCTGGTTTTGGAAGATCCTTGCTTGCAGAGATATCCCATTGTCCAGTCAGAAACTTTTGAGTTTTAAATCTGATGAAATAATCCAGTGGATGATTTCTCCACTGCAGTAATTATCCTACACTGAGACATCTACATATTCTTCTCAGCTTTATCTTTGCTGAAGAGACTATGATGTGTCCCAGTCTCATGGAAAACTTTCACTTACTTAGAGTCATTAGCTGCTATTGAACCATATCAAACAGAAGAAGAAAGCCCTCAGTGCTTTCTTAGTGATACTTTGTCTGCTGAATTACATCCCTAGTTTGCTGTTATGTGGTCCTGATTCTCCACTACTGAAAATGAAGTGTGGCAAATGCTGAATAACTGAATTTGCAAATAGGATATATTTTTCACAAGGTAACATTTCATTGGGCACATGAATATTTTTCTCTTTATCTAGAAGCTACTGATTAACTGCATTACAAAAGATCAGTTCCCAACACAGAGAATTAGGACTAGCCACATCACTCTCATCAACATTAACAGACGTGCTCATCTATAAAGTCAGTCCTTCTTTACCTTTACAAGTAGTGAAGTATACTGAGATAAGACCATCACAGAGGGAAAGTGAGTAATATTCACTGTTTCACTTCTGGTTTACCCTGGAGTGACTCCACCGACATCAGCAATGAGTTGCCCCTTTTTTTGTTCCCCTATAAATAAACAAGAGAATGACCAGTTTTGCTTCTCATTATTTATAAATTACAATGTGAAGTGTTATCTCAGAAGGGAATTTTGGTAGTGAAGTTACATATCCCTTACAAGAGGGATTTATAGTGGGAAATATACAGAAAGAAGTTTTACCCTTGGTATTGTAATTAAGCTTTAAAACATCTGATAATTCAGTGTTATTTGTTTTTCCTTTCTTTGATGAACTGATAAATGTCACTTGAATATTTGCATGAGCACTCAGTAGAGAAGTTGCTTTTCTTCGAAAGAAAATAACATGCACACTTATTCCTCCTCTACTGTATATAAATTCCAAATAGTACCTTGGCAGAATTATGAAATAAAAATGAATGCTTTTAAAGGCATTTGTGGAGTCTGGGGAATAAATGATAGAATTTTCTTATATTTCTCATATATGCAGATAACAGATACATTTAATGCAAGAAGGAAATAGAATTTTAATAGAATTTTTAACTAAAGATCTTGAAACAAAACTAGACATACATTTTAATTGAATTTCTGGCTCAAATTACAGCAAACCATTATAAATCATTAGGAATCAGTTTTAAAACTGCTTTCACTTTTACCCGTATTACAAACACAGAGGTAAGCTTTTACAGCTACAGATAAGTGTTAATAAATTACCCGAATTTCAAAATTAATGGCTGCCCGGCTGCTTTGGGGAGATATCATTGTGTTTCATGAATATTTTGATTTTGTGATTAGATCAAAATGCACTGAATTCCTAAACAGTCATAACTAAGGTCTGCTGATCATAAACTGTTCTTTTTTAATAAATTATATTCCTCACAAATCTGCTGATATGGAATAATTAGAAATTGGTTGCCTGCATTTACTGTAATATTTGCATGACTTTAGATCTCCACCTACTGATCTAGTGGCTGGCAGGAAATGTACATTTTGTACATTTCTAAATATACCTTGCCTGCAGAGATAATGGTTTATATTGTGATGTTAAGAAGGTTTTTATTTGCAAAAAACAAAGAGGTGTCACTTGCCAGTTCTGGAAGACATTGATTAGGCTGTTTATGTCATTCCTATTCAGAACTTATTATTTACAGCTTTCCTGTTTCCTTTCCTTTGTAGGAGATAATGATCTGTCTCTTGTAAACTGCTTAAAGTGTGCCTATTTTCTCTTTTTTAGGGAGTCTTGAAATACATTTTATAGAAGGCAAGCATATTGAAATGGAATGTAAACGGTGTAAAATACAGCATATTAATCGAAAATTATATCTGTCAATATAATCTTTAAATTAAGTGGTATACAAATATTTATAGTTAGGGAAAATGAAAATTGTAAATCCATTTTTCATTGTGGAAGGCACATGTATCTGAATGTGATCCTGTAAGACATATATACTCTATAATTAAATGCACTTACATTTTGCAAACGATTCATTTTAACAGTACTGTATATGTGCATATCTGTTTTTAGCTACAGATCTTCATTGAGGAAGGGGAGGGGAGTGTACATTGCTGCCTGGAATTCAGCTCTAAGAATGGCCTAAGCACCCAGTGTGCCTATAGATTCTTTACAACCAGATATTTTAGGGGACATTTCAAATAGAGGAAGGTACCTTGACTTTTCTGGCATATGCAGCAAAGATTTACCACACCTGTTAATGTTTACTCCATATCAAAGAGGCAGACTACAGCCTACTATAACAAACTTCGATGACAGGAGAAGGAGAGTATTTGGGACATTCACTTCATAAAATTAGAATAATCCTTCATTTCAGTAAAACAAACAGAAATTTTTACTGCTGCCACAGTTCTATAATGCGAATGATAGATCAAGGAGAAAATACTGATGACAGGCAAAACCTGAGGCTGGTTCACAAGACTTCTATAATTTATTCTAATGATAATATCTCTTTATTAAGAAAAGTTGACCCTGCTGCCTGTTTTCTCCCCATAGCTACTATAGCTGTTTCTGTAGCTCAGAGAACAGCTTCTTACTCCCACACTGGACAACTGGTCCTATAAACCAGAAGATATGTAAAGCGATCAAGGACAAAGCTGTTAATTGCTCACAATCATGCTCTTTTGACATTTCAGCCAAGTCTTTTTGCTGTTTATTTTATGGATTTTTTTTTTTGCCTTTCTGCCTGTCAGTGTGACCTACTTGCATTAAAACTTAGTATTAAGTTTCATCAGCAATATATCATATACTAATTTTAACTCTCCTGAAGATTAAATATATTTTCTTTTTTAATATAAACAAAAACAGCGGTGTAGAAGGAGGACAGCTCAGTGCTTCCACCTGTTAAGTCACGTCTT
This sequence comes from Anser brachyrhynchus, assembly GCF_964034855.1. Lineage (NCBI taxonomy): Eukaryota > Metazoa > Chordata > Aves > Anseriformes > Anatidae > Anser > Anser brachyrhynchus. Next base: position 141,162,485 of record NC_137695.1, on the reverse strand, counting down.
GACTGACGTTTCACCATTAGCCTTCAAAAATGCCGCAGAAACGTTGATATGTATATTGAGTGCTTCTTCAACCCTGAAAAAAAAAAAAAAAAAGCTGACAATTTGACCAAGCACATGTGATGATAAAAGAAGGAATAATATTTTTTGTATCCTTTCCACTAGCCACACAGGAGACAAGATTCCCTGGCAAGGCCCTAGCCTGGTTTACCAGCTGCAAGGCCATGATCTGGATGGGGCCTGGTGTTAACCCTACTTCAGTGCACTGTTTCTAGCCCATCGGTAACTTCTGGTCAGAAGTAAACTCAATGTCAGGGTACATTAGGTGTAGGGATTTTCTTCATTTGCAAGGCAAAGGCCCTCCTAGCACCAAATCTTAGGTGCTTCTATAGCACCTTAGGTGCTTCTATAGCTTCTATAGCTTCTATAGGTGCCTGAACTGGAAGTCTGCTCAGTCTTTTGTTCTAACAATGGCTTCTTCAGCTAATGTTTCAGGCAGGAAATTAACTTAGGCAGCCTAAATTTTCCTCAAGAGGAGATTCTCTTTATTAGCTATATTGGAAGCTGAGGAATACTAGTCTCCCAACTTAGGCATGTAAATTAGACATCTAAAGTTGGCCAGGGAATACTAGTGAATAGGCAAATTAATTATACAAATAACTAATAACCATACAAAGACAGTTCACAACACAAATCATTAATAATTGAACTGAGATTTTTTCTGAACTGCTAAATTAGGATCTACCCCTGTATGACTGAGAAACAATCTGGAAAACAAGACCAAAATGGGGACAAATAAATAAACAGCCTGATGTATTCTCCAGAACTCCTGACATCCGTGGAGAAGTTTGTGTTGTGAAGAGTAGAAACCTGTAGATAGCAAAAAGCACGTGGCCTAGAGTGAGAAAAAAAAATATGTTTTACTTTGAAAGCTATGTTTGACCAAGATATCCTTTAGAAGTACTATGTAGGACATGTAGTTACACCAGTGAAGATTGTCTTATTTGAACCTAAAGATTTCTGTGAGAATCCTAATTCTACCCTTAGCAGATATTGCTAACTCCCATTGATGTTAGTTCTTCATGGGACGAAGTTTGGGCCTGAGGATTGTTAACTGCTATAATTCTTATGAAGAGAGAATATACATTTCTTCTTGCAAAGAAATAACAAGGGATAATCTGAAGTGTTGTAAGCTACCATCAGGAGGAAGAATTATTTTCTTTTCTTTTCACAAGAAAAAAAGAACCTACATTTAAGCTAATATTGACAGATCTCTGCAGACCAGAAGAGAAACAATCCCACAGACTAAGCAAAGCAAAGAGATCAGTCTCTGACATCCATTCAGAGACCAGCTGCTGGTGAAAGAGAACAGAGGAGCTGAGAGCCAGAGACACAGACGTGTCTGATGAGATGTGTGCAGGGCCTATTCCTGTGACTCGCTAAGTAGGCCTAGCTATTTAGCAGATTTTGTAAAGTACCTTTTGTGTAAAGAATAAATAGACTAAAATATGATCCTGAAATCTTCAGGATCGCGCATGGCGTAAGAAACTCGGTTAGCATCAGTGTTCTGCTGCTGAATTATTTGTACCTGTGTGTGTTTGCATTAACGACAGTGACTTCAAAGTGCTCTGGTGACAGTCATTCTGCGTAATGCCAAACAGCCAAGCGTGTTTTAACAAGAGGGCAGGACTACATTTGGAGAAGTTCTTGCGCTATTTGCTTTGTGCAAATGCTTAATTGTATGCTAAATTGATTGCAGACATGATCTGTTAGAGCTCAGTTTTTCAAGGGTACCTCAGGGAGTCAGCATCCACCTCCCCTTGACATGCAGCGTGATTTGGGCAGGGAGCTCCCTTATGCCTGTGTGAATATCCCAGACTTATTGTAAATTTCTGGGCAAATGTGACAATCATTGTCCTGACTGGGGTGGGCTAATTAGTTAATATTTATATTAATTAATTAATTAATATATTCTGCAGACTGTAAAGTAGGAAAGAAGTGCTAACTGCTCCTATTATTGTTACTGAATTACAAGATAAAGCAGGGAAGCCTCTCCTGCACCCCTTGATCGACAGTGATAAGCCAGAACCCCATCTATGAGGGTTTTTGAGGAAAGAGATGTTGTTAAAATGCTCAGCCCCAGGAAGAGTGTGGGCAATCTTTGAACATCATAGGCTGATGGCTCCTGTTCCAGTGACATGGGGAAACACGTGTGTGAGGTGAAAGGACAGCATTATCCCCTTATTCCCAAGGAAACAGAGGCTAAGTGCCCTTTCTGGGGTCACACTGAAATGGGGTGTCAAAGACATAGAACCCTCATCTCCAGTATTACCTAGAAATACCTACACTACAGGACTACTTTGGTATATAGTCAAAAACAGTTCTTAGTCTGCGTCATTCAGACTTTGAGGACTGGGGACTTGACTTATCATTTTCCTAAGTCCTTCCTCAAGAAGCAGACTGATTCTCTTGGTGTCCTCCATTTCTACCTCGGCATCCAGAAACTTTCTTCCATAACCAACCTAACCCCTTCTCTACAGAACTGAGCTTCCTGGATATGGTTATTGTGACGAATGATCCTGTCTAGAGATTGGGAAGATCGTTTCCCCCTTACGAGTCCATTTGGCAAGGGTCTCAAGGGAAGGACCTGTCAGAATTAAATGAACAGGAAATTCGTGTTAGAAGGATTCGTGGAAATACTGAGCATGTTGCTACTGCAGTCTTAGTCCCCTGCAGATGAACACAAAAGAGGCCGGCTGCCAGAGGTAACTGAGATGTGGAGCAGGTAACATTTGGCATGTAGAAGTCCCTCTTCATTTGCCTCTGTTCCAATCCGGGCAAGGATGGGAGGGTTCAGAAATGAACTGTAGCACTGGGACAGGTTGAAAAAAGCCAATCTCTATCTATCAGTTATATGATATAAAACCTTCCGGTTTCTCACTGGAGACGATTTACTGCCTGATGTGTGCAGGAACATCCCTATCATTATCACATGGAAATAGTATGCCTTCTGTTCAAATCCATCCTTGTGCCTGATTTTGTGCTTATTAATGTACATGTTATTGCAATAACACAGCAAAGATCATTTAGCAGTGTAAAACAAGATCAATTTAGGAAGTGAAACCCTAGCTTCCACACACCGAGGCTTTGCAAAAAAATCTATTGTTCCATGAAGTGGGAGAAACACCACATCACCTCACATAAGCTTGTGTTTTTAGAGTAGCCACTGTCAGTGGCTAAAGAAGGGTAAATTATTCTGATGAGTAAGTCTAATGTGCAAAATATTGATGCTTTAAAAAAGAAACAAAAAAAAAAATGATGTTTTACCTCGATCCTGCCTCACCAGAATGACAACTATGCTTTACCTGGATCCTGCCTCACCAGAATGACAACTGGATATGGTAAAAGCAAAGTTTTTGTTGAATAAGGGGAGCATTACCTATGAATATTTATTCAAGTGCATATGTGTGACAGATTTCTTCAAACTGTATTTGGAATCATGACTGGCATGTGGAAAAGACCTCATAACTCCGAAATAGATTGAGCCGAGGTAGAGAAAATCAAGGAGGAAAGGGATATCTTAAGATATCTTCAACTCAGGAGAACAAATAAACCCAAGAGTAGAGCCCCATAGTACAACGGTGTTCATGCTAGAGGTACCTGTGTTAGGTGTGAGCTGGGAGGTGTGCCCACACAACAAATAAAGATGTTGTGAAAAGATAACTCTTTGAGACCCAGAAGCACCATAGATGCTGTTGAAGTTCATCACCTCTGATTTCAAGGGTAGTTCCCAGCTACTCACTCTATGTTATTTTATAGTGTTTTGCATGTGTCCATTAAGATCTGGTAGATATTGCAGAAGCAGGGGCATCCCTGTTGCTCTTGCTGCTGTCCTGCCCTATGGAGTTTTCTGCCTGCTGTATGGGTACAAGAGCTGTCTGTGCCTCTGGCAGGACTCCTTCTCTCTTTGATTAACTGCTTAGCTTGTTTTGGGGCAAGCTCCTTTGGCCATCATTTTCAATATAAGCACATCAACTAGATACTTTAACCTATGTTAGGCACTTCAAAGAGTGACCAGATTCCTCACTGCGTGAGAGCTATAGTTGTCATCAGATTTATTTGGAAGTATTTGTGCTCAGCAGCTCTAAAAACTAGGCCATTTTTATTTAGAGTCCAAAACCAAATTCAAGTACTTCATGTAAGGCAACTTCATCCTGAACCTTCATCCTAATCTTTTTTTTAATTTTCTGCTAAGTAGATGGATGCAAATAGTTACTGTGTACATAAATCAGTGTTGTTTCAAAGATTGGTTAGAACTTGTAAAATGGTATGCAATGTGTTAAAGCATGTCTATTTTTATTCTGCACAGACAGTTAAAATAATAGTCACCTTTAACTTTTCCTATCATCCACATCACAGTATTATTCAAGTTGTACATTAAACTGATGTTTGCCACATGTATTGCCCCTCTCTAGAGCAAGAATAGAATTCTTGTGAGATAGTTGCTTTTGCTTGTGTTTATTTTGTTTTAAATACACAAACTTCTTTGGGTTTCTATTAGATAATTCAATAAGGAAAAGGTTTTCCACTTGCAAAAAATGAAATTTGATGAAGCTGATATGATCAAGAAACTTCTGCTCGTCCAGAGTATTGTTGGCATTCCACTTCATGAATGAATGCTATGATGGTCAAATAAAATAATAGTAAGCATTTCATTTGTAGCTGTATCTAAACAAATTATGGCTACATCTCCATTGTCCTGGACCCATCGAAACATATACAGAGATGTTTCCCAGCTTCAGAGAATTTAGAATTAGAGGTATGATTGAGAATTTTGCTTAAAAGATAGATTAAGGAGTTTACTCTAAAAACCCTGGAATTTTGCTAGCAAATTATCGTTAGATCTTGGTGGTAAAAGGGTAAAATAATTTAACATTTTCAAGGTAACTGTATATTTAAAATAATCCATTCTTTCCTTTCTCCAGGAAGAATTTAAATGGATGCAGTGGACAGGCTCATACGCGAATTCTTTTGCATGAGTAGACTATGAATTTAATTGAGGAGCACTACACAGCTACAACTGTGGTGATCCAACCAGAACTACTTTTACGAGTAATTACTTGCCAGCCAGGAGCTCATAATTGGGTTCATAGACTTTTTGGAACAATGATTGTAAGATTCTGCATACCAACGACAACCCAAAACTGGAAATTCCCTGTATCTTACAGTTATATTATTTAAAAAAAAAAATAATAATAATAAATAAAGCAACTTTTTGCTAGTGTGAAGTAATCAGCAAGGATGATGCAGCTTTATCCCTGAATATGAGTATTCATTGTTATTCATGCACATTAAATAATGCTTTAAAAAAAAAAAAAAGAAGAAGAAGAACTTAGAGAAAATTATGGATTTGAGGAAATCATTCAAAGGAACATTGTCCAACAGAGGGTCAAGGCTTAACTGTTGCTGAAGCTGTTTTCCAGATGATTTGTGGTCTAAAAAGTGAGTTTTATACAAAGGTCTTCATTTGTCCTAATAGCTAAAAGAACTTTAGCATCTCCAGGATATAATCATAATCTTTCAGTATGCTGTGGAGTAAATGCTGTATAGTGTGAGGTCTTGGTAGAGCTGGGCATTTCTGACAGATGAAAACACCTCTTTCACTTAAAAGTTTCTCAAGGTCATATGTTTTAGCCCAGGAATGTAGTAAAATAATAAAAAAGGAAAAGACCATATCATATAACTTTATTAAACATAATGGCAAAAATGTGATAAGGGAGGTTTGTGTTTAAAAGTTCGACTATCAGTTTTATACACCCAAATTAAGAAATTAAAGTGTACTTTTAAGGTAGTCAGCAGAACAATCATTGTCATAACATGCAATATCCAAGTAGAAAACAGTACTTAGATAATACACACTGCCAGGTACTAAGCTAAGAAACCCATATTATCATACCTGAGAGCATAGGTCTCTTCAAGTATGCATACCACAAGGATTGATTGGATTCAAAGCACTGCATGTTTTAATGGAAATACTATAGAGCAATATTTATTGATTGAAATTAAAAAAAAAAAATCATTTTCAAAGTAAATTAGGTATTGAAATCTTTTCAAAAACCTTCTGCATCTAAAAAGTTATTTTAATTTGGTGGTTAAGTCATGCATTCCTAAGCTGTAATGTTAGAAAAAATCATTTTGGTAATGTCATCTGACCTCTCACAAGAAGTATGTGGAAAGAAGTATTCTTTGCAAATAAGCAGGACTGTAACAAAGAAATAACCAAATTCTGTAATTCTTTTCCCTTCATTGAAATATTCTGCAAAACTCCTAGCTTTGGGTGAAGTCAAAGGACATGGTAAGAAATATTTTTTACATTACACTATGAAGATAATCAGTTTTTTGTGGAAATTCCCTATATTGTGACAATGCTGGTGATAGTCATTTCTGCCAGAGGATTAAAGAATCACAATTACCAACTGAGAGAAATATCTGCTTTTAAAGATCCTTCTGTGCACCTGAGAGCTTATAGGAAGAAGAATACCAAGCAATCTTGCCAGCTCTGTAAAAAAATATTTCAGTAGTGCCACAAAAGCAGACTCCTGCCTCTGTTAGAACAAGGCTTAGAAATCTTCTTCTGCTTCGGGGCTGCTTATGAAGATTATTTATACCAGGCTATCAAATTTGGAACAGAAAGGAATGGTTGGACTTGATGATCTTGAAGCTCTTTTCCAACCTGTTTCTGTGATTCTGTGATTCTATGACAAGAACACCACCCCCCTGCTCCCTACTGTCATCATTGCTTCCATGCTTTAACAAACAGCTTTGGGGTAGGACTAAAAGGGAATAATCTATCAACCTGAAATTTCTCTATTGCAGAGAAGTAATACTACGGCAGTGTCAAAGTACAGGATACCACATGGTTGAAACATGGACATGGCTTATTGGTGACTTAAGTTGAATTCTTAAGTCGTCTGATGTAAGTATGAGTTGCAGTGTCTGTATTAAAATTGAATCAATTTTTTATGCCCTTTTTGTTTTTTTTTTTTACTTAAGACAGAGTTTGTCATAGGAAATATGACAAAGTTTTCCTATGTGGGATGTTATTAAAAATATTTAATAAAAAAATGGTGAAAAATGCTTTAAAATGTTTAATACTATTTGATTCTTCATTATGAATGCTGTGCTTTTAAAGTATTTTTTATATATGTACATTCATTTTCAAATATATGTTTTAAATGTACCTAAAATATTTCAAATTTATCAAAATATTAAAGAAGGTATAAATGAAATTTTAGAAAATACTCACCTCAATATAAACTGTTTTTTTATATACTTTGTTTTAACAACAACAAAAAAATTAAATATTACATTTTGTCCCTGAACCAAAAATACCATTTTCATTTGGCACAAAATCTGTTCTTCAGCTAGCTCTAATTTTGGAAATCAGCTCTAAGGACATGTGTATCAGAGTAACATTAGCCCTAGTTTCCATATATTGCATGGAAGTTTTTTTGTTGTTGTTTTTTGTTTTTTGTGGCTAAATTTGTCTGAAAATGTCATTCCACTGAAGCAACTGATTATGCAGTCAGATCATTGCTTAAACACAGCAGTTTGATTTAAAATATCAAGAAAGGCAACTCTCTGTCAGAATAAGGATGGGTATTTTTTCAAAAGCATCATTCTTCTTTTATATGAACCCCTTTGTGCTCTTCTGGACTTAGCTCTGCACCTTCAGTTACTATTGCACTTTCCCATAAGATGATCACTGTGTTCTCCTATATGTAAACATGTAAATGCTCTCTTCCTTGAAAGCAGTGATTAGTGCCTGTAGGCAGCAGAATACAAATAATCAACATTTAGTGGTGTTTTCTGAGGGACTGAAGGCAAATAACCCGCATTCTAGTTGTGTGTCCCCTCACTTCCCCAGTTCAATATGAGCCTTACCCCAATCTTCCAGTTCACTCCCTGTTTTCCTCTCCTGCACCTATTACAGCATCATCATTCTCCTGCACTCCTGATCTGATCTCCAAATGTCTTCCTGGCTCATGCATACTCAGTGGAGAGCTGTTTATATTAAAGAAAAAAAAAAAAAAAAGGTAAATTGAATAGAATAACCTTTTAATAGGCCAAAAAGTCTCAAGATGGAACTAGGATGATCCCTTTTTTAAGCATTTAAAATCATTCATGGACCTTCACAAACTGTGTCTCTGCCCTTTAGAAAATTTTGAGAGGATAAAGTCTTTAGAGAATGACGTTTAAGGTTTATCAAAGCACTTACTGAATATTTTATAAAAACTGATGATGCCAAAACTAACAAGTATCTGTTTGAATTTTAAGTCATTTATGCAGAACTCATGAAAAGGAAATGCTGATGTTGATGAGATTCCAATAACAAGTGCAAGTAAGGCGTGGGGTTGATTGGGGAGCCCAGTGGCTTAGTTTGTACCACAGTATGTCACATTCTGATGTCACTCTGACTTCAAAAGTAACCCAGAAATTTATAAAGCAAAAACTATTTTTGAAGGGCATTATGGTCCAGTTGTTGTCCAGTGTTAACAGTGTTCTGAATACCTGGTTTCTAGTTCTCTGCAATGCAAGCTTCAATGTGAAATAACATGTCAAATGATCAGTCTTAAAAAATTCTACTGCTCTAAAGCTCTTCACAAGTATGCCTTTTAAAATACATATCTTACGGGCAGCACAAAAACATTTTAATGAATGCTAACATGTTAGTAAACACAATGAAAATGGTATTCCCTACTGAGCAGTATAAGAACATTTAAATAAAATATCTGCCTTTGGACATCAGACACTGCTGGTGATCCCAACAGGATTTGTGCTTCATTTTCCTATTGGAAAATACAGCATATGTGGACATGTTTTATGAGAACTGATAAAAAGACAGATCTCTAACCCATGACATCTGTACAGATTTCTCCTTTTTAAATCTGTGCATCTTAATAGACTTCCAAAGTTCGTCCCTGGAAATGGGTTGGCTTGCTCTAAATGCCTCATGCTAAGAGGCGAATATCTGTATGAGAATTCATTATTTTAATAGAACTAAAGTCTGACAGAGGTAAGAGAGCAGAATGCAAATGTCAGCATTGCTGGAGGTACAAGCAAACTGATAAAGCCCATTTATTTATACAACTATATTTTCAGTACAACAGTGTCACTTGAATATCTTCAGTCACTTTATGTTTATTCTAGTTTCTTTATTAAGTGACTTCCATCTAAGACCTGAACATGCTAACTCAGTAAATAGTGAGTTCTTACTCAAGAAAATATTTAGGCTAAATCCTGAAACTAATTAAAACTGTGAATATAGACAGGTTTGCAAGTTGCTGAGCTCCTCTGCACCATCTGAACACCTTTCAGTCTGTATGAGAGCTGCACATGAGAGAGCATGAGAACATGACGATGCCCACAAAAGCTCCCGGGTTTTGGGCCCCCAGTTTTGGTGGAGAGCCTGAGGGTCCTGCTGGGCAGCCGAGTCCAGCCACCTGCTGACACAGGCTTTTCATCCATATGCTCTCTTGTGACTGCTTGTTCTTTTGCAATCAGCAGCCTTTAGATTATATGACTCCTCTCTCTGACCCCATTTTACAGACATTAGTCATATCTCTCCTAAATATTGTAGGTAGAGCTTTTGCTCTTCTAAAACAATTTCTTTTCCCCACACCTCACTGGTAGCCCTTTTTACACTTTTTTTTCCAGTCTGGATTTTTTTTTTTTTAAAGCAATGCCAGATTTTTTTACAGGGCAACAAGCAAGACCTTATTACTGTAGCGTGCAATGGCCTTTTATCTCTACAATGTTCTCTTCTGTATGTCTTCTCCATGGCTGCAGCATCCTGGCAGCCTGCAGCCATCCTGGGACGATATGGTACATCATGCACTCATCTGCTACAGGCATTTCCAGCTGGTGGATCTCTCACCTCTCAAGAGGGCTTTCTGATAGTATTTTTCCTAATAAAGACCAGGCTGAAACCAATGCATTGCAAACAGTCCTGTGGGATATGAATTTGAGGTAGCTATCAAGTAACTGTGCATCAAATAGCTTCAAATAGCTTTACTTTCATGTGTTATAAACAGCTCAATCTGTTCAACTCATTAAGTTTACTAATTTCTCTTTCTTACAGAAAACTTATTTAGAACCCATTTATTTTTTACTTTACAAGACTTATTTCTTTTTGTCATACGGAGAATATGACAAAGATTTCTTAAATGTATGTACTCACAGCAATTATATCTACTGCTGTTTATATAAGCCATTATTGAGGCTAACGAAGGAATATTCACCTTAATTTCAGTGATGTATATTCAGTAGCATAATTTATGACATTTGCAACACTGGACGGCTACCGACTAGGGAATTCTAGTTATGTGAGATACAGCACTGAAAAAAATCTGAGGGAACACATTTTAAACGCAAGGTCTGAGTGCTGATTGACATGCTTTGTACGATAGTAAAATCTGGCAGGTGCATTAACTTGCATTCCTCTGATCTGTACACATCCACACTTGTCTTCTTAGGGTACTTGGTAATAAGCTTCTTTAAAGATCCCTGAGTAAGCACTGAAGATAATATCTGGAGTATGTAGCACTCAGTCCTTTTAGAATGGCTTTTTCCTGCTCCTTTCGTTTTCTTAAGAAAATGTCAGTTTAATCATATCTTAATGCTTTGATAATGCGTTTCTTTACATAGCTGTAGAACACTCACTTCAGTGTTTTAAAAGAATTAATGTAGATGTAAAAATGCCAGTTAAATGAGATTTCTTCCAACAGTCTAACAAAACTGAAGTGCAAGGCTTCAAAACTAGCAAGACATTTGCACAGCAACACAAATGTGCCGTAACAGTGGCCACTCTTCATGTATCATTACAGAAGAGCCTTGTGTTTTCATTTAGCATCTTCAGAGAACCTGCACACAAGCTCACCTATTGTCAAATTCTGTAGCTAATGTTATAATAAAAGTTTTCTTCTGATTTCTACCCAGGAATCCAAAAATATTGCTATCCCCAGAATACCAATGGCAGTTCTCTGGGGCTAAATACTAGTTGTCAGAACCGGCCAAACTCAAAACAGTGTACCCTTCCATTGCTGAGTGAAATAAGGAATTGTGCTATGTTTTCATTGGCTGGCTTTATACATAAAAATGTTATGAAACAAAAATACATTCTCTTGGAAGACAACACGACAAAGCTCCAGTCTACGCTGACTGCCATTGAAGAGAGCTGGTGCAGCATAGACCAAACTAATGGAAGAGCCTTCTGAGATAGGCACCCATTCCTCATCTGAGTGCTGCCTGGTTCCCAGGCTTCCTGCAGTCGGAGAGACTGGTTATATATATTAGCAAACATAGCCATAATTTATACATGCTTAAAAACAGAAACAAAACTTTCTTACTCACTTAAACCATAAAATTAAATATTATAGCATGTGTTACAAAAGCATATTTAGAAAAATAGAGCACATTCATACATACATACATGGCATAACTGTCAACAGGAAAAATAAAAATATGAACTTTTTTCCTTTTCCCCGGCCCAGAGAGGATTTAGGCTGTTTAACATTTAATTTACGGAAGCTGCATAGTTCAGGTATTTTACAAAATTCCTCCTTCACCATTACCTTTGATTATCATTAGAAATCTACTTTTTATTACTGATGTGTAGACTCAGCTCCTCTAGTGGGTCTAATTGGAAAGGTTTTGTGAGTATGCTAGTTTCTAAGATTAAAAGAGGCCCCTTCCTACTTTCCTCCCAGAAGAGCATAATTTACGATGTACTGCAATATATATTGCATGAGATAAATTGACAATGTGAACATCTTCAGCTGTATTCACTTTCTATAAGTAGAAAATGCTTTTAATTCCCTGTGTGTTTTGTAAAAGTAAATATCTCCTCTGAAATCCAAATGTATTTTGGCAGGATACAACACCAAGATGATCCTATGTTTGGTATTTTGCTTGAAATGTCAGCCAATACTCTCCAGTGTTTCAGTAGTCATAGAACAAAACAAAGGAAAATCCTCATCCCCACCTATATGAATTAAATGAAACTAATTTAATGAATGAATGAATACATGGATCTGGAATATCTGTGAACTGATATAATTTTTAAAATACTCTTACTGTGGATTGTTTTTATATGACTGAATGTTTGGAGGATGTGTTCTTTTTATGTGCTATGTCAGAAGCAGCATGATCAAGGCTGTAATTGTAATAGAAGTACTGAAGCACAATGATTCAGAGTTCCTCTTTTATTTACACCCTTATCTTAAGCCTGTGTAAGTTAATCAAAATTTCTTCAGTGATACAGTAGTCTTTGGATGAAACCCTTACACTGGCATAAATAAAAAAAGAACAACCATGAAATCTACAAAGTTACACAATTGTGTAACAAGTGAAAAGGAAAGCAATTCAAGTTGTCCTTACCTGTTGAAGAACCATTGTTCTTGAAGTGACCCAGAAGACTTTAAAAAAGTCATGTATTACACAAACAAACAAAAAAAACATATTTAATATCTTTGTTTCAAATGAATTCTATAAAGCAGTGATTGCAGCCTTGAACTATTGAAGAGGTACTTTAGGAGAAAATACAAGGAGCTTACTACTTGAACAAAATACATCTTTTCTTCTTCCTCCAAGAGGATATTTTTCTCCTGTATTGATGAAATCTGCTATTTTGTTTTGTGATGTGTTCGCTTGATTCCAGCTCTGTTGTTTAATGTCTCTTTCTTTGGACTGTTTCTTGTAACCATACAGGCAAGTCTGTTCCTTGATACTCCCACCATACCCACAGCAATGCAGGATGGATCCATTTTTACTTCTTTTGGTCCACATCAGGAAAAGGCAAGGCCACCTAACATCAAGAAAAGCCATTACTTCTTGGTGAATGCCAGATGGGTCACTGTAAAGACTAGGACTAATAATTAGACTTCTTAATTATGAGGTCAAGATGCACATACCCTTTTGAAACTGAGAAATAGTAACACCATTTCAGAATTCAGAATAGAAAGGAAAGTAATGGGGTCTTTGTCTTTGAGCTCCAATATAGATATTCTGACAAAAAAATCTTTACCTGGAGAAGACATGCTTTATTGCCATACTCAGAAATACAATTTCACTTAAGTGAGAGAGACAAAGCTTGGATACCTAATGTAGAGTAGCAGAAGAAAGGAAATAGAAAGAGTTGCTGATGTTGAAACAAAGAAAATATAGAACTTGACGCAGAGATAAAGTCTTTCAAATAATTAACTCACAGGTGCTCTTTTTCTCAGCTAATTTTTAGCTGTTTCCCCCCACCCTTCTCACCCTTTTAAAACTCAGTAGGAGGGAGACTGTGAGTGTTTTGTGTGTTGATGTGGGAAAAAACATAGCTCAAATACATCTTGTTTTAAAGTTCTTGTTTTGCTCTGTATCCAAATGTTATGTTTGATTCTCACCTAAATAGCAGGATAAATTAGGACTGCAGACTTAAAAGTATGTCTTAGCAAACCTGTAGGACTTAAGGTACTTGAAAACAGACTTAAGAACTTTGAATTTTCTTCCCCGAAATGATGATCTATGGCTATATTTAGTAGGTTATATTAGGTTCAAATAAATGTCCTCAGAACACGGAACAGAAAATACTACATCTGGTTCTACCACATAAATAAGATGTCACAGTTTTGATGATGAATTTGAAGAAAAATCTCTTTCTCATCATTATCTGATCTAGCAGGAGGTGTCCCTGTCCATGGCAGAGGGGTTGGAATTATATGGTTTTTAAGGGCCTTTCCAGCCCAAGCCATTCTATGATTACATATTGCATTGGTCTTACAATGAATGGCAAGTTTGTAGAGCATAGATCACAGCATTTGGGTAGTGTTCTTTCAATGAAAATCCAGTCCTGACTGGACTTGAACACTACCATTGCAAGTAGCAAACAGTCTTAAAAACTCATGGAACTATTATGGATGTTATTCTATGTGATTAACTAAGAGTATCTCCAACAGGTTTAGTCCGGACTATATCTTGCTGCATAAAGCTGTCATTACATTTGGATTTGAGGTATGCTTTTGTCACTATAAAACTACCAAAAAGGCATAAAGATACCAGATTATTCAATTAATTCACTTTTGCTCTATTTCAATTGGAGGTCCTAAGTACTCTAAGGAAAATTTCATAAGCACTCCGCAGATGAAAAGTATGTTTCCCACGGTGAAAATTAGGGGGATATACCTACAATTGGTATTTTTTCGTTAAGGAAAGGCAGACTGCCAGAAGCATTCAAGCATGTGTTTATTGGGTCCTTACTCAATAAATCCTCTCCTGACATTAATTTTCTTGCCAACTATTGTCTGATTGCTAAAACTCCCGTTTCTGGGCAAGATTATTGAAGAGATGATAGATAGCAAATAGTGTCTAGCAGCATCTGCTCTTAATTTTTAGGCACCAATCAGTCAGGCTTCAGACCTTGACATGGCATCTGAAGGGCATCAGTTTCAGTGACTGAAAATCTCCCTAGGGCAATGGGACAACGTTTGGTTTCCCTACTAATAACTCCAGGTCTTGGTGACCTTCGATCTTCGATTCCAGAGACTGTCAGTTACTGTTTATTTGACTGTAGAACCTGACAAGAGCTTAAAAAAAAAAATAAATAAATAAGACTTTATCCTTTTTTTTTTTTTGCTGGAGAAGATCCTGATGGGTTGCGAACATTTGCTCTTCCTCTGCAGGGGTTTTGCTGGAGCTGCCTCTGGAGTACAACCCTGACAGCGTTAAACCTTTTTTTCTGTGCTTCTGCAAGAAAACAGCAAAGTTAATTGAGACAATAGGGCAAATTGGCAAATACAGAGCTGATGATATTCCATTTGGCTTCACTGTTTTTCTTTTGCCTGGACTACACCAGAACATGCCTCACATATGACCTGCCATGAAATCCCATTCAAACACAAACCTCAATAGTCAAACCCCATCCAGCTGGGGGAAAGTTCCTTTCTCTTTTCCACACCCATCCACCTACTGCTGTGCTGAGAGGTGCTAACCAAAGAAAGGGTGGTTTGGGCTGTTCAAGGAACTTGTTCTCTCATAATCTTACTTGTAAATCAAAAAATCCAAAAAAAATCAAAAATCCAGGATGCAATGAAGTAAATACATGAATGATGGTTGTGTTCAGGTGTTGGCAGTGGTATTTAACTCAGTCTGTTTTCAATGTTTCCTCCCTCTCTGCCTGGGGAAAAGCAGACTATCTGTACCTTCTACTGGGAAATAGTTGCTTGTTTACTCAGATGCAGCAGTGTTGTATGTCTTGATTTGAGAATAAAAGAAAAAAAAAAAAAACAGAAAGAAGGTTAAAATAAGAATTAACATCAACCAGTGAGATCAGAGTAAGAAGCCACAGATTTAAAACCTTAATGAGAAAAACAGGTTCCGAAACAATCTCTGAAGAAAACCTTACTAGTGTTGGCGGAAGCATCAAAACATAGATTGCCAGAATTGTCTCCAGGATGTATTTTATGGACATTTAGTATCTGCATGGTAGTGTAAACCCCAAATCCCAGAATGACCCTCCATTTCCTTCTTCTTTTCCTCAGTAAGAGTGTCGTGTGTGATGGATATTCCCCAGCTCTGGGATGTTATGATCTAATGTGGTTGTCAGCAACACCAGTCACCAGTCCTGGGCAAAGCCTTCCCCCTTTCACATTTGGGACGTATTAGGTTTTTGAAAATCTAAATCCCACTGGAGTCAGTGAACATGCAGTCTTCCCCTCCCAGCTTCACAGATTCAAATTGTTACAGAAGATAGCTTATATGTAATCAGAGGGAGATCTAATATTATGTGTTTAAAATCTTGTAATTATGAACTGATTCCAATACGTTCTTCAGAATCTGCATAAGGCATTTCTTGCAGTACATCAGTGGCTGCACTGCAGTACCCTGAGAGATTTAAGGCATGTAATATAACAAGAAGTGAGCAGGGGAGTAAGTGAATTTGCAAATAAATAAGGAACATAGTGCATACAGAGTTATAGATATTGAAACGATATGAATTCTGAGCAACATAAACCAAATTTTAGTAAATTTTAATCTTGCTTTCCTCTGTTACTACCCCTATTTGTATTATAACCCAAAATGCTCAGGAATTTATTTTAAGAGAACTGTAAGAACCTAAAGGGAGCAGCACAGAAAAATAGACCTGATACTACAGGGATACACAACCTGCAAATTCACATAAGGCATTTGCAACCATAATTTAGCTTGAGCCAAATCTTGAATTAATCTCCAGACAGAATATGGTACAAAAATTTTTTTCAACAAAAATTTATTTTGCAGACATAGTTCCCTAGTATAAAATTGTTTTAAAATCACTGGAATTATATGTGTCAGTAAGAATAATTTTGGAAGGCTAGCACAACTGGTAAGAAATATTAATAGCATATATTTTTCCAGCAGAATGAGGGGATCTTACAAATAGAATTCACATTAGAAAAAAAAAAAATGCAACCGGTATATGTGGAAAACTAAACATTTCTAGCAACTGATTTTCTTTGCCTCCAGTTCTTTTTTGTTTTATTAATATGAGAAACACAAAGAAGCAGAATTATGGATCACAGTGCAGTATTCCTATGCTGTGCAAGAGAAAACCGAACCACTCAGAAACTAAGCTAAAAACCTGAACAGTAGGTACCCAATTTTCAGTCTGCTTCTGTACAGTTCTGAGAAACTGAATAAGGACTTATCTATTGAAAGTCCTTGATTACTGCAAACAACTGCACTGTCACAGCTTCATTTAGTTGTTTCTCTTAAAAAAAATAAAATAAAATAAAATAAAATAAAATAAAATAAAATAAAATAAAATAAAATAAAATAAAATAAAATAAAATAAAATAAAATAAAATAAAATAAAATAAAATAAAATAAAATAAAATAAAAAAGAACAGTGTTGAGTTTTTGAACTGCTATTATTATCCTGTACTTTCCTGCCTTCTGCAACAATTACTTAATCAGTATTCTTATTGGGGAGAATGTATAATAAACACCTCAATAACCTGAAAAACTATAGTTTTCAGCTGGTATAGCTCAATCATAGCTTTTACTGTAAGTAAAATTGTATTCTTGTCAGATACAGCTTTCTTTCAACAACTCAAGCTACTGATAAAATATATATATAAGACACTTCATTGCAGAATATTTTTTTCTTTACTGTCATTGCTGTTGTTATGTGGTTAAAAAAAATCAATTCTTCTTGTTAAACTGTAACTGGAATATGTATCTTTATTCACAAATCCAATATTTAATAATCTTCTGTACCAAGCAGATCATGTAATCATGTCTCACTTCATTCCCTTAAAAAATGGGTGATGTCCCCTACCCTGCCTCATATAGCTCAGCATCAAGCTTTGAGACTTAATTAGCTAGAGTCAGATGAGTATTTTAAAATTCCCAGACAAAATATGTAGAGACAAACTGAAATCATACTTGGTTTTACAGCCCTCTTCAATTTTCCTAAATGTACAGAGAACATTTATTTGGTTTATATCCTTCTTATTATTTTCAGATTCTGGCAAGGTTTTTTTCCTTCTGTTATTACAATATCTTAGGTTTAGGACTGGGAGAATAAAAAGCCCCTGTGCAGATATTTGGTGTAACTGTGGATGTACACAACCTGCAACAGCAGGTGAGATACCACGAAACAAAGGTAGAGTCAAAGAAACACTTACCTAAATAAAGAGGTTCTGTCAGCGAAAGTCAGTGAAAACCTTTACCCGTCTTTCCTGGAAATAATAAGAAATGTATCAAAAGATTTCAACATTTTCAGGATTTCAAAATAACTGGAATTCATAAGTCTTAAGAAAAAAGTCTTTGCTAAAGTGAGGTAAGTTCAGTCTTTGCAATGTAATTCAAATTGCACTTGTAATTCAGGTTCTGGAATTAACCCACTGAAGCAAAGCTTGAAAAGATTTAGATTTACTCAGGCTACCAACAATACAATAATGTCTTACAATTTCACAACTCCCTGTCTATTGGTGATAATGCCAAAATGCAGTAATCTGTCATTCTGAAGCTCAGAGTTGCTAATTGTTAAAGAATGAATCTGGACATCATTTCTGAGTTTCTCTAGCTGAAAACTTATACAGACCCAAGCACTTTTTAATCAGGATAAGATAACAACTGAGCTCTTCATTGAAACACCTCTGGAATGATTTTTACTATGCTGTGTAAGCCCCATTTTTTAGCTGTGAGGAAGCGTGTTCAGAACAGAATTCCTGCACTTTCCAGCCATTGACTGGGGTGAAAAGAGAGTCTCTCACAACGTCGTCATGTCTGAGGTCCAATTCAGGTCACTGAAGCTACTGCTTTGTTTCCCAGGGATGAGAGGGATGAGTCCTTTGGGTGCTGAGCACAGAGAGCTGGGGGGCAAAGGAGGGAGGGAGGGAGACAGAGAGGAAGGGAGGGAGGTATACAGGGAGGGAGGAAGAGAGAGAGGGAGGTAAGAAGAGTCCTGGTGAAGGACTTGGTCAAAGAAAAATGCATGGCACAGCCAAGTGAGGCAGCCTTCCTTTTGCAGGTCTATTTGTAGCCTTTCCATACAAGCAGTTTAGGCAAACTCTGCTGTTGCACCTTTATCAAATTTGGCAACAGTTTAGTAAAGTATATAAGGTTTAAAGTTGGTTTTTTTGTGTGTGTGTTTTTCTTTGTTTTTCCTGCCTCCCCCACCCCTCAATAACACTGCAGAATAAGTAACATTATTGTGATGGATCTTAACATTTCAACTACATATCCATCTAGAAGTGTTCTTGGTTATGTAGAAGTCCATTTGAATCTCCAGGGGCCACTGACACCAACCCTTTGTTGTCTTAACCTTGATACCCCGTCACAAGTCAACCTCAGCTAATGGGGTCCCTCCACTGTTTTCAGTGAGCTTTGGAACTGGCTCTCTCATAATAAGAGAAAGCTACAGTAATGTACTGAAATTGGTGCTATGTAAACAGCTGAAATAATAGGAAATAATAGGAAAACATAATGAGTTCAAAATAACACACACACATAATAATAATAAAACTTTGTGCAGATGTTGTCCCCCACATGGAAAGAAAGAGAAGGAAGGAAGGGAGGAAGGGAGGAAGGGAGGGAGGGAGGAAGGGAGGGAGGGAGGGAGGGAGGGAGGGAGGGAGGGAGGGAGGGAGGAAGGAAGGAAGGAAGGAAGGAAGGAAGGAAGGAAGGAAGGAAGGAAGGAAGGAAGGAAGGAAGGAAGGAAGGAAGGAAGGAAGGAAGGAAGGAAGGAAGGAAGGAAGGAAGGAAGGAAGGAAGGAAGGAAGGAAGGAAGGAAGGAAGGAAGGAAGGAAGGAAGAGAAAAAGAAAGAAAAAGGAAAAGGAAACGGAAACGGAAACGGAAACGGAAACGGAAACGGAAACGGAAAAGGAAAAGGAAAAGGAAAAGGAAAAGGAAAAGGAAAAGGAAAAGGAAAAGGAAAAGGAAAAGGAAAAGGAAAAGGAAAAGGAAAAGGAAAAAAAGGAAAAGGAAAAGGAAAACGAAAAGGAAAAGGAAAAAGAAAAAGAAAAAGAAAAAGAAAAAGAAAAAGAAAAAGAAAAAGAAAAAGAAAAAGAAAAAGAAAAAGAAAAAGAAAAAGAAAAAGAAAAAGAAAAAGAAAAAGAAAAAGAAAAAGAAAAAGAAAAAGAAAAAGAAAAAGAAAAAGAAAAAGAAAAAGAAAAAGAAAAAGAAAAAAAAAAGAAAGAAAGAAAAAGGAAAAGGAAAAGGAAAAGGAAAAGGAAAAGGAAAAGGAAAAGGAAAAGGAAAAGGAAAAGGAAAAGGAAAAGGAAAAGGAAAAGGAAAAGGAAAAGGAAAAGGAAAAGGAAAAGGAAAAGAAGAGAAAGAGAAAGAGAAAGAGAAAGAGAAAGAGAAAGAGAAAGAGAAAGAGAAAGAGAAAGAGAAAGAGAAAGAGAAAGAGAAAGAGAAAGAGAAAGAGAAAGAGAAAGAGAAAGAGAAAGAGAAAGAGAAAGAAAAAGAAAAAGAAAAAGAAAAAGAAAAAGAAAAAGAAAAAGAAAAAGAAAAAGAAAAAGAAAAAGAAAAAGAAAAAGAAAAAGAAAAAGAAAAAGAAAAAGAAAAAGAAAAGGAAAAAGAAAAAGAAAAAGAAAAAGAAAAAGAAAAAGAAAAAGAAAAAGAAAAAGAAAAAGAAAAAGAAAAAGAAAAAGAAAAAGAAAAAGAAAAAGAAAAAGAAAAAGAAAAAGAAAAAGAAAAAGAAAAAGAAAAAGAAAAAGAAAAAGAAAAAGAAAAAGAAAAAGAAAAAGAAAAAGAAAAAGAAAAAGAAAAAGAAAAAGAAAAAGAAAAAGAAAAAGAAAAAGAAAAAGAAAAAGAAAAAGAAAAAGAAAAAGAAAAAGAAAAAGAAAAAGAAAAAGAAAAAGAAAAAGAAAAGAAAAAGAAAAAGAAAAAGAAATTACTGGGAGTACCACAAGGGAAGTATTGCTGGTGAAATCAGAATTCTTTCCAGTGTTTTATATGATACCTCTACAGGGATGATATTTGTTAGCACAAAATACGTATACTTCTTGTCTCATAAATAAGACATAATTTAGTATTAGAATATTGTATTTTCTGCTAAAAACACACTATGCAAAGCAGTGCAGTTTTACATACATCTAGCTTCCTGCTTTCTCTCTTTTAAAACATTTATTAACCAGAAAGACCTCACTGACATGTAAATTTCATTTTCTATGCCCAGCAGATTAAAATACATCTGTTTCAGACATCATTCAGTAAAGAAATAATTTGAATAGTTCATTTTATTAGAAAAAGATTTATGTCAGCATTCAACTATGACAAGGGAGGGGATAGTGGCATGTGCACAATACTGGAAACAGATTTTCCATGAAAAGTATCTATATTGAACAGAATTGTGCCAGAAATAGCGTGGGCTTTCTATGAATAGGTTAACCTGGTACGCTGTGGACAGCACCAGTGTTGCCAGGTAGAGAAATATTCCCTCCCTGGATAATTCACTCAGGCACCCATATTAGCTGCTGACTGAATCAATGTACATTTAGCACACATTAGATGAATGTGCATGATGAGGTAGATGGAAGTCAGTGCTGGCTGTCTGGATGGAGCTCCATGTGTGCAGGAGGGAAATTTTGTTCTCTTGGGGGTTTAATTGCACGGTCTCAGAATTCCCTTTTATTTTATTTTTATTTTTTCTTGTAGTTTGCAACAAGATCGGTAGGCTCAACATCTCTTTTTTTAAAGACGTAGTAAATATAAAGCATAATAATACAGGAAGAACATGCTAGGATGCAGTATCCTGTGCTATATGATCTAGCAGCATATTATAACACACTGGGATATGAAAGGTGATAAAGTACCATGTGCAACTAGGTAGTTTAGGGATTGATAATAGAATACAGATCCCATCTTATCTAGGTCACTAGTCTGAAGGCAACCGTTTTTTTGTGATTGAAAGTCATTGCTATCCAATGGATTTTTAGTACTCTACATGGGCTGAGACGATGATAAGCTCATATTTTTGAGAGAAAGTATTCCCACTAACACCAGCTGAACTCTCATTTTTTCCAGGGCTAGACAAAGATGACTACTGCATTGTAAATATTTATTCTGTTAAATGTCATGACAGTACATATGCCGTCATGTAAATATTGAATAATTATTAATTTCCTCAGAATATACACACCAAGTTCAGAATAAATGCTTAAGCTTGTCAAAATTATTCTTTTCAGAACCTTCCTAAATACAGAAGATGGGAAGTTTTCTTGAACTGGAGCTCACAGGGAAGAGATGAAGTGGGAGAAAGGATATATACATCAAACAACTTCTCTGAAAAAAAAAAAAAAGATAAATAAAAATCACAGCATTCAATGAGCCATTTCGATTGTTACTAGAAAACACTGGCAGGTGGAGGCAGAAGGATTGCCACAAAACCTCAGATGCAAAATGCAAAATAAAAATATGTAATACTGGTTGAGCATATTAGAGCACTGTAATATGTTCCTGTTCATACTAGTATTTGATAATTGTGAATAGTCAATGTACAATGATACAGAAGAAGAGAGTGCCAAAACGTAGGGATAAAATGAACTTCATTACAGCCATCATTACAGCATGAAAACATAATAATAATTGTCCCTAACTTGCAAAACCCTGTTTATGGCAGTAATCTTCTAAAATACGCACACAACTTTAATACACTTGTTTTACATACCTACAAGATAATGAAATACATACCAAGATATTAAATATATGTATATGTCAGGTTGAGAAATTGAACTAATAAAATATAGGTAGAGAAGAAGCAAATTTGGAGGAAAATAGTAAGGGCTTTTTAAGTACTAGTTATGGTATTAAGAACCTTCAGCAATCATAATTTATGTTCTTTAAAACCAAAGGAGTATATAAATTTGCCCATGGAATCTGAAAAGATGTAAATCTCTGCATTGCTCTGGTTCCACTCTACTAATGACAACCAGTAGGAAACTGAGGGGAAAATCTGATTTGCTTCAAAACCCTCAAAATCAGTTTTGAATATGGCTAACTACAACTACAGATTTAGAAAACAGTTCCTCGCATGCAAAACACTGCTATAAATATGACCACTATCATTCATGAAAGAAATCTTAATTTTGTGCAACAAATAGTACCCAAATGCATTGAAATTTGCTCTTAAATGTCTGTTGCATTGTCCTTTAAATATTTACACTGTGCATTTCCCATATGTATCAATATTCAAGTCTGTGTAATTATGTTCAGTAAGTATATAAGCTTCTCTGAATAGTGAGCTTATGTTTACATGTTTTATGTTCTCTATATAAATACAGACACAAATACAAATCAGAGAGTTTTATAGACTGAGTTTAATTTTACCCCGTTTTTATGCTTATGTTTGGAAACCATTACAATATGTTACTGAGGTAGAAAAATATTTCCCTATTTTCACATTATAAAAATTGGAGTAATAAATGAGCTTTTGACCACATTTTCCTGTCTGGACAGCGTATAGCAACATTTGATGAGAACTCTCCTGAGAAGGACATTTATGATAAGAAGGTACTATATGTCTCAATTTAGGGGTCATTTCTTGGTTAAATAAACCACATTAAACTGGCCATAGCAAAATACCAAATGGAAAAGTCTTTTGCCTGATGCCAAATATTCTTCCTTTTGTCATGGACGTGATTTCTGACTGTTTGTACCTTCTGAAGGATTTACAGTAAATGAGAATTAGAGAAGATGGCCACTTCATTGTGAGGGAATAGGTTAGGACCCATACTCCATTTATTTTTCATGAATGAAATCAGGTATGGCAATCCTCGGTTAACCCATTCCTGCCTCAGGCAGTCCCTGTTTTATTCAATATAAAACTGCCTGGTAGAAAGCAGGCTAAAGAAAATCCTTTCGACAGAGAGCTGTGTATCCAAAGCTGCTTCCCTTAATTAAATTCTTGGCAATAAAAAAAAATACTTATTATTATATCTCTGAATTATGTGCCTCAACATTCATCCTAAAGGACAGCAAACTGTCTTAGAAAGCATGTATCACGCACACATTTTCACAAGGAGGTGAAATAATCTGTCAGAATAATTTTGGAACAATCAGGAGAGTTGCCTTTTAACACAGGAAGGAAAAACGGTGCACAAAGATATCGCTTTCCAGGATTATATTTTTCTTTTTATAAGAAGGAAATGTGGGCAGCTCCCACTGCATGGAGTTCGGACAGAAGGACCCAGCTCCAAGACGTGGGTGCAGGCAGGTGGAGCACTGTGGCTGGCTGCGGGGCCGAGCTTGCAGGATTGGGCCCAAGCATGCTGCTGCTCCTGCAGAGCTGTGCAGATTGCTCGCAATGGTTTCATCACCCCCACTTCCAGTCAAATACCATTCAGTTATTAAGGCCCGTAAAAGTCAGAGAGCCTGAAAGAAAGAAGAGATCTTAGGAAGATCTGAGGAAAAAAAATGGCATTTTTTATTAGTATAAAGATTATTTAACTTTGGAGCTCTGCTAATGATAATTTCTGTGACCAAAAATGTCCCCTTATGATTAATCAATTATGCAAACCATCCCCATTTCAAGGCTAGTAAAGACGTATTTGATGACATTTTTCATGCATCTCATGTCTTTAATATATTATTTTTTCCCTTTGCTCTGACAGTGCAATCTGCTCTGCAGAAGAAGTACTGTGTGCCATCAAATAAAATCATTCCCCAGACTGGGAAACAATTGCTTATTTATAATGCATTCTAAAAATTTATCCTTTTAAAATAACTGATGTGGTGTTTATCTTGTTTCACTGCAGCATGTCTTATTCCTCCACAGGAATGTTTTGGTGCAAATTGTTCCAACATTAATGGCATAAGAAACTGAGAACAGCAGGTCCACTGCAGATTTGTTTGTTTGTTTGTTTGTTTGTTTGTTTGTTTTACTGTCCCTCCTTTCTATGGCCCAAGGACTGATCCCACCTCGCCTTGCACACACCCCATCTCTGCAGATGTAGAGAGAAGTAATTCAGTCCCTTCACTAATTCATTTCTGGGCATCTGGGAGAGACTGGCAATAATCCCAAACTGCATGTTCTGTGGTGTGCACTATTGTGTCCCTATGAAATGAGCTGAGACAGTCAAACTCATTTCAGTTAAGGCCAGTCAGTAACGGTGTCCAAAGGCTTGAGGTCAGTGCATTATGTGCTGCTCCGGGATGTAATTTGTAAAAGCCCAGTTTACTGAAGGGAGAAGAAAGAATCTATCAAGAAAGGAACTATTTAAGACAATGGCTCAAAATATGATTCACATTTTATGCCTGAGCTTTCCATAGCATGAAAGAAAGAGGTATTTATTAAATGAACAACAACATGTTAACAAGAGAGATTAATTTATTATCATGTGTACAAGTCATATGGAGATTTGGGGAAGATTGAAAGAAAGCAGCTTTCACAGTTGTATTGCTCAGGTTTAGTTAGCACACAAAGATCCCATTTATGGAAATAACAATGCGTGGGTCATTAGTAGTGCCGCAAGTGAACGGCTCCGCCGTCTTTTCCCTTGTCATAATCTGTGCTACACGGTGGTAAGGCAATTGTCAGTGTAAACCGCATCCTGCACTGAAAAGTGAGAAAACAATTGTAATGTGCCACTGGAATTAAACAAATAATTAGTACGAAGAAGAGCATGTGTTCTGCAATTCCAGATGCATTCCCTTCTCTTTTGTAAGATGCAGTGTAACCTTAATTAAACTTGCAGGTTTAAAAGTAAATATTTATTTACTTTAAATTACTGACCCCCCCTCAAAAAAAATAGTAAAAATATAAATGCCCGAAGAGTAAACTTGCATTGCATGTTCTCTGTCCGTGATAAAACAGATTAAAATAAAGAAAAAGCAGGATAAAGGAGTCTTTTGCATGGCTGACTCAAGATCCCCATCTAGCGTCCGTATGAAGATTAACAGAACCTTTTAAAAATAGTGTTTTAAAATTATAATTTTATATATATATATATATACATATATTTCCCTGAGGTTGTAGGTTTCTTCATTTCATGGTACTTCATAATATAGAAGTGTCCACGTTTCTTTTTATGGCCACTGCTTTGTTTTCCTCACTTATCCTGTCACTTTGCTTCTATTCTTTTCTATTCTACTCTATTGTATTAATGTCGTTGTACTGCTGTTCCCTCCACTGCTTATGAGTATCTTTAAAGAGTACACTAAATGATATGACTCACATATGCCACGTATTTTTCTCCTGTCTTCTCTTTAGTAGGAATTTGCATTTAGCAATGCATTTTATATTAGTATTTATATTATATTAGTAACTACAATATATTGCATGAAAGAGTGGCTTGCATGTCTAACTGAGCTCCTTGTTAACAATAAATGTTCATGTTAAAAGTTAATGGCTTTGTGTTGTTGTTGTCACTGCATATGCACAGATCGGTCAGTTTTTACCATAAAAGACAAGGTCAGAGAAAAGTGTGGTGTGCTCAGGACAGCAGGTATTGGGGTTTGAGAAGCTCCTGGTGTCTGTCGGTACCACTTGGGCCTGCCACATTCCCCTCCCATGGAAGTAAGTAGCCTAACACAGGCTACTTAGTCATGGGATACTCCCACACCAGAACCTACAATGGCCAGCAACACATTAACAAAAAAACAGGCAAATTAAATATATGTGTATATATATTTAACCCAAACTTATCATACACACTAAAACCCTTTTAAAAGACAATTTGAAGTCGGAGGTGGGATTTCTTCCTTCTGCCCTTGTTACTGTTCTACACCTCTATGCTTCCTATAGTTTGGGTAAAAAGCTTTCATTATGTGCCACTGTGTGTACAGCAAGTACCTCTCAGATAGCTTCCTATAGGTAGCAGTGTGGGAAGGACTCAACTCATCATAGACTTCAACTCAGCTCTGCACATGAAAGAGGATGCTTGTCTCTCTGCTACTCAAGCCCAGCTAGATCCAAAAGCGCTTGTCCACACCTGCTGACTGCAGTGTAGATACCTTCAAAGGCTTAACTGTCAAGGGGCATACAGGGTTGTTACCCCTTCGTTTGGAGACAGATGCCTTAGGACACGTGGTGCTTTGTGGAAACATGACTGGGAGACTCAGGTGTGAAGTTCTGCATGTATCTTCTGGATATAGCCTGGCCAAAATCTAGGGCAGGATAGGTCTAGGAGCAGTTATAAGACCACTTATTGCGCATAAAAACAAACCAGAAAAGTCTGAGCTGATGGCTCAGCTGGCTTTTTTTTTTTCTTTTTTTAACAGACATTCAATGAGTATATAAAAATTTGTAAGAAAATCTCTTCTTTGAGGTATTCCTGGATTAGAGTAGTCTGGATGAAATGAGCCTGCAGATACCTGGGGCTTGTGCTCCTGCACTTCAGGTGAGCTAGAACACTTGAACACATTTATAAAGCTGACCCTGCTTCCATGATTTCCTCTTTTTTTTTTTTTTTCCAAAATTCCTTATATTTATGGTGAGGAATGCCACTAGAATTGGTAATATTTCTGAAAGCAGAATCAATTTTTCAAGAGCAGGACTGTAACTAAGCACATTACGGCCATGCTGAACTCAGCGACTGAACAAGACTCTCTGAGCTGACTCCTAAATCCAAGTGGATATTGTGTAAGGGAAGGATAAAATGCTCTGTCTTTTCTATATTTAAACTTGCAGATCAGGAGTGGGCTTTCTTACACAGAAAGACCACATACCTCAACTGCAGCATGTGAAAGTACGAGGTAGTGCCCCTCAGCTCTGGGCAAAGGCTTGTGCCAGACAGGATCTCTATGAACACAAGAGAATTCATAGCAGTGAAACCCATGTGCTTTTAGTCAGACAGATGTAGACAGACATGAAGGAACAAGGAATGAGACAATTATTGCAGGTGATAGACAAAGGTACCCAGTCACCTCAACAGTGTCAGCTTGTCTTGTAGACATCAAGGCAAAGAGGTTTTAAGGATGGAGGTTAAGGAGCCATGAGGGGACATCTCCCAGGTCTGGGGGCAGGGTAGGAGAAAGAAGGAAGAAAGAAGAAAAAAGAATACTTCTGAGGAAAGCAAAAAGTAGGCAGCACCAGCTGGCAGTCACAGGTAGGTGGAGGTGGGAATCAAGCAGGTCAGGGTGTGGAAGATGAGAGAGAAAATGAGTACCTGACTGCTGAAGTGAGAAAGACATGGGAACAAAAGGTGGCAAGAGGAGGTAAAAGCTCATCAGTCTAGTGTGGCCAATACACTTTACAGTGTAGAGCAGTGCCTTTCTTCCTGATGGTATCACTAAAACACCAAGGGTTGAGGAACAGAGAAGTGTTTTTTTCCTATTAATAATACTGTTATTTCTTTCTCAAAATAAGAATCAACTCCACCTTTTAAAGAGTAACAGAAAATTATAAAGTTCATGCACATTTATATTCTATATACCAATATTCTTGAATTGTTAGAAGTACAACTATCTCCAAAACTTTCTAATATCTTTTAGTTTTAAACAAAATATGATTACTTTTGCCGCTGATCTGTCTCAGGGTAAAGCACTGCATTACATACGAATGCATATCATGTGTTTGCTTCCTTTAATTTACAAATCCTTATCTTTTCTTTGTCTACGCTTACATATGCTGTTAAATATTTTGTTTAATATAAATGATGGAAAAATGTCAAACTGTCAAATTAATGAATATTAATAAATTTCTCATACTGTCCTATGTACCAGTGAAATAATCACCTTTTCTCTGGTCACTACATCCGTATTTTTAAATGGATATTTTACACACATCTTCTCACCCATATTCATAAAGCCTTGTTAGCCAGGTTCCTGATGCTTTTAAGAGGAGCCTTCATATCCACATTTCTTTCCCCTTCAGATCAGTTCTGGAATTCCTTCTCCACCACACTTTGCCTCCCTCATTTCCTGTGATTACCCAAATCAGGTCTCATAGCTTCCAGTCTAGTATGTAAACATCTCCCCATTAGTAGTTCAGCCGGGATACATTTTGTAGAACTATGTGGTGCTGTTTGATAAGATAGCAGGAAAGAAGCTATTTTCTGATTTGAGAGATAGTGTATCTCTCTTGACAGTTTGTGTGGCAGTTAAAAAGTTCTAAAAACATTTGGATTCCCATTAGTACTCTGATGGCAGGGCACAGATAAAACATGTCAAATTTTATCAATGTGCAAAAGTTTCCTCAGTTCTTAAGGTGTAAACCAGCCTCTATTATATCAAGCATTAATTCCTTAGGTAAACCAAAAGTCACAGAAATGAAGGAACCTGTACAGTGGAGAAGACTATGTGACTAGGAGGCATAGGCAAACTCTGGCCATTTTGATCAGAGAGCTCTCATTTGCAAAAGTGTTCATCCAAGAAATGGCTGGCAAAAGCAGTGTGATCTCACTGCTGTTGGCACAGTGACCACTTTGCAGGGATTTGTTGGTGAAGGAGAAGCTTTCAACTATAAATACTGTCAGGCTTTACAGCTATAAATTGATCCTCCAGTACCCTTCGTATTTGACCACCAAGGCCTAAGCCTAGCTTAGGCTTTCACATGGGGCATACTTGGAGGGTTTTCCTGAGAGCACTGCTGGCCATCATTCTCCAGCGTTGTAGGCTTGACACCCACAAGAGGTATTGGTTTTGTACTGACACTCCTTCTTTCTAATAAATAATTATATCTCCAGAGCAGTGAGGTGTATTTTTTAAAATATCTCTAGATTTGAGTGGCCACTTCCTATTGAATTTGTGGGAATGGTATTTGGGATAATATGGCCTCATTCAGCTCTCTTTCTTAAGCATGACAACAGTATTTAATAGTACATAGCCTTTTCTGGGGCTGTCTATGCAGACTATAAACCTGCAGTACTTTTTGCAAGCCTGTAATCTTTCCATCAGACCCTTCCAACCAGCTTTCATCTGTTGATTTGCTATCATTATGGATATATTTAAGTGGCCCTGAAATGGCGTGCTATCCCTTGGTGCAAATGCAAGAATGGACAAATGGAGAAAAAAAAGCTGTCTCAGACTCTGAATAAAAACAGAGAACAAGCCTGCCCTGCCTGCCACAGTGATGATTTAAAACTAGCTGAGGTTTAGCCACAGAAGCTGTAGTATCAGCTTTGGGCTGGTAAACTCTCCCTGTGTGCTGTCTGTACCCCAGGGAAATCTTTGCTCATCTCCAGCTATGAATAGTCAGAAGCCGAACTATAGTTATATTTAAACCAGACATTGTTTATTCGAGGCAGAGAGAGGGAGAGAGACAGGAAGTACTGACAAAGCCAAGAAATAAAATAAAAGCCTGACCAGAGCTTTCCTAGAGGAATCTAAATATCATTGTGAAATAGTGGTAGCAGTAACCTTCCACAGCTCTGACTCCCTTCCTGATATCAGCAGTTCCTGACAGGTTGCCCAGAAGGGAAGCTGCTTTTCTTCATCTTCCGAAGGATGTGGTACTTGCTTCCAAGAAGGGGCTGTGGTAACACCACCCCAACTCTCCCATGGGCTCCAGCCAGGGAAGCAGCTCTGAACTGTGCTTGTCTCAGCCACAGCAGTGGATGCTGCTTGAGAACTGCTTTAAATCACCACATTTACCAGATGCTCAACCCCACCAGCTTTGGCAGCTGTGCCATCTGTCTCAGTCCCCATGATGGAGTAGACTTTGTGGACTGCTTGTAACTCCCATGGATCCCTCTGCACACAGCGCACATTGCTGGGACTCACTACCTGGGCTCTGCCATCAAAACACAAGGAATTAATCCATCTGAATGGCCCGGGGCCACAGTGAGTGTGATATCTGTTAGAAACTGTTTCCCTCAATCTGCATCCCAGAAGGGGTAATCTTTATTTTCATGTAGAACTCCCAGTTTCAGAAGAGAAGACAGGCTTGGATTTAAAATCTACAAAGGCTTTTTAAAGTTCTACCAATTCCTTCTTTCTTGTATCTTTTGGCTGAAGTCTGGAGAAATTGTTATCACTTGCCCTTGGAATTCAATGCTTCTCTCTTTCCAGGCTGCCTGGAGGATCTTCTCCTTATCTCTCATTTCCACTAAAGTCACAAGCATTGTGTTCTTGGAAGAAGTACCCTTGAGTTGGTTGTGGGTGAGTATTTCATAGCATCAATCAATACAGAAAACAGCCTCATTCTCTGACAACTCCCAAACAGCAGACTGTCATTTTTTCTAGGAAATCCAGTAGATCTTTTCTGTCACTTCCAGCAGATGATACTGAGATTTATTCACACTGTAGGTCTGATTTAAATATTAGCGTGTTTCTTGGAGATTCAGCTCTCTGAATGTGGATTATATGGCACATTTTAACAGATCTTTATTTAGCCTGCATGCAAAAGGCTTTTGTGTGTCTGACCCATTGATCTGTGCAGTCAATGTGATTTTTCCCCACATCGATGCAGAGCAGGAGTACTCACTAACTTTGCTAGAAGCCAGACACCATCCATAAGACAAATCCAAGGTCTGCATTAGTAATCAGAATCTAAAGAAGTGATGTTACTCTTCCCTTCTCATTTGTTTCCTCTTCCTTACTTAACAAATCAGTGAGTCATTTGCAGAGGTGTGGGACTGAGAAAGGGGAGAAGAGACAGTTGGCACAGAAGACATCTTATGGTATGTCATTTAACAGAATCGATTCAACCCTTTGAGGTACTTTTATAACCCAGAGTAAAAGCCCAAAGCTATCATGGCTTAGCAATATAATGAGTAGTTAAATATTTGCTTTACTGGGGGACTACCCCAGTAAATAGATACAGAAGGGCAGGAGAACTGAATTCTGCCACTGCCACTGACCTGTGCTGTGACTTGGAGCAAGTCACCACTGCTGGCAGCGCCTCCCTGCTCCCCCCTTACCATGCGTATTTAGATTGCAGGTGGGGGAATACAGACCCCGCTTGCTGTTGGGGGAAGAAGAGCTGGCTGGGCAAGCTGTGAGTCTTGCACAAGCCATAGGGATGGCAAAAGATGCAGAAACATTGCTGGAAGGGGCAAAAGAGGACATTGGTGAAACAAACAAACAAACAAACAAAAAACAGAGAACTGAATGGCAACATGGCTGTGAGAACAAGAAAGAAAACAATGTAAGGGCAGAGCAAGGGCAGACATCTAGTGACAAACTATTCTAGGATACCTTAATCACAAAAGCTGACAATCTCCATTGAATGTTACACACTTTCATTGATGACCACAGTACCACAATATTAATTAGCAGCTTGAAGTCATACTTATGGGTTTTAATTATCTCCTTTTCCTTTGTTATTTTCCTCCTGAATTTCATTTCTTCACTTCTCTTTCTCTCTTTTTTTTTTCTGTTCTTCACTTTTTTCTCTCTCTTTCTAATTCTGTTAATTGGCTGAGACTGCAAAGATTTTGTGAAAAGGTTTATATAAAAATAAAGCTTCCCTCACAGGGTGCCTGATAAGATGAAATTGCATGTTAGCACATGCTGGATGTATTACAGTAGTGATATCTCAGTGCAAAGTTCAAGACCTCACTGGGTTTTTTGAAGGGATGTGGAGTAGAGAAATACAGATTCCCGTCCTGTGACCCTCAGGTGCTCACATTTGGTTACACTGAAACAAGAGCAAACAGCCCAAAATCAGACCAGAGTCTGGGTGCAAGTAATTCTGCTGTGCCACCATGCCAAATTGGGATTACTCCCCACAAGCCCTTCTTTCACTGGGTGTGCAGAGAAAATGCCCCAGGCCACAGTGGAAATACCTGCATCACATCTTCACCAGCACACTATTGCAGGCACCTCCAGCTGTGAGGCCTTTCTGCTCAGCCCCTCGCTTAGATTTCAGTACCTTGTTTTGGGCTAGATCTTCATCAAGAATAAATCAGTTTAGCTCCACTGATGGCTGTGAAATCATATCACTGTAAACCAGTTTGGAGAGCGATACAATCTTCTTGAAACTAATCGAAGTGTACTTCATTAGGAAACTTTCAAGGTTCTAAATTGATTAAAATTAGGAAGTTATTATTTGGGGGAAAAAAAATGTAAGAATCACATATATGGCAAATTTCATCTTTTCCCATTTATAAATTAACCAGAAATGCGTTACAGATTTGTCAAATACACATATTATTTGATGTCAGTGGAAATGTTATGAATAATTTAATCCTCAAATTGTGTATCTTCAGGACTTATTAAGAATTTTGTATTAGCAGTCTGAGATATTTATTTTTGTTTTGCCTGAACATACAGATCAGTGATGGATTTCTGCTCATTAGTATGAATTTTATGTTGTTGCACATAAGATTTACTATCCCATAAATAATATCAGCAAACTCATTTGTTAGCATAGCCTGACAAAGTGAACACAAAAAGAATATAAGCACAGCTAAATATAATGTAGTTAGAAACTGGATGTTCACAGAATTTGACCTTTTCAAAGCCTCTTTATACAAGTCCAGTTTTAGTATGCTGAGAAGTAGTCAAATCTTTAATATATTTAGAGAAAATTGTGAATTTATGTTCTTTATAGACTTTAAATAGTCTCATGGGGAATTGAAAGTATATGCTGATGAGATGCTGCGATAGTAACAGCTGGCAGAGGTAGAGACAAAGAGCTGGGCAGAAGGTGGACTTTGGGCACGTGACAAGAAAATAGTAAAGTAAATTCAGTCTGTAAATACATTGGTGGCAGAGGGAGGCAGTACCTATTCTGAGACCTGTTTGGTATGTAGTGAGCCAGGAGCCAAACAACTGTGGCTGGTTAGAAATGGTCAGAGAAGTTAGAGAGGTTAGAGAGGCTGGAGTCTTTCTCTTCTTTTTTCCATCCTTGCACCCAAGCTCTGCTCATTTCACGCTATGGCTCTCTTTCCTTGCAGGAATTTGTAGCAGCCAAAATGTCTTCCCAGAGGTTTTTCAGAGCTGAAGCAGCTCTGGGATGCCACGAGGGTTGAGCCTGACCCGTGGTCCCAGGGGGATGACTTGAGCCTTCCCAGAGGGACCAGGGGGTTTCATGGCTCTCTGGAGGAGGCCTGTGCTGGGCTCTGGGGAGGAATGTTTTCCTTCTTACAGCCTTCTTGAGTCAATTTGCTTCATTTAAAGCATGTTACATTTATTCTTGAAATAACCTCCTGCAGTGGAAGTCTCTATTTGCTTTCATTTGTTGTTATTTTCCTCTAGCTGTGACAGTTCGGTACAGCACTGCCCTGGTATTCTGAAAAGTATTATGGTTGTCTTGAAAGCAAACACCTTCTGCTCAAGTAGTTTCAGACTTTCCTGGTAGCCTACCTCCCCAGGCTTCTTCTAAAAGTACAGCAAGATGTAGAGAATATAAATGACCAGTTTCTTTCTAGATGCAAATGTGAAACTTCCTGTTATATTTTAGAACTAAATGGGGAAAAACCTTTTTGTGGTTCTATGTGGGATTTTTGTTGGCTGGGTTTTTTCTTTTGGACTTTTGGACAAAGAACCTTGTCAGATGGTGACATTAAGGGTCTCATACTTCTGTTTTTCTCTAAATTAGAAGTGCCATAAAGCACTGGGAAGCCCAGAATAAAAATTTTACATTATGTGTGGCCCTTGATGAAGCTCGTGACTACATGCTCAACTTACTCTCAGCGTTTCTGTCACTCTTCCTTCCTTGATCCTCCAGATTGACTCTTTTCCTAGAGTATTTTTCTTGAAAGAAGAGAAAAATGTAAAGCCATAGATTGCAAAGTATTTGCAATCTCAGCTGAGAAATAAGTCATACCATCATGGAGACCTCCCAATAATGCTGCAAGGTTTGTGTGTGTAATCTGTAGTCAGCATTGGTAGGAGGAAAGATAAATTAATTGTAAGTATATGTTGTTGGCAATGTTTGGAAAAAAGGAAAGACAGAAACACCATCAAAGAAAACGAAATTTGAAAGACATGGTAGGAGGAAGAGGGTACCTTATGAAAGAAGAGAGGGGGTGGGATTGCCCTGGAGTAAATGTATGCTGTTCGACCAAGCTTGTGTTTGGAATTCTTCTGAGATGAGGCTGTTTGTGTAGCCCACCATCGATAAATAAAACATTCACAAACTAGGTCAAGATTAGAGCTATGAGACACTAACAAAACTGTATGATGAGCAGATCTTTTATGTTGTTTAATAAATACACCAAGAATCATGAGCTGAAACTATTAAAAACTGCTCGTTATTAACTTTATAAGTCCAGGGAGGGTGTGGGGAAGGCACTGTAAAGAAGAAATCTCTGGAAAAATTCTTCAAGCAGATTAAGTATCCAGAGCACTGCTGCTCAACTTTGGCTGAAGCTCTTAGGCTTCAGGAAACTTGAACTTTGAACTTTTCTTATAAGTTTTAAGGAATTTTCAGAGTTCTGATTGGCATATTCAGCCTTAACTGTAGAAATAAAGTTGGCAATGAAATGGAAAACCATTCAAATAATCATGTTTTGTTTATCATAGCAGTGCTCAACATATATGCCTCAGTCTCTACTGAATACAGGAGTTTCGGGTATGGCTTGGCAGAACTAACAGAACTAAAACAAGTTTACGGTCAGCCAGCCTGTGATGGGCAAAGCAGATGTCAATACACAGAAGGCATGTCACTGAATAAGGCCTATCCCAGGCTACTCTTCCAGGTTACACCAGCTTTCACTGCCATGTTTAGGGACAGGGTGGGCAGCAAGCTTTGTACCACTTCTGGGACGGTGCACTGAAGTCACTTTCCAAGACAGTGATAAATAGAGGATCCCTCACACCACCTCAGGAGACATCCCAAAAGGGGACTGTTGGCGGGAATGGAACTTTAGTTGTTGTCTGATTCTAGCTCCAGACAGTGTGGGTCTACTACGGGACTGCTAGAGAAGTCCAGTTAAACTTTGGGATATTACTGCTTCTTTTCACATTCTGTAGTCTGTGTGACTCTGGTGTTAATCTCGCATGCTACTCACACTTGGATTTCAATCCGATCACAAATCAGACAAAAATCATGCTTATTGAAAAACTATTAAATCTCCAGCATGATGCAACTCCATCCCTAACTCAAGTACTGCTGAGACTACTGACAAAATAGTGTGTTTGTAAAATACACCTCAACCCAGAACTGGCCAGTCCAGACATTGTCACTGAGATGGATGGTGCTGGTATGCTGTGGAGTGTGCTCTCTTACCTGCTTCCTGTTATCTGCTTCCACAAGGTACTTCTGAAGAACCAGTCCTGCAGCTTGGGTTGCTTCAACAGGTATAAATAATATTTACTGACTAGCTCAATAAATTGTAGATGATGAAAGCAAAGTGCTAACACATGGGATCTGGAGATCTACATGTACCCAAGAGAACAGACTTTTAATTTGGTCAAATAGATGCAAGCTGTGTGAAAGAGGAGACAGTTTCATATCGTCTTTGACTTCTGGCAGAACACATTCTACCGTTTATCTGTTCATTCACTGGTGAATATCGATGTACCTATTTGGCATTAGTGAAGGGACACTAATCTGAGACAATAAATAAAAAAAATAAAAAAATAAACTCTGGTTGCAAATTGGCAGCTGATTGTCTGTGCTGTGCTCTTCTGCAAGTTGTCTCATTCCTGTAATTCGTATTTCCCTTTCTCCCTGTTTTTCCTTGAACAGTGGCGAGCTTTCCCCAGCAGGATCCATCTCTGTGTATCTAGATGGGGAATGCTGGAGTATCAAAAATTGTTATCCATCACAGCGAAGTCAGTAGCATGCTGACACGGCTTACTTGAGTAGGGATGGACTGCCGAACTGGGACTGTCGTTGCGAGGGTTTTAGACCTGATTTAGACGACTCTCTTTGTGAAGAGTCTCAGCTGGTCAACGGGCATTCAGATTGCTTCCATTTTCCTCCAGCTTATTGTAAAACCCGCATAACTCAGCGAGCAGTAATAGACATTTTAAACGGCGATCAGGGCTCATCGGTCACCAGCAGATTTTAACAGTCGCTTTCATTAAACCTGAGGGCGGTGGCTGTAGCCGACCCGAGCCCTTCCCTCCCGCAGGGGGACCTCCAGCAGCAGCGGCGGCCGGTGCCGGAGCGCGTCGAGGCCGGTGCCGCTAGAGGATGCTCTTCGGCCGGCGCTCGGCGGCCTCCGCCGGGGCCTCCGCGCCCCTCCGCCGCTATGGGGCCGCTGTGGGGCCGCGGTAGGGCCGCTGTGGGGCCTCTCTTGGGCCCCGTGGCCGTGCCCACCCCGCTGCTGCCTTCTGCTGGGGGTGCCAAACTACTGTTGGGCAGTAGGCGTTTGGTGCGGCTCGCTTTTTCGTACGAGGTTAAACTCCTTGCAGGATGAAAAAGAATTTGTTTGCATGTGTAACCTGTGAAGCATTCCTCACCAGGTGCATTATTTAGCCTGCCTGGTGTTTTTAATGAAGCTGGTGTAGCTATTTACAACACGATGAACAGAGGGAACCCGTGCAGCAAGACTATGTACATAACATAGGACTTACACATCAATTATTACTTTTCTTCCCCTGCAGCAACCCGTGAAACACTGACTCACATAATTTACTCACCGTTCTGTTTATATATATTTGCACGTCTCCTGTGGATGCTTCTTTGTTGTACACTTGGTGTAGGTTGACCAAAGAAAGGTCTTCCTTGTCTCTGTGCACATAGGGACCCAGCTGACTGTTCCTGTACACATGAACTCTGCATCTTATCCCCCCCCCCCAAAAAAAAAAAAACTTATTTTGTTCTCTAATATATGAACTTAAGCAGCTCTATATTCATCTCATCATGAAAACAGATTTTCAAATCAAAATTAAATTCAGCATCAATTTTTCGAAGATTACTTACACATTTACAGTGAATTCTAAACAAAATCATACATTAAAGCGCCTGTGCAGCAGTGCTCCAAAACTGCATCTTCTAACAAGAAAGCCAGTTAAACCCTTTTTTTTTTTCTTTTTGTTTCTTCCATAACAAATTATAAGTTGGGTTGTTTTGTTTTGTTATGTTTTGTTTTGTTTTGTCTCCATATGTGAAACATAATATATATTTTTAAATCTGTTAATTTTAGGGACTTTCCTTTAGTGAAGAGGACAAACCTCTTTGGTAAATAAAGATGCAGGTCAGGATCTTGGCAACATGTCTGGTAGAAACAAATCATGTATAAGCCACTTCATGCAATTTTGAGTCACTGTTCAGCTGTTGATCTTGCTGTTTTTTTCAGGGGTCAAGCTACGGCCACGATGCTGTTTGCACACTGAGTTACTTGCTGATGATGATGAGGGAAATTCCTTACTTCTAAAGTTAACTGTGTCTTTCGGTTTGCTGAAGACCTATAGCTATAATTTCAGTTATCGTCCTTTCAGAACAGCTTCAGTTTTATTGTTTATAAACTACTGTTGCGAACAGTATCTGGAAGTATTGATATCCTTAGTCCTTTGTTGCTGTTTGGATTTATATGTATCTTTTCCTGTTTTCATATTAATACCACTAAAAACTTAAATCACAATAAAAAACTCTCCAGAATACTTCAGGCTATTGTATTCTTTGTCTACTACTGTAGCCTGGCTTGTAAAAGGAGCTCACAGGTCTGCACATTGGTATTTGGCCTTGGTAGTCCATAAGTCCTGACCTACAGTGCTTCTATAACAGAGCCCTGTATGTTCTGTTCCCGTTCAATATCCGTCACCATTTATCTCATTGACCACACTGGTTTCTAGAAATAGTCAGGTGGCAGACAGAGCTTTGCCTGTGCTTTGCTCTACATTCATCAAAACTGGTAGGAACTACTCTCTTTCTTTTCTTTCCAAGCTAGAAATACTACTGAAGTATTTTTCCTTTATTTTTTTAATGCTTTCTCTTACTAATATCGTGACTTTAAGTTACTTTTAAATTACTTTAATTTGCACACAGCTCTTAAAGGGCTTTTGAAACTAAGAGAGCAGAGAAAATGAAAGGAACCTGTGGCACAAAGAGGCTCATCATCATGGGCAAAGTGGCTTTAAAGGAGCAGAAACAGCAATCTGCTCTCTTAAAGAAGCTGTCCCTGCTCCTGATGGTACTGAGTGAAGGAAAGAGAGAGAATCCTGCCCTGCAGGGTATTAGTGCTGGTTTTGTTACCTCCCTGGGCTCAAGGTTCATCTGCAAAACCACAGAGGAATGCCATGGTGAGGCAGTGTGGGAACATGACAGGAAAGATGTTCACTCCTTGGCTCTGAACTGCTGGCTCCAAACCATTTCTGAGATAGAGAAGATTTGATGGAGAGGGAATCAAATATTTCATTTCAAGTTTCAGTTTTCAATTGAAGGTAATTTTAAGAAATGTTCTCGTTATTTAATTTGAAATTGCTTTTGAAAATATCAAAATAAAACTGAGATGAAATCAGGAAAAAATCTTAAATCTACTTTACCCCTGCCCTGAACAAACAAAATTGCTCTGATAAAATCTTCAACTTTCTAAAGGGCTGAGGTAGCTCACCTGTGTTCTGCTCACATCAGCTCATTTCAGAAATCCCAGTGTGCATGTATCATGCAATCGAGGGACTCTGTACAAGTGATGGAGTGGTGAGGTCTGGGAGGCAGGAGAGATAGCAGGCCTGAAAGGAGGGTGATATACAACTCTACTGTCAAGCACAAAGCAAGCCAGGGATGTGACACTTGTCTCAGAGAGTTTGAATTCAAAAAAAAAAAAATGAAAAATGGCTGAAACACAAATTATTCTGCAGAATAGCCACATTCCTGTAGGATCACATTTCTAAACTACATTAAGCAGCCAATGATCTCTTATCTGCCTTGTTTTTTAATGAGAGAACTTGATGATAAACTGTACCTGCTCTTGCAGTATGGCATTTTAACATACAGCCACACTGATACTTAACTGAAGAAAATCCTGGATACTGACAAAACCTGTTTTAGGTAGACATAACCAGAAAATATCCTGCCCTTCATATACACAAGTTAAGAGATCATTTCAGTCTTTCTAGAGGTTTCAAAATGGTCTTTCTGGCGTGAACACTCAGTGCTTCTTACTTCCATCCTTCTCTCCTCTTGGCCTGCTTTTCTGATTGAAGTATTTGTAATGTACTTCCATCCAGTAACACATTAAGTGAACTCACTTACATCTGTCACATATTGTTCTTTCCATCTTTCTGTCATCCCTTCCTGTTGGAAAAATATTTATCCAACTTGTTGATTCATGCAGTTATGAAAGGTAAACAGCAGCATTTGAAACAGGGCACACGGGGTTTCTCCTCTCATCCGGAAAGTCTTTTATGGACAGCAGGGTAGGGATCAAAGTATGAGAAACACAATTCAAAATAGAGTCTCCCAGATTTCTTAACATCTTCAAAACCAGAGCAAAGACTAAGGCATTAGACATTTGACTGTTTTCTTGTTATATCAGCATACAGCTGGAGTCAAGGTGCATATTAGCAGAATTTTGATACTTGCTTCAATACCGACACAAAATAGGACAGAAAAAAAACAATCAGAAAAACAAAGACTAAGGACATATGCAGGAAGAGAGACTCACTAAACTGTTTTAGAGACAATGCTGAAAAGGGTTGTTGTCCCAAAGCTCCAGCAAGTGGGTGAGCTACGGGCCTCCCAACGAAGTGCTGCATTGGAGCTGTCTGAGAGTATAAACATGCCTGAAATGGTGCTGGTATCTAAAGAGGACACAGCAGCTTCAGGTTATCTTCTCCCCACTTACACCCAGATGGGTATTTTCCACTGAGGTTGACACCTGTGCCTTAGGGGAGGTTGAGGTTCAGGGCCCTCTCAGCCCAAAACAAGTGTGCACCTTACAAGATCCAGGAATGTACCATAAGCACTGGGGTAAAAGTAAGTTCTGGGGAACAGATT
Source organism: Anser brachyrhynchus (assembly GCF_964034855.1). Classification (NCBI taxonomy): domain Eukaryota; kingdom Metazoa; phylum Chordata; class Aves; order Anseriformes; family Anatidae; genus Anser; species Anser brachyrhynchus. The sequence goes on along the minus strand of NC_137695.1, from coordinate 141,122,244 downwards.
TCTCCTTCTACTGCTGAACAGCTGCAGAACTCTGAAGAATTCTGTGGGTAATGCAAACCAAACCCATGGGGTCAAGAATGGGAGTGCATAAGAAGGAGCACGACTGTAAAATAATGACATAGATTGTCTGTGCATTTATATTAAACATTCATTAGAATAAAAGAACAGAAATAACCCAGAGAACAAATCCTAGTTCTTTTCCTGTCAGGCTGACAAGTTCTTATCACTGCTGATGCTTATTTTGGAATTTGACAAACCAAAAAATCCACGTTCTTTGACATGGAAAAATTCAAGTGAGAATTTACAGAAAACTATAATGGTCATAAAATGTGTAGTCTCTCAAATCTGGCTGACAAAATCACTTCAGCTGACAGCTTCCATTGGTCTGGATGTAACAGGTTTAGAAAGAGATAGAAGGCAAATGATAGGCTCTCTACAAATCAAAACCACCCAGCTCATTTCTGTGGCAAGTAGTAGTCACTTCTGCAGGTCTCTGCCAGGCAGAGCCCAGGATAGAAGGCCTGATGCACTTGAAAGAGGCTTCCATGAGAAGTCTGTGAGATGAACACACTGAATTGCCAGAAATACTTTGCAGGGATGTGTAATTAAACTTGTCAACTTTTATCCTTGGTTCCTTGCTATCCTATCCAGTGTTTAAGAATTTATGTTTTGGACCTGGCACATAGTTTTGGAGGACTATTCTACGCCCTCCCTGGATATCTTTTTATATTTTTCTTGGGATATATAATCCTAAATTTCTCCTTTCGCTAAGATAAATTGTATGTCACTTTTACCCTCTTCTCCTCCACTTTTACCCTCTTCTCCTCCACTTTTACTTTAAAAACCATTTACTGGTAGCTCACCCTTGTTGCTCAGGAGCTGGTGGGACCAGAGCACAAAGCAGTGGGATGAGGCAGCGAGGCAGACCAGAGTCCCCTCTCCACCTCCTTCTCTGCTCAGTAGTGGAAAAAAAAGGTTGTAACTGGCTTCGTGGCAATCGTTCGCTGTCACCATCAGATTTAGAGCTGCTGTTGCAAACGGCCAAATGCATTCCGGGTGCAGCTCTGCTCAAAGTGGCACTTCGCCGCGCTGAGTGAATGCTGATGGATGTTCTTTAATTAAAGTGCTATAATAAAAAATACAGAACATCTGTGCCAAAGTGCTAAGTAATCTGTCTAAACAGATATCTAATTTTAAGCTCAGTCCTTTTACAGAACTATTATATAAAATTTTCAAATAGGAAATAGAGTCCTGCTTTTCATATGTGCATTGTATTTCTCTTTACTCAATGCAAATCTTCTCAGCTGGCATTTGGCTTTATTTGAAGTTAAGTGAGCTCTTCTCCTCCTTTGGGCTTCCAGTTAAACGTCTCTGCTGGTAAAAGACTAAAGAAATTTTTCTTTTATTGTGATTTAACATCCTAGTATTTATTGCATCTAAACTACCGGAAACAAATTTACGTGCAGACATGAACTTTTATGATAAATTCAGTTTGCAGAAAACATTTGGGATTGCTTGTTTTACAACTAATCCTTCTGAAAAGGAGACCTTTTCTTGAACATACTGACCTTGTTAACCAGTCCCGCAGTGCACTGCTGCTCTCTCTTTTTAGTAGGGAGCCTGTGGGCTCCAGCACAGCCTGACCGCTGACCTTGAGTACGCCAAATTGCAATGTAATCCTGAGACAGCAGCCTGAGCAATTCTAACAGGTATCTTCTGCAAAAGACAGAGCAAGGTCTGATCCAAAAAGAAATTAGGCGCGCACACACACACACACACACACACACACACACACACAAAAGAGAGAGAGAGAACATTTATTTCCAGGCATTATCGAGCTGAAACTCACAAGCCAGATTCATGGCATGCTTTGGCTGGCATCCTTTTGCTCTGTTTTCTTTATACCCATGTTTTCAGAAAGGAAGTTATAGGATGGTATTTTCCTGCAACTAACACCTTCCCAGTGATTACCAGTCAGCAGAAATTCAACTATGCCTTCCACGCATGGATACAAGCTTTTTCTCTTTACCTTTATCAACTCATCTTGGGGCAAAACCCCAGCTCTGGTGGACTTCTGTGGAAAGGTCGGAGCTCTGGGAATGGCTGGTGGCTCCTCATGCCCAAAGGAGAAGGAGTGCCCAGGGCCGCGAGGAGCTCTGGGTACGATTTCAGTACAGGGTTTCTGCAATAAAGCCCCGTGCTGAACATTGCTTTGGTTAAGGTTTGACACATTCTACCACAGTTTTCCAGAAACATGGAGAAATAAATACATGTTTTGATTGTGCTTCCTCATGGCCAAAGCTTATATGGCTGAAGCTTACTCAGCTAAAGCTTGTCACTCACTGACCTACAGGGAGAACAACATGAAAAACAGTAATAAATAAAAAAATAAGAAAAAAAAAGGAGAAAGAAAAATAAAAGAAAGAAAGGAAAAACACACGCAAAGGAAACAAGGAAAGGGGGACGTGATCTAAGCAGGGAAGTGTTAACCTTATTTGCAAACCAAAACTATAATGTGAGGCAGTGGTGCCAAAATACATTCGCCTGCCAGTTTTTCTGTGAGACGGGTAGCTTTTTCCACAGGAAAGTGGAAATGACCCTGAAACTCACCCCAAGGCAGTGGCTGCTGGAGCTGTAATCTGTGCAGAAAGAAAAAAAAAAAAAAAAAAGAAAAGGGAGAAAAAATAAAGCTGGTTATGTTCTGCAGGAAAAGTGATTTGGGGAGAGAAGGAGGAGGGGCCTGAAAAAGAGATGTAGCTTATGTGCAGTGGAAAGTTCAGAAAACACTCCGTTTCCAGAAAGAAAATAAATGGTGCGCAGGGATGACCACGGGGCGGGGACAGAGGAGCCTCAGGGAGCAGGGGCAGAGCATATGTAGATCAGGAGGGCAAAGAAACACAGATGTGGGGAAGGAGAGAAATGAGGGCAGCGGTGAGTGAATCACTGGGAGAAGTGGGGGGTGGGAGAGACTGGTGGGACCAGGAAACGGAGGCGGGACTGGAAGCTGGAGGGATTTGTGCTCTCCTTTCCCTATGGGCTGAGAGATCCTCGGTGCTCTGTACAGGCCATCTTCTTCTAGACCACAGCTAGTGTACATTTCAATTACGTCAAGCACATTCTCCCCCTGCCTGAAAACTTTTCCCAGGTTGGATTTTTAATTTCTCTTCTTTTGGCAGAGCCCTGATCCGAATAATTCTTCGGGCGTTGTGGCCTGTGGGCTGTGTGTCTCTCAGTCCTGAGCAAGTCCAGCAGGGCCGTGCTGCCAGCAGGGCCGGGACCGAGCAGCTGTGCTGTATTTGCAGTCTGCAAGCAGGGGGTGAAGTTACTGCAGAGGCACCAGCTCCATCAGGCAGTCCTTGCCTTTAACAAAGTCTGAGGTTTGCTTTCTTTAATAAAATCTTCCAAGCTTTTTTAGTTGAGAGATACAGAATTACATCTTGCCTCTGGCAGTCCGTCAGGTAGGCCCTTATCACCCCTGGGAAGGTGTTACTGAGGCATTTAGCAAAAACTAGTGCATCCATCCTAATTCTTTTCTCCTGCGAATGCTCCTGTTACCTCAACACGTTCATTGGTGATGCCCTCCATTTAGTCATGCTTTGTGGCTCACCCCGTAATATGTAAAAGAAACCCCCCCGAGAAAATAGCTGCTGCTCCAAGGAAACACCAGCTGAGTCCATACACCTTTCTGCATGTGGTGGCAATAGAAAGGGGGAGCCAGGGCAGGGGGAGAGCAGACGATCGGGCAGGATGGAAGGACACAACCTCAACCACCAGCTGGGTGTTGTGTCCTGGCGGCCACCTGGTGTCCTGGCTGGGCTGGGGAAGCCCTGGCACATGAGATCAGAGTGCAAGAGTTGCCTTTTATTTATATTTGCAGTAGCAAATGCACAGGGCAGCAAGGAGCAAGCGTTGCTGCCCAAACATTTTCTGGAAGGCGAATGGCTTGATGGAGCGAGAGAAGGGGAGATGAGCTAAAAACGCTGCCACTGAGTTTTATTGTGTCATTGACCCTGCCAGCCTGCAGGGGCAAGGAACCTGATGTATTTTGTTACGGCTCTATACAGAGCAGCTGGAGCTTTCCACTGCACTCCCAATTGATTCAAGCATAAATGCAGACCTGGTTCCTTGGGCTGTGGAGTCACAAACATCTGCGTAAACTGGCAGCTACCGCTTTCCTTCCATATCTGTTACTTAATGGTGTGTGCTTATGGGGCCTCTAGGCTTGAACAGCCTCTTAAATCTTTGTGCATGTCCATCATTTGGTCTTTAAGCTTTGTCAGCCTTTGTCACTTGAAGGGTAATACCTTTCTCATCGTGCATTTATGGTAATTGCATGCAATTCCAGCAAATACAGTTCTGCTTTTTCTGTGTTCTGCATAGACATTCATAGAGACTTCTTCAAATCTACCTCAAGATTTACCTCTGCTGTGACTCCCTGCTGCCTGCTTACAGCTTGATTGCTAGTGAACTGAGACTGGCCCTTGTTCTATGTAAGGACCAAAGCAGGGGAAGACATATCACATGCCTTACCAATCTATTCCATTAGTGTTTTGCAACCTAGTTTACATAATTCTCAGAACAGCAAGCTTTCTGGAACAAGGGTTTTCTTTTCTTCCTTGTTTGTGTAGTTTCTAACACAAAGGAGTCCTAATCCTTGACATGTGCTGCATTATAGACCAACAAATTATTGTACCTTCTTTTGGTAGTGAAGAGATCAAACCAGAAAGGAAGGAGACTAAGCTTTATTTCTAAGGGTAGTACAAAGGAAATGACTCAGATGAACATTTTGTGGTCTAGTGCATCTGAGTTTGCAGGTAGTATAAATGATCTCTTATAGGCTTCTTTGTCTTAACGTACACAGTGCAGGACTAGCATCCAAGAAAAAGAAAGCATAGGCTTAGGTTAAGAAATGGCCAGCATAAAGAAAGAAAAGATCCTTATCACAGCAAGAATACTCTTCAGAGCACTGCAAAGATTTTTGCTTGGATCTTTGTTGTTTCTAACCTACACAAATGGATCCAGACAAATGTACAGACATGAACTGGTTAAAATATTAAGTCTGAAGTGTTTTGAGAGCAGAATAAGCTATGTGTGTATTAGCTGGAGAGCAGAAGGTATCTGGAACAAATGGATTTTCAGAAAACCTTTTCCTAGAGTGTGATGTAATGGAGTAGCGGGGAGGAGGTAATACGTTATTTAATCAGACTGTCTTTGTCTCCTCTATTATTTGTTTCCTTTCCTCCCACTTATTTATCTTTGAAACGAATGCAGGAATTAACTAGAACAATGTGGGGAAGAAGTGACACTCATGGAAAAACAAGTGCTGGTCGTATTTGCATAAATGTGTGGGCACAAAGGTTTATGCACAAATGTGTGTTGACCAGTATGTAATATCTCTGCTTTTCCTCTTGGCTATTAAGAAGTTATGATTTAAGCAGTGAAAAAACAAATGACTAGTTATATCCAATTCTGCTGCCTTTTTTTGTAAGTAGAGGCGATTCACCATGTGGTTTGTGTTTTGCAGGAATGCAGCATGTACTTCTGTAGCTCAAAGACTTTCCTGTTAGCTAAAAGCCATGTTTGTATAATTGACAAGTCATAACGCGTTCATTTTTTATTCTTTCTGGGTCCTGAGGATGTTTAATCAACGGTGTAGTCTGAACAAGTCCAGGAAATTAGTGTTCTTAATTAATAACTACTTCTGTTGAAAAGATTTAGATGTCTCAAGTCAACATGAGTAGAAGACCAGGTTATATACCTGGATTCCTTTCCTATTTCATTCTACTTCAAGATGTAAATACTATTTTTTATTTAAAATGGTAGAAATAATAAACACTTTCCAGCTTCTACGGTGAATATATCCCATCATTACATTGATAATGTATAACCTTCTCAGTTTGCATTTGTTTTTGTTTGCAAACTATTCACAGAGTGTCTTTAAGACTTAGGTATGTTTGTTTGAGGACACACAGCATGTATGTCACCCCAAGGACATCGCATAAGGCTTCTTCCCCTACTTTGATCATTTGTTCCTCAGTGTTGGTAATATGGGCTTTTTCAAGTTCTGCCAAATGGGATCGCTTCTGGTCCCCAGTAAGGTAAAATTTAATAAGGGAAATGGAGTCTGAGTGACAGTAAAGGTAGCTGAGTAAGCAAGATGAACCCAAATACATTTTCAAAGTTAGGCTGCCCAAATATCTCAGTTACCAAACTTTGTGCATCTCCATTTCACCACCAGTCATGTGTGGTTCTACAAACAATTTGACTTCTTTGTGCAGAGATTTTAGAAAGTAAATATAGTTATGAGTGAGCAAATTTAGAGAAATTGAATGTGATAATTGATGTAGCAGTTAAAAAGACCTTAAAAATCATCTTAAATGTGTTTATTTTCCTAGCTGTAACACTCATACTGCACTTGCTGCTACCAATACCTTCATTTTTTTTATAAAAAGTACACCTGAGTAGTCGATATTAAACCATGTTCTTGATGTTACATTTGTTCATCGTCCAGCCTGTCCTGTCTTCATAGTGCAGTGATTTCTATCAGTCCCATCCACTGGGTACACACTGTCCATTTGCCTTGTGATTACAACTGGCCGAGTGCCTGCCTGTTGTCTTGCATAACACAGCTTCTACTTGCTCCAGCCATCTATGTACACCACAATACAAATAATTACAGCTACTCTGCTCTACTATGTGTGATTTGCTTGAAAATGAAAATTGTCATAGATCTGTGAATTTCAAATGAGTTCTGAGTGTCTGCACCATGTAGCAATTTATAGCAACTGAGTATCTGCCCTTAATACTGGAAACAAGTCTTTTGTTAGGAAGCAAATTGAGGATCCTTCTATATTGAGTATGCGTGTTTGTATTTTTCTATTGTGCTCATGCATGCAGTGATTACAAGAATATTGCTTTATGCATTCAAAAGGTGATACCAGGCACCAATTCTAGGAGTAGGAACTTGTCTGCCATGGGGACATCTTGATAACTGAACACCATTGGCATGGGCAGAGCTGGTGTTTGCTCATGAGAACAGACTCCTGAGGTCTGTGAGAAGGCTGTGCTCCTCCTGCTTAGGCTGCAAAACTGGGAAAGGCAGCTTGGCAGTGGAGCTGCTGCGTGAGGATGAGGGTGCATGTAGGCAGCCCTGCACAGCAGGAATGCCCACTCCTCCTCTCTGACAGCAGCAAAAACAGCAAACCTTGTACCTTCACTAGCTTTCCATGACGGTTCTGCCCTTTCCCATGGTGAAAGCCTTGGCTTTCCATCGATGGAGTAGCAAAATTCAATGTTACCAATGCATCTGAGAATCCTTAAATTTTCTCTGTAAAGTACAACTACACACTTCATTACTAAAATCTCTTTTCTCCTCCTTCACCTTCTCCAACACAGAGCAATCATTGCTGATGACCTGACAAGGTTTCCTGTGTGGCTTCATTCACCTGGAAAGAAGCGTTTTAGGGATTTCAGAACTGCAACATGTCCAGATTTTATCCAGCATTAGAAATACTAAAAAAATCCTAAAGATTATGATCTTTAAGGATGAAAAACAGTGTTTTTTAATTTTAAAAATTTTGCTTTTGATGAGTATTAGCAACTCGGTGGATGACCCCTTGAACTGTATAATGTGACAAGTATAAAAGCTAACACCGGATTTGATCTGAAAATAAGAATTAACCTACAGCAGATTAGATCATGATAATTATGTTGGCTCATTTGACATGTTTGTTCCATTTACCCTTTTATCAAGATTGTTGAATTGTATATGTCATAGGCTGGTGACGAGTGGTGTCCCTCAGGGATCCGTGTTGGGACCAGTGCTGTTTTATATCTTTATCAATGTCATAGACAGTGGGATCAAGTGCACCCTCAGCAAGTTTGCAGATGACACCAAGCTGAGTGGTCCAGCTGATACAACAGAAGGAAGGGATGCCATCCAAAGGGACCTGGGCAAGCTTGAGAAGTGGGCCCATGTGAACCTAATGAGGTTCAGCAGGGCCAAGTGCAAAGTGCTGCACCTGGGTCAGGGCAATCCCAGACATCAGTACAGACTGGGAGAAGAACTCATTGAAGGCAGCCCTGCAGAGAAGGATTTGGGGGTGTTGGTGGATGGAAAACTTGACACAAGCCAGCAGTGTGCGCTTGCAGCCCAGAAGGCCAACTGTATCCTGGGCTGCATCACCAGAGGCACGGCCAGCAGGTTGAGGGAGGTGATTGTCTCCCTCTACCCTGCCCTTGTGAGTCCCCACCAGGAGACCTGCATCCAGGTCTGGGGTCTCCAGCACAGGAAGGATGTGGATGTGTTAAGGCAAGTCCAGAGAAGGCCAGGAAGATAGTCAGAGGGCTGGAGCATCTCTCCTATGAAGAAAGACTGAGAGAGCTGGGGATGTTCAGCCTGGTGAAGAGAAGGGTCCAGGCAGACCTCATTGCAGCCTTTCAGTATTTAAAGGGGGCTTATAAAAAAAAAGATGGAGAGTGACTTTTTACTCAGGCAGAAAGTGATAGGACAAGGGGAAATAGTTTTAAACTAAAATAGGGAGAGTTAGATCGGATGGTAGGAGGAAATTCTTCACTCAGAGGGTGGTGAGGCACTGGAACGGGTTGGCCAGAGAAGCTGTGGATGCCCCATCCCTGGAGGTGTTCGAGGCCAGGTTGGATAAGGCCCTGGGCAACCTGATCCAGTGGGTGGCATCCCTGCCTGTGGCAGGGGGCAGGGAACTAGATGATCTTGAAGGTCCCTTCTAACCCAAGCGTATAGAACCTTGATTCTATGATTCTATATGCAATCAACTTTTCTCTTACCTGTTAAGGCTAGTGGAAAAGAAAGGCAATTAACATCTACCTTGTTAATGACTACATGATTCTGGCCTGTTATTAATAGATGATAAAATCCAAATTCTAGATCTGGAGACAGACTCCCTCAAAGCTCCCTTCTTGCTGAGAGCAAACTCAGGGATTAAACTGCTTTCTAATTCTGTCTCAGAGACCAACTGCACAAAGTAAATGTACTCATCTTCAACACTTTGTGCTCTAGAGAACATATGCAACAATTCACAATAAGTTTTTAAACTTTCAAATTCTCCTCTTAAAGTAGATAAATGACCTTTTTATCAGTGACCAAAAAAAAAAAAAAGGGCCATAGAATATTAATGTGATAATATTTTACATGTGGTGTGGTTTTGGAAAACATTTGCACAACTGAATGATTAAAAGCTACATAGATGCTTCAGATGGTCCTGCTATAAAAGTGTATGCAAACAACTTTCCATAATTAATGGAGGGCTTAAACATTTGAATTAATGTAATATGGTTTTTTGCAAGGTTCAGAGTAAGTGACTGAAGTAGAAATCTGGCTTTACCATGACTCTCCTTCATCCTTTTCAGACTTCCATGGAAAGAATTTTGCTGTCTCTATTTAGAAGGTAATGACAAATTCCTCCTGATCTTACGGAAGTAAGGTTTCACTCAGCACTCACTATACGGCTGCTGCTGGCAGCGCTGTGTCACCCAGCCAGGGTGTGGAAAGGACAGTCCAATGCTTTGGGATCCTTTGATTTACTACAATCAGTGCTGCATCTCATCTTCTTCATGGTTTTGCAGCCTAAGAAGAAATAGTTACTTGACTTCTGTTAGGTGTATTTTGAATGCAATTACCTTTTGTTGCTCAGCCAGTCAGGCCTAAAAAAATTTAGAATGACAGAGCATGGCATGGAGTATAGTTATTTTCCATGGCAATGGTAAATATTTGCTCTCTATTGTAACTTCTCTTTAAATTTACAGTTTTGAAGGACTTATCCAAACATATCTGGGATTTGTTAACTGCGAAAGGGGGAGAGTGAGAGGATACGAGAAGCTATAAATAACACAATACAAGTCCTGAGTGGTGTGATCACACAGCTAAAAACTTTTGGCCACACAACTTCTTCTATTTTTCTGTATACTGTAGTTCAGCACATAGTACCTGTATCCTACAACATGGAAGCAATTAAGCTCTGGAAGTGACGAGCTGTGGCAGTCCTGAGGGAAGCTGACACACAAAATGGCACCCATTCCCCTGGGGGGACCTCGACCACAGAATGTGGCACAGCCTAGCGGCTCTCCCTGAAGGAGCAGGAGGATGGGAGCAGCAATGGGAAATGTGGGAGAGCGGCTGCAGAGCCTCAGCATGCAGCTGATGAGACCTTGGCAGATTTGGTCTGTTTTGTTTGGAGGGCTGAGGAAGGCGGACGGGAGCTGGGAGGACCAGACACACAGGACATAGCTGGAATGCCATGCACATGTTTCAGGGCTGTGTTCCTCCCCCTGCTAAATGAAGGTTTAGAGAAGAGCCTGGAAAACTCTAAAACTTTAATCAGTCGTTCACTGTGAGATTTCTGGATGTCCTTCATTTTAGCATGACAGAGAAACAACTAAGGGCTGACTTGTTTCTGGACTATGATTAGAAATTGATAAATGAGGGGTTTTCAGTGTGGCAGATGAAGATGTGACTGGTAGCCGGTAGCTCATGCTTGACAAAATTCAGTCTAGAGACTGAATACAGATGCGTAGTTTGCTTTATCATTTCTTTGTTGTTGCTTGAACAGTGAGGGAAAACAAACAAATGTTGTGGAGCCTGAAAAGAGTTCAGTGGAGGGCCACTAAGATGATCAAAGGACTGGAGCACCCCTCCCATGAGGAGAACTGTGAAAGCTGGGACTGCTCAGCCTGGAGAAGAGGAGACTCAGGGGGGATCTTTTCAACGTGTCTAAATACCTGAAAGGAGGGTGCAGCGAGGATGGAGCCAGGCTGTGTCCAGTGGTGCCCAGTGCCAGCACAGGAGGCCCTGGGCACAAACTGGCCCCCAGGAGGCTCCCCCTGAGCACCAGGAGCCCTTCTGTGCTGTGCGGGTGACGGAGCCCTGGCACAGGCTGCCCAGAGGCTGTGGGGTCTCCTCCTTGGAGCCCTTCAGAAGCCGCCTGGACGTGGTGCTGGGCACCCTGCTCTGGGTGTCCCTGCTTGGGCACGGCTGGCACCGGGTGGCTCCAGAGGTCCCCGCCAGCCTCAGCCATCCTGGGATATTGTGGTTCTCTACCACCTTTAAGATTTTATTTTTTTTAATAAATCTAAACCATTTTAATAGATCTACAAGTTTTTAAGTGGCCATTTATTCAAGAGTATTCTATAGTCTTGTCCATAGGAAAGGAGAAAATAGAAAATAAAAATAGAAAATAAAAATAAAAATAAAAATAAAAATAAAAATAAAAATAAAAATAAAAATAAAAATAAAAATAAAAATAAAAATAAAAATAAAAATAAAAATAAAAATAAAAATAAAAATAAAAAACAATGGATTGTTAAATGCAGAATTAATATGTATCAAACAAGAGTATAATTTCCCACAGTAACGCTCCTAGTCTGGTGGGAAGGAGGACATACAGAAAAAAGACAAACAAATACCATGTGAACTAAAAATAGGATGTGCATAATGATTTTCAACTGGTAGAGAAGGGGGTTGATGAATTCCCACAGAACTGGGAAATAGCATGCATTACCCATTCTCATGAGGTCAGTAGCCATAGGGTGTTTCATCCTCCCTCCTTTCTGAAATCCACCCAAGGAAACAAAGCATAGGAAAGAAAGAAAGAAAGAAAGAAAGAAAGAAAGAAAGAAAGAAAGAAAGAAAGAAAGAAAGAAAGAAAGAAAGAAAGAAAGAAAGAAAGAAAGAAAGAAAGAAAGAAAGAAAGAAAGAAAGAAAGAAAGAAAGAAAGAAAGAAAGAAAGAAAGAAAGAAAGAAAGAAAGAAAGAAAGAAAGAAAGAAAGAAAGAAAGAAAGAAAGAAAGAAAGAAAGAAAGAAAGAAAGAAAGAAAGAAAGAAAGAAAGAAAGAAAGAAAGAAAGAAAGAAAGAAAGAAAGAAAGAAAGAAAGAAAGAAAGAAAGAAAGAAAGAAAGAAAGAAAGAAAGAAAGAAAGAAAGAAAGAGAAGAGAGAAAGAAAGAAGAAAGAAGGAAAGAAGGAAAGAAGGAAAGAAAGAAAGAAAGAAAGAAAGAAAGAAAAAGAAAGAAAGAAAGAAAGAAAGAAAGAAAGAAAGAAAGAAAGAAAGAAAGAAAGAAAGAAAGAGAAAGAAAGAAAGAAGGAAAGAAGGAAAGAAGGAAAGAAGGAAAGAAGGAAAGAAAGAAAGAAAGAAAGAAAGAAAGAAAGAAAGAAAGAAAGAAAGAAAGAAAGAAAGAAAGAAAGAGAAAGAAAGAAAGAAAGAAAGAAAGAAAGAAAGAAAGAAAGAGAAAGAAAGAAAGAAAGAAAGAAAGAAAGAAAGAAAGAAAGAAGAAGGAAAGAAAGAAAGAAAGAAAGCCAGAAAATATTCAGTGCTGCCTTGTAAGATTTGAAGTAATTTCAAGTTCTTGAACAATCTTCTACCCAGCCAATCCTTTCCTTTTTTATGACTAGGAGGTGCAAATCTCAGTCCAAAATGACGACCTATCGTCAAGTTAACCTTTGCTCTGGTGGCTTTAAAACCCTTATGGTACCTCTGCTCTGGTTCCAAAACTTGTTTGTACCTCACTCCATGACCTTAAATTTAGTCTCTCATGCTTGTGTAGCTGGTTCATTTACATTTTGCTGTGACATAGCCTACCTATCAATTAACAATCCCTTCTTGAAATCTTAAAGCCTGTATAAATCTTTCTGTGGGGGCTCTACTGTGTGCTACCACAGTGCCTAATCTCCATTCACACCAGGATACTGTTGTGAAGCAACAGTGCAGGAGCACAGGGAGAAACAGTCCCTTCCAACATATTAGCTGCTGAAGTAGCAAGGTGTTTTCCTTTCATCTGACAAATGCTGAGTTATGGCACAGAAACATGAAGTGAATTGGAAAATACAATTGAGTCTGGGATTTCTAATTGTAAACCCTAGTCCTTAATCACATGGCAATCCAGCTTTGGTTGTTCTTTGCTTGACAGAAAGCATTTTCTTTAGTATTTCCTTTTTAATTTTTTTTTTTTTAAGCAGATATTTCCTGCTGTGGTTGCATAGAGACCCTAAAAGGTAACACTTCCTTGAAAGTGATGGATTGGTTTACTGTCATTCCCCTGATGAGAATGTCTGGCAAAAGGGCGATTTAAAGAAAGTGAATAATGATAACCATATGCATAAGGACATTGTTATAAAACAAAAATTATTTTAGTCTCTTTTTTTAAAAATAAATACTTTTTTTTTCTGGAATTAGCACTGCTGATGTAATGATACATTAACTTCAAGTTAGCTTTAATATAAAAGATTAATTGATACTGTTAGTGTAGGAAGAGTGCTAATGTTCTCATTGGCAATTATCTAAAAAGAACACTTAGCATAGTTATAAACTGTTGCTTTGTAGGATTTAAAAGCAGTTTGCAACTCTTAAGGACCATACCAAATAAATAATCTACTTCTGTATGACTAGAAATTGCACTTCTATTGAAATGTATGTAAATTTGACACATCAGGTCAGTTATAAAAAAGTAAAGAAAAAAGATTAGCAGTAACTAAATTGAATGAATTATGTACTTACTGGCAAAGAACACTGGTATTTCCTAATCCCTTCTAAGGCTTTTTCTCTGTGTGTAAGATTATGGATATTTTTCCTGAATATAATAATATGTTTTCATGGGTCCCTAGAGGCAGACGCCTGAATCTTCTCATCTTTTTAGGACAAAGAAATATTTCTTAAAATTATGGGGCATTATGAACACATTTAAACCGGTTCAGAAAGAGATTAGAAAGTTATACCCTGCTAGGGGAGAGTCAACATTTCAGAGAACAAAGCCTACTTCCAAAAAAATCTGAGTTTGTGTGGGCTGAGTGTCTTTGTAAGTCACCTCAGAATGGGTTTAAGTTGCCAACATTTCTGCTGGCAATTAGAGCTAACTGAATATAAATTTACTTTACTTTTTGTGGGGCAAACAGTGAAAAAAAAAAATTTTTCCAAAGCACAGCAGTGCTATTATCAAAGATGGACAAACTGCTGCTGTTCATTCCAGACTTCAGCTAAACTCTTGATGTCATGCTGGCAAAGCAGCGATACGTCTACCTTTTTCTTTGTTGAGTACAAGTTTCTTGTTTACTAAATATGTTGGCTCATAGAAGGTTCCAATAAATAAGAACAGTTTTCTGATCAAAGTGGTAAAGCAATCTTCGGTAACACATTGGAATGAAGTGGTTCAATTTATTTTTTATGATTCTAACTTTAGTCTAGAACTCTTCCTTAAGCTTAGTTTAGTATATTCAAACTGTTGTTTGTTGTTGATTTTTTGTTGTTGTTGTTTTTAAGATGTATTGATTTGGGGGAATTTTTAGGGTTTTATTTAAATTTGTGGAAGCTTTAGTTGTTAAAATGTGCAAGGAAAAGACAATTCCAAACTTTGGTGAGCCCATCTTTGAACTTTAGTTAAAATATCATCACTTTTCAGTCATCTGCATATGGACAAAATAAGAATAGGTCAAAATGCAGGGCTCTTGTTCCAAGAAATGTTAGAAACTTAATAGTGTTTTTTCTAAGATGTTTCTTTTATTTTTTTCTATTTCATTAATAATTGAATTCCATTTCATTAATAAGCAATTTTCCACACAGATTTTGAAACAAACAAACAAAGGTTTATAAACTCTTAATGTAAGCCATTTTGACCTATTTTAAAATGTGTGTGTGTGGTTTGTGTTTTTTTTTTTTTTTGAAAATCATTTTGTCCAAACTAGTATAGCTGCATAAAAATTAAGGTTTCAGTAAGGTAATGTTTTGTTTTTGTTTTTGTTTAAAAGACAATGCAATTCTCATAATAACAAACTCTCTTGATTATTCTGAGACTTGAAGGCGGAAAGTGTTATGGAAATGTCAAATACAGTTAAAATGCCAACAAATAAAAGAGTTTCATAAAGAAAATGAAACTTCACATTGCTATAAAATACTCTCCATGGCCTGATTTTTCAGACAGCTTGTTTCCTACTTCTGAGTCCAATAAAGAAATGAATCAGGCCAAAGGGAAGCCTGAATCCCACTGTGTCCTTTTCGCCTCTCGGGCACAATAAAACAATGCAAGTTTTAAGATTTGTTTTTTTTTAGTAAAGTTTCTGTCATCATAAATATTTTGATAATTAAAATAATGTGCAATATGTATTGATAATTCTCATAATAATATGCAAACTTGTCACTAATTTAATATGCATACTAATAGGTAAATATCTATTTCTCGAAACACTATGCCATCAATAAAACAGAGTTATTCTTTTCAAGTGCTGGGATTAACCTTTGGATTCCCATCAGTACTGTAGTTTGGCAGCACAATGAAACATGAATCATTTATAAGCCTGTATGTGACAATTTGTGGGTTCAAGAAGTTCAGTAAAAGATCGTTTTCTTCAGAAGGCAAGATTACACTCGTCCAGGAATTTGTCTGTTGCATAGATGATCATGTTTCAGCTTCATATCCTGAGGATTATATCTTGCTGTTATTCCTAGGAATTGAAAAGGATCTTTAATTCCGTAATTTGTGAGTGTGAATAACTCAGACTCAGCTTCCTTCCAGTGCTGCAGGAAGGAGAGCAAGCTGGCACATTAGTTCACGCAAACAGCATCCTGGACCTGCAATGTGAGCTGTCTGGTTGCATGGGGAGCCTGATTGATTGGGATTTACAGTCCTCTGTTTCTTAGCAATTTCGACAGTTCTAGCACAGCACTGTCAGTTAAATTCAGCCTTTATTTGCTCATGTGATTTATTTTCCAGATGTGACAGAGAGAAAAAAAGGAGATGCAATAATCTTTCTCCCTTTGCAGACTCCCTGAGCCAGGCCTCCCAGCCCCCTGTACTGCCCCTCGCTGCCCCATCTCCCCACGCTGTCCCTTCTCATCCCCCTCGGCTCTCCTGGTGTCCCGGGGCCCTCCTGCCGGCCGGGTGTACATCAGCACCCCTCTGCAGCAGCACTCCCCTTCCCTTCCTGCCTCCCAGTCGTATAGCTGCGGTCTGTCTTGGAGATAAGTCATTGAAGGTGCCAAGTGGTTAAATTCTGTGTTGGCCTTTCTGGTCCACTGACAACTGAAGGTGTGTTGGAAGTCACGGCTGGTAGATACGTGCTGTAAGCACATCCCCAATTAATGGAAATGGTCAGAGGTGGCATTCATTACTTCATGTGATGCAGGCAGAAAAAATGTTGCTGGACTGGAGGCAAGAACTTGCAACTTTACCCGGGACGACCCTAAGTAAAAATTTCCACCGTTGCCCTTTACTGGCTCAGTTAAACACAGTCACAATTGACGTTGGCCCTTTGAAGCACCACAAGCTGCCAAACTTGGGAACTAAGGACCGATCTGTGTTGTACTTTTTTGTGTGAACCTCAGAACAGTTGAGTCAAAATAAGCTTCACATGCAAAGTATCTTGACACCTCTATTCAGGTGCAGTGCAGGCTTTTGTGAGCTTTAAAGATGAATAGAAATGTTTTTGTTTGATTCAGTCCCAAAAGGGCTTGCTGCCATGTGCAGCCAAAGCAGAGCAGCATTTGCAGAGCAGGCAAACCTGTTACAGAAATCTTCCTTCCAGCCATGTGAATGTATGGACTGCCTGTCAGCAAGTCCTGTCCCCAGGGTCATGTTTCTGTGCATAGTAGAGGAATAGCCACAGTGGTATTTCTCCTCAAAACCATCACTTTTCAAACGCCACTATTTCAGTTTTTTAAGAAACCTAAAAATGACCTTGTCTTGAATACATCTGATCTAAATTAAAATCTTCTGAACTGCACTAAAACTTTTTCACTGAAGTCAGTTCAACCTCCAAGTGTTGTGAATGGTTTCATGGATTTGTGCAAATGTTTTGTGGCACTCCTCTCCTCTGTGGTCTGAGCTTCTTCTGCATCTCTCTCATGATGTATTATGGCACACTGTCACAGCAATCCTATGCTGCAGGAAAGGCTGCCTAAGCCTGAGGCAAGAGGGAGGGCTCTAGAATGACAGGTCCCAAGAGGCACTTCAGCATCACGTCATCTGCAACATCATGTGGCCTTCGATAAACTATTTTCAGTTCAGTTTAATGAAAGAAAATGAAATGTGTCTATATGAAAATGCTGAAATATTTCATTCTGGTCTGAGGGTAAAAAAGACCTTTTTAGATTTTCCAAAACATTTCAAACAATTTCTCAAAATATTCTGGTATTTAGTCAACAAAACTAACAAAAATATTGGGGCTTAGAAAACCTTTGAATGAATAGTCATGGGAGTCTCTGTGCATCCTAAAAGAAAGAAAAGATGCTCAGGAAGACAAAGAAGGAAAGAGAAAATCCCAAAAGACAGCGATGGCACCTTGAAATGTTGGGTACACAAGCTATATCAGGCTTTTATGTGAATGACAGAGAACTGCTTGTCATGTATAGTGTCTTTGATGAGACTGAGTGACTAAAATCATCTTTTCTCATCCTTTTGTCTAGGATGTGCTACTTGTTTCCACGATGTAGATGTACTCCATAAATCTTCCTCTAACACCTTATTGAATTGTATTTCTTAAGAAAAAATATATTTATTTATTTATTTCATTTTGGTGATCAAAGCAGTCAATTGAAATTAGCTGGCTAATGTTTCCCTCAGATTTTGACTGTAGGAAATTGCATTGATGAACCGATATCTAAGAAGTGCTTCACTTTTTGGCTTATCATAGAAATGAAATCATATTGCTTTTGTGCAAGCATATACAGATGTGGATTCCCTTCTTAATCACTTTTGAGCTCATTGTTCTTGTGGAAATCAGCCCTCAGAGGTAATTATGTTGTGACCGCAGGTGATTGGACAGAGGAAAGAGATACCATATGAGCCCTCAGGAAAAGATATCAGATATGCTCATTCCCTTTTAGACATTGGGTAGTCAACAGCAGAGGGATGAAACACAAATGACCTGTATATAGAAGCTTCAGATGAGCTTGCACCTTTCTAAATAAGTAAAACAGAGTTGATTTACAAACCAAACATCATTCATTTCATTACCTGTAAAGTTTTAAGAGTTTTCTCTTCCCCTCTGCCTGATGGTAGTCATTCATTCAAAAGGGCAAGTTCTGAACCTGGATTAAGGACCTGACAGAAATGTCTCTGTGAAAAGTTTGGGTTCTTGCTGTTTGCCAAAGTTTCCAGCTTACCTTACAGCAGGACCTTACAGAAGTCCTTGTTAGAAAGTTTCAATGGAAGAAAAGTAATTAAAAATCCACATTGACTATAACTAATCTACTTCTCTTCACCCTGTCATGTAGCTATCTCAATACACGATCAAGGGATGCTCTCGTCTTTGCTTAAGCCACCGTAGTATGTTTGGAGCAGATATGCTACAGAAAGAAAAGAGCTGATATTGGATAGGACCTGGTTTATGAATGCTACTTTGTCCTCTCTCTGTTTTGACATCCTGTTGTCAAGAATTTCTGAGGAAAAAGAAATGAGACTGTTAGGATTTCTGGGTTAGACCAGTATTAAATAGACACAAGTAAAATACTGACATCTCATAAAGTATGGAGTTAATACTCCATGACGTTTTCATTTAAAACATTACTTTGTTTCAAGATGTTTTAATGCATAGATTAATACAAAGAATGGGGAGGGGAAGTTCCAGAAGGACCAAAATTCCTTCTTTAGGAACAGAACAATGTTATGCCATAAAAACAGGACTTATTAAATTTGTAGATTCTGCAAAGAAAGCTGAAATAACAATTTACTAAGCAATGGGGGTTGCTTAGTCAAATGTCACTTTGACTTTAGTGTAGATGTTCAGCAGAAATCTTTTGCGTGAGGTTTATATCCCTTTATAAGAGCCACACTTCATGTAACTTTGTGGGAGGAGGAGAGGTGGATCAGCCTAAATTTGTGTGAGAGCAGTAGAGATGGTGTGTTATTATCTAAGTCTGGAAACCACCAACATTGAAAGTTGGTCTTCATCATCTACAGTGAACGAAGTAAGCACTAAATCTGTGAGGAGGTCCAAATCAAAATTTGGGTGCCATGGTTTCTATGTAATGTCTAAACTTCTCCTTCCATAGCTGGCACTGTTTTAGATTTATCTCTATTATACTGCTGTCAGTGCTCATTGATTTTGCACACTCCAGTTTGATGGACCATTTAATTAACATTAATCTGTTTTGAATATACAGACTGCACAGGTGAGTAAGATATGTACACTGTAGTAACCAGTTTCTTGTTAAGTACTATCTTTATACAATTAACTGTTGATAGCCTATACCTAATTAACAGATAAGCTCCTTATAAATTTCCTGTAGTATGGCAATCCTTATTTTAACTTATTTTTAATGCAAGGTCCTTGTCAATGATGTAGGTGTAATTTCTTGCTGCAAAAGCTGACTTGTAACACCAGTCTGGTAACTGGACTATACAGCTGGTTCTTGAAGATAGGCCTTTGAATCATTTGCCATCTGGTTACTTGGAGTTTACGTAAAATGAATTTAGTGTCATTCCCCAGATGTCCAGCCTCTCTTGCCATTTATGTTAATTTACCCAGTTTGCTGGCCAGCTCCAAAGAAGGGACAAAATACGGATAGATTGTGGAGATCAAATTCCTCTGTCTCTCATGGAAATGACTGAAACGTTGGAAGGATGGAGCAGGCATGCTGGGACTCTCATATTTTACTTTCCAAAAGCGTTTCTTCTTGCAGCTGTCAAGGCAGTGAGGAATTTGTAGAAAACCTGAATGAGGAATTTTCTTCTTACCTAAAGAGAAGTTTTAATTCCCAGAGGATACAGTGTCTATTGGAGCAGTGGAAATGTACATTCAAGGTGAGCAACCAACATTAGCCAAGCTGAAAATGATTATAATGGGTCACAGAGGAGTAGCTGGTTATATATATATACACATATATTTTTTGTCCTATAATCAAGGTCAGGAGATAAAGATTTATTCGAAGTTGTTCAAGTATGTCTCAAATAAAAAATTGTTATGATGGAAGAACGAGGGTTGTCTACCTTCTTAATGTAGGTATCAAACTACAGAACCATACTATCTAATTTGAGTCATTCTTTACGAAGAGATGAATATAATGACTCAGAATTGTGGAAGGTGAACTTATTGAGTGTAAAGAACATTAATATTAGAAATATGAAAAGATTTGTGGTATGCCTACCTACTATGAAAGCTAATCACTCAAGTCACTGGGGTAAAAAATGATACCAAGTGTGTGATTTCTAGCTCTCGACTCTTAATATTAAACAGGGTCCAAGAATTTTACTAAGAGGATTTCAGATATGGGAACTGCAATTTTTCTGGGATGCTGCTTACACCACACACCTCTGCAGACCGTATCTTTAAAGTGGTAGTCAAAGGAAGCATGTGCACTCCCAGGACTCTATATGGGAGGAAAATGAATACCCATCACGTCAAAGTACAAGAAGTAAATTGTTAGCTTTGCCTCATGACTGGATTTCTGTTTTTCTGTTTGTTTTGTTTGTTTGTTTGTTTGTTTGTTTTTTAACAGGATTTACTATTAAGTGCAGGCCTGTGATCCACATCTTTATCACTGCTTCTGAGAAGGATTGATTATTAAATGCAGACCTGTGATCCATACGGTAATCCCTTTCAAAATTCTGAATGCTCTTCAAGGCAAAAGGTCTAATGGCAGGTCTAGATCTTAAATCTCTTGGTATTTCCCTGTCGTTTTTTGTTTCATACAGGCAAAGACTCCAAGGATAGATGAGGTTAAAAAAAAAAAAAAAAGAAAAAAAAGAAAGAAAGAAATCAAAAAGGAAAGAAAGCAGATGAACAAGTTTTGCACTCGGTAATTCTGTTCTGGGAATTCGTAGCGACCACGTCAGCAAAAATACTATTTTGCTGGTGTAAGCGAGGCTGTGGACAGCCATCCTTGTCCAAGCTGGGATGTACTTACTGCAGATATTATTGTCCCCAAGCTGCTCATCATTTGTCTGTCCCCTTCCACAGCCTTGCAGGTGACAGGAACCATGCCTCCAGTTCTGCTCCGGCTCAGTGTGCTGAAATGGAGCCCTGGGGGTCTGAATCCACTGCCCATGCTGGAAGCAAGCAGAGAAGGAGAGGATCCCCTGGTTTTCCTACTTTCAGAATGGGGATGGCGATGGCTCCCAGCAAAGATCAGGCAACAAACAGCTGGGAAAATGACAGCACATTCAACCTGCAGGGCTGATTTGCAAAAATGGATAAAGCTTATTTTAGGGTGGTTGTTCCTATATAACAGGGAGGCTTCTCTAGTGAAAACAGGTTTAAAATATTCCATAGGCAGTTGCATGAAAGTAAGTGTTCAAAAAGCCTACATGTAATGAATATGCAAGAGGTTGTGCAGACACATTTAACTTTGGCTGTTTTTGCAGCCTATGTATTCTGAAGATAGCTTTTATATAGAATATATATATATATAAAACATATTTAGCATATTCCAATGTTTTTTCTATATGAAAGAGCATAAAATATCTTGACTTCCTGTGATGAAAAATTGCAAAAAAAATCTCAAAACTAATGTATTTAAATTGACTGATATAAAATGGAGGCTTTTTTTAAAGGCTCTGAACATTTTCAGCAGTGCAGACACTTTAATTCATGCTCTGTGCTTAACTAATGGCAGCTGTATTCTCCAAAATTGTACACTTGGTCCCGTCCTCCCACACTCTCTCACAGCTAACCAACAAAAGCTCTCAGGGGTTTAAAAATAATCTCACTGAGCTTAGGGCATAGGAGGCTTTTACACTGATGATATGCTATGGGCCTTTTGTAAATCAGTTTATCAAACCCAAGACAAAGCTGCAAATGTAGAGATAAATTTTTAACTCTAATTATGCATGTGGTAATTATTAATAAAATAGTAAACTGATGGACAGCAGCCTAGTGCTCATTAAGTACTGAGTAATAGTTCTGCAAATATCTCATTTATATTGCTTTTAACATTCAGAAATCAAAGCATTAAAACAACCATTGCCATTTTTAATTAGTGACAAATCTGGATGATTTTGATGAAGCCATAATTTTCTGGAGAACTGATATTTCTCATCATCACTGATGCTAATTGACTGGGGCCAGTGAGAAGTTTCGCTGACCTCAGTCTTATTTGTACAATGAAGTTTAAGTAGCAGGGCTTGAAAATGGGATGCCTAATTTAAACCACATTTTTGACAGTGTCATGTCTAGCACAACATAATAATAAAAGACTTTTTTTTTAAATGCTGTAACTGTTGGTGCAAATGATCATAACCAAGGGAGAGGACAAAATTACCCCTTTTTCCATAAGATTTGTTTATGTAGAAATTATATTTATTAGCAGTCCTTACTATGCAAGAACAGGTATATTGACACGTTCTGCCTTACCGTCCTGGTACTAATAATTCCAAGAAACGTGCTTGCAGTGCAACCAGAAAAAAAAAATGTCGATAGTTTAAAACCCTATAATAACTCTGTTTATTTTGCTGGCTGTATATAAGGTTTTTCAAGGGTTTCCTCCTCTATATGGATACATGGCATGTTCCCCAGCTATGTAGCAGTCCCTTGTCACTGTGTGCCCCTTAGTGCCAGATAGAGCTCATCAATGTGTCGTAGGCAGACCCTGTGTTTGGGGCAGTTGCTCTCTCATTTTACCTTAATGTTCAGATCTGCTGTGAGTGTGCAGGGCATACACAGTGGTTTTAATGCTTTCAACGTTGGGACCATCTACAAAAATGTTAGATCAGATTGACTAATCTTTGACTATTGATCAGCATTTAGCTTAAGAGTAGTTCAAGGGTAGCTCCTGTACCAGAATGACATAATACAGCCAGAAGCAGGGTTGTGGCACTTCCCAGAGCTGTTGGATAATCCATATAGCAGTCTGGGGTCACCCTTGGACCAGCTGTACACCCAATCCCCAATTTACAGCTGGACCACTGTCATTTTCCTCTTTGTTAACCACTGCATTCAATGCTTGGTCTTTTGTCCAATGAAGAAAATAGATAAACAGTTGTTAAGATTAGGATTAGGATTAGGATCTGTGTTGCCAAACACAGAGAATATGACCTTTTTGCTGTGTATCAGCCACCAAAAGAAGCATCAGTCCAATGTCACTTTGCGACAACAAAGTGCAGTAGGACCAACAATTTTATCATCAAAGGGTTTCTGTATGCCAGAAATTCACCCAGAAAGATCTTCAGGGCTGGAAAGAAGACAAGTCTGGGCAAAACCCAGACATTTGGTAGCCTTGCTCACAGTCAAGGGTGTCCTGATTTATTCCCTGATTGTAGTGCAGTGCTGCAGCTTGAGATGTGTTCTGAGAAAGATTTGGCACACCCAGTAAGCAAAGTCAGTCACTCTTTCTGTCTTATAGTGCCATACATGTCCTCCCAGCTGTGAGCAGCAGCTTTCCTCCTGCACCTCAGCCCCATATGCCAGAGGTGTGGCTGAGAGGGAAGACACCTCCACGTGTGTAAGGGCATGAAGCAGGGTTTATTTCAGCTCCTTTTGAGTTTTATTGAATCTGTGATTTTAGCCATTGTAAATGTGGGAGTCCAATTCCCTTCCCTGCCTGTGTTGCTGTTCTAGCATCATGCCAATGAAATGCTGCTGGCTGCTGAAATCAGAAGAGTTGCATTTTAAAACAAGAGTAGTCAGTGATGAATCCAGCGTATGTTTTTTAACTCAAACAGTCACTAGTACTGAACTGGTGGAAAGAGGCATGGGACTAAGCAGGGGAACAGGGGAAAGTAGATAAAAAATTAATGGCAGGAAGCTAGAAAAGGCAGGAGGAAAGAAAGAGCCTGGGAGAATTAGAGAGAAAGAAAGAAGATAGAAGCAGAAGAATCGTTGTTGGACAAGAAAGGTGCATCAAAAGTGAACTAACAAACTGGCAGCACAGTGGAAGAAAAGAAAAGAAATACAGAAAAGAGGGAAATGAATAATGTATTGCTCCATTTGCACTTCAGTTCTAAAGTGGATTTCGGAGTTATTACTGCAATCCGGAAGTTTTCCAGCTGAATTGGAATCAAGCTCTCACTTCACCTTTCACATCCAATTAGGCAGTTCTTAGATCATTACGTATTTATAGGTGCTCATAATCTCCCATCCTGACTATGGTAGCTTTCCTACAGCTTGAGCTTCTTGACCTTTCTGTGTCTTCCCTCTGGCACAGACTAAAAGCAGCCACCTCCACATCCATCTGAAGCCAGTCTCCCTTTTCATTGTATCATTCTGTGTTTTTTTTCCCTTTTCCCTTCGTGAAACTTCCTAACAAATTCTGTTTACCTTACTTCATTTTGCATCATCCTATCAACTGTACTTACAAGGCAGATTCCATCTACAGTGTGTCCCCCTCTTCAAAGATACTGCACTCACATCTTATATTGCATTGCCCTCTACTCCTTGAATCTCTTCTGAATACTCCTTTGTGCACTGAAGCCACAAAGACCGAAACTGGTATCATTAACGTGTGTTTTATGGAGTAGAAGCTACACTTTAACGGAGAAAAATTTTCCTGTCAAACTCAGTCACGAAGATGTAGCCTATTGTAAGCTTTATCCTTTCAAGTGCTGTTTGTGCATTTTCTGCTCTTTGGGACAAGTTCGACATTTTCTCCTGTGGATGGAAAATAACTACCACAGGGGTACAACAAAACTTTTTCAGAAAGTGCTGAAAGTCTTCATGAGAAGTGGCCCTGATAAACAAGCCTTAACTTGCTGTCTTGCTCTCCAAGTTTTTGCTTTAAGCTACTGGGTTCTCTGAATCTCTACAAAAGGAAATAGAAAAGAAATACAAAGGTGTTTGTTTTACAACTGGGTGATGTTTGACACTGAGAAAAGACAGCTTGACTGCCCACCTCTTGTGCACCTCCTGCCCACCTCTGGCCATTCCACTGCCCTTACCTCTCCCTCCAGCAGGGAAGGATTTACCTTGTTGTATATTTAATTATCTCACAACTTGAGGTTGAGAGATGAAGGCTTTGCTGCCTTCATCCACATGGCTGTATAATGCAGGGAATTAACAATTGGTGGTTTTACTGGTATACCAGTTTCTCCATGTTGGAGAAAGGACCACCAGTGCAATAATTCACTGTTTCTGTAACCAGCCAATTACTGTGTCCTAATATCTTTGGTGAGCCAAAGCAGTCATCACCAGAACCAATTTGCCCCACCAGCCCTACATCTGGTAACGGAGCAAACGACAAGTCCTGTCTGCCACACTCCTTGCCAAGAGAGGAAGAGCTGATCATGCTCAGTGAGAAATTGAATTACAGCCACAGCAGGAACCCTGCTGTAACTTCATTTGATTCTCATTGCATTCTTAAAATTATTTTGTTGTTTGCTTAACAGTTATTATTTGACTTTAGTCATCTAACAGTCCAAAATATTTAAAGTAGGCATTTTAAATATAATAATAAGATTAAATGATAATATTGTAAATACAATTAAGATATGATTTCAGCCTTTGATACAGGAAAAATAGAGGCATTGACAAGATGTATGTGTGTGTCAGCAAATCGAGTATTAAAGTTTGTAACATAATTAATGTTATTTTCAACCTCACTAAAATAGTGTGTCTCCAGTCTTGTAAACTGGGAGTGTTTCAGGATTTTGGGGAAATTGAAAACTTCTATTTGTGCTTTAGAGAATTGTCTTCGGGCATTTTAATGACTAACGATTTCTTGTAAAATCATTTTGTTTGTCTTTATAGTATTCTGACATGAATAGATTTGCCAGTTAAAAACAGAACCATTAAAATACGTGTCAGCAATTAAATATTTCCTTTGCACCAGGAAAGTCTGAATCTGAGTGAAATTACCTATTGTATCTGAGGAAATGTGATGTTACAAATCGAGCTGTTAAAGCCTGTTAAGATCACCAGCCTGTGTTTATTTTATGTGTCAGAGGAAGCAATTGTGTGTGCACGGGGGTACAGGGTTATGCTATTTAATATTTGCCCACAGCCTAGAAGCCTTGCTCAGTTTGTAGTCAGGCATTAATCAAATTACCCATTCTTTAACTTTTGGAGATGGTGGGACTGGTATATGTACAGCTTGAAACGTAAGTACAGTGTAGGCTATGTCTCTGCTGTCTCAAATGGTAACAGCAGTTCTCTAGGCCCACCTTTAATCTTTGCTGTGGGCACTCATTTCTGGTACCTCAGCCTTCTGTGCTTGTATCACCTGGGACACACCGGGGTGCTCTTGTGTGTCCCACAGACCTTTAAAGCTTACAGGCTGCCTATTACATACTTTCTGAGTTTTACCTGTATCCCAGCCTCACCCACAGGCCACAGTCACCACAAATCACATTATCTGGCCCTTCACCAGACTGTTCAGAGCCTGCAGACCATGCTGCCTAGTGCTCCCATCCCTGATAGCAAGTCACGTGAGACCTGGGACTGGAAGGCCATACAATGGCTGCTCCCAACTCCTCTAGATTTACCTTTCTTCTGGTATCAAAGGGAATTAATAGTGGTTGTGGTACCTGCCAGCCTTCTTCTGCCCACCCTATGAAGTCATGGCTGCAGCTCTGGAGAGCCATCCCTGGGCAGAAGTGCCACTGGGTCATGAGACGCGACCTGGTACTGCTAGGACTGTGTACTAAACCACACACGCTCCTCTGCATCAAGCACAGCCACCATTATTTATTAGCATCATTTATTTTTTGGCTTGTGACTACACAGATAGCAGAACTGAACATGTACCATTACAGAATTCTTTTCCCTCTGCATATAAATGTCAGCACCTATATCTTTTCTTGTTTTGTTTTGTTTTTTGTTTTGTTTTGTTTTGCTATTGCTACAGCTTTATTTGTCACTTAGCTCATGCAACAAATGGACAAGCACGTACAGACTTTGACCCATTTTTGCACCTTATATTGACTTTGGAACAGTCCCAAGCACTTACAGTTTGTAATGTATTTGGCCAAAGTCTCCAGTCAAGGATGGGCCAGTGTCCCATTTGCTTATGGCAGTTAATGAGTAAGGAAACCAAAATGCACTGGTAAGACCATTTGTCCTGCCACATCTGACACAGCCCATGGTGTCCACAAAACCTCAAGAAAAGGAAAGAGTCCTCTCTTCTTTCTGCCAGGAGCCAACTCCCATAGAAAACCAAAGAGCAGATGCTTTCAGGCCTCTATTCCCGTACCAAACAGGATATCTGTGGCACCCTTGGAGAAGGGGAGATTGAGACAGGCCATGATCTCAAGCACTGAGCTAAAATGGTATTAGAAAAAGCCTACCTGATATAAGATCGGTCTTCAGTTCCTGTTCAGCAAAACAGGGCAACTGTGTAATTAGTAGCAGAAGAAAAACTTCTGTCTTTTACGTCACATAGATGTATCTGTCCCTCTTAGGACAATAGTGATATCCACAGGGATATGTGCTTTTTAACTGTTCTTTTTGAGGTACCTACACCTAAAAGGCAAAAATCTCATTATCCTCCTCTTTCCTTCTTGGCCTGGAAATCTTTTAAAATATTCCCTGTGGAAATCAGGTCCATGATTTTCAGACCATATGCTGAGTACGACCTGTTATTCATTCAGATCCTGAAAAGGCCCAAGTGCTCTGTTCCTCCCCAACCTCTGGGTGTGAGTACTCTCCTTCATGAAGGCTGGCACATGGACATGATGGCTGGGGGCTACAGAAGCCATGAACATGCTGTAATGCATCTTTTCTGATTACGGAGAGTTTAACAGGATCAGGGACAGAAACCTGGCATTGATGTTAATATTTCTCATGTCCCATATTTCATGCCAGGTTGAGCCTGTACTTGGAGCTTCAAATAAGTCTCCCAGGAGCAAATTTTCACTCTCCTCTGTACCTCAATATGCTGGAAAAAGAGGAGAGGGCAGACTCTCGGTTAAAAGTCAGGCTCCTGACAGACCACTACTCATATTGCTTTGCTGAGGCTGGGCTCATTTCTTTGCAGACCTTGTCCCAGGAGATTTGCCTGGAGATCTCTGACCCCAGGTGGCAATACTGGGAGGCTGGCAGAGATTGCAGAACCACAGAATGGTTAAGGTTGAAAGGGACCTCTGGAGGCCATCTGGTCCAACCCTCCTACTTAAGCAGGGACACCCAGAGCAGGGTGCCCTGGACCATGCCCAGGCGGCTTCTGAAGGTCTCCAAGGTGGTGACTCCACAATTTCTTGGCAACCTGTGCCAGTGCTCCATCACCTGCACAGTAAAGAAAATGTGCTTCCTGATGTTCAGACAGAGCCTTTTGTGTTCCCATTTGTGTCTGTTGCCTCTTGACCTGGCACTTGGGTACCACTGAAAAGAGCCTGGCTCTGTCCTCTTTGCACCCTGCCTTCAGGGGTGGTATATACACATGAATAAGATCCCCCCTGAGCCTCCTCTTATCCAGGCTGAACAGTCCCAGCTCTCTCAGCCTCTCCTCATAGAAGAGATACTCCAGGCCCTTGATCATCTTGGTGGCCCTCTGCTGGACTCTTTCCAGTATGTCTGTGTCTCTCTTCTAATCGGGGGGGTCCAGAACTGAACACAATACTCCAGGTGTGGCCTTATCAGTGCTGAGCAGAGGGGAAGGACCACCTCTGTTGACCTGCTGGTGTCACTTTGCCTAATGCAGCCCAGAATACCATTACCCTTCTTAGCAGCAAAGGCACATTGCTGACTCATGTTCAACTTGGTGTATACCAGGACTCCTAGGTTCTTTTATGCAGAGCTGTTTTCCAGCTGGGTGGCCCGCAGCATGTACTGGTGCCAGATAGCTGTGTCCTTCATAACACCATGCTAATGGTACTAGCCTGCTGTTGGTCTTAGCTTCCTGACCTACATGTATGCGGCTGGAGAACCTGTGGCTTCCTCACATGCTCTTGTAAAAAGTTAAACGGGTATTTGAGATTAATAGAGCAGTGGTGCAGTATACCTGCTCTGCACCACTTTGGCTCACACTGGACAAAAAGTGGTCTAGTCTGGAGTGTTATAATTACTACACGCCCAGTGGTCCAGGCACTCGGGTCTGCCTACTGCCTAGCTGCTAGTGCCTGCCATCCATAAAGAGGGATGTGCAGAGCACATCCCTTCCCTACGCATAGCATTGTCTTCCCTTCAGCCTTCAGCTGCGTCAAACTTCTTAGCTTTGACTTGCCTTGGTGGGGAGAAAGGTTGTCCCTGCAGTGGCCATGGCCAGGGCTTGAGAAAGAAGAGTGTGCACCTTGTGTCTCCTAAACTAGTTTTCACAGGGTAGATCATCTGGCGTGGTGATAGCCTCTTCGTAAAGGATCTTATCCAGCTTTATATAGTAAGGGTAAATCTGCTGAGCTGCTCCAGATCAGACTGATGATCTTTGTCAGGGTAATGAGCATGTTTCACATGGAAGTTTTATTTTATAGAATTATAGAATGGCTCGGGTTGGAAGGGACTTTAAAGATCATCCAATTCCAACCCCTCTGCCATAGGCAGGGATACCACCCACTAGATCAGATTGGCCAAGGCCCCATCCAGCCAGGCCTTGAACACCTCCAGGGATGGGGCATCCAAAGTTTTTCTGGACAACCTGTTCCAGTTCCTCACCACCTTTACAGTGAAGAATTTAGGATTTCCTCCCATGTCTAGTCTAAATCTGTCCTCTTTTAGTTTAAGACCATTCCCCTTTATACTAAGACCGTTCCCCGTTGTCCTAGACCATTCCCCCTTGTCCTTTTTTTTTGTCCCATTTTGAAGTGAAACTGTTTGTTGATCTGTGCTTATGAGCCTGGGGCAGGTCCACTGCAGTCGAACATTCAGATTGGATGTTAGAAAAAGGTTCTACACCGAGAGTGTGTTCAGGCACTGGGACAGGCTCCCCAGGGCAGTGGTCACAGCACCGAGCCTGCCAGAGTTCAAGAAGTGTTTGGACAATGCTCTCTGACATGTGGTCTGATTTTTGGGTGGTCATGTGTGGAGTCATGAGTTGGACTCGATGATCTGTATGGGTCCCTTCCAACTTGGGATATTGTATGATTCTATGAAGAGAATCACAGAAGAGTAGAAAACCAGTGCTCATCCTCACCACCTCTGCTGCTGTTAGAGTCGACGTGAGGAGGGGAGAGCCACACTGTACCATCAGCACATGTCACAGCACTGGCAGAGGCATGGGGAGGGGGTACAGGATACTTCGGGGCAGTCAGCAGGCACACTGGAATCCAGTGGCATGTTGTGACTGTCTGTGGATGTGGTGAAACTACCTGCCTGCCTCCAAACTTCTTGCAGACATATCAACATCTAGGCAGTACATGTGACTGGCGGGCTAGGGCTCCTACAAGAAATTCAGTCCAACAGCACAAACATGCCCACTCAGTACATATTGCCACAGTCAGTATTAAGAGAACTAAATTCATTTTTTCATTTTTCAGGATTCATATGGTAGATAGCTGTAGTGAGGAACCTAGCCATAAAGAAACAGGACGTTATCAACAAGATCATATGAGAAAGCATTGTAATTCCAATGTCTATTTTTATACCCTGAATATTGTAAGTTTTCTGTCTCTCTTGCATGAAGTATTGTGAGCAGAATCTTTGCTGAAAGGAATTCCAACTGTTTTTCTATCAAAAGATGCACAGTGCCAGCACATATGTTCCTGTCTGAATTGTGAAACAGAGAAAATGGAATGGGAGACAGCTGTGACTAGGTTAATAGTAAATTAGCATTTTTCTATTGGAGTGTGAAGAGGGAGGTAAGAAGCATTGTTAATTCCCAATCTCCCTAAAGAGTCTTAAGAAAACTAGTCAGTTATCTCACAACTTAACATTTTGCAATGCTGCTTAACATTCAGCTACAGTAAGTGAAAACCAGCACTGGCTACTGTGCTGTACTTATTAAAGCTAGCAGAGCATTACAGAAAAAAAAGATTTATGGTTACTAGCAGGGATAGAGGTAATGTTTCCAGCAAGAGGGAAAAGAAAATAATTCACAGTGCAAATGTTACTTTTATTTGGTTTGCATATATACTATGTATTATATACCTAGTGCCCCAAACTTAATGTGTTGCTAAAGAAAAAGAACCCCTTCAATAATGAAATATACTTTCATGTAACAATTGAACAACATACAGTACAAAGAAAGTTTTATATTATTGACCAACTGTCTCAATACTGAAGATACATCCATAGATTTAAACACGTGAGAACACAAACTGCCCTAAGAAACAGCAAGTAATCTCACTACAATTGGCAAAGTTACTCAGTGTTCACATCTGTGTGAGTGAGATCTTTTCTCCTATTAAATCCTCATGTATTCAGGTGATAATGTACTCTTTTGACTGTTGCATGATAGTCTGCTTAATCTTAGAATAAGCACAAAGAAACACGTGTGTATTGAATATTAATATTCCTTTAGCAATATATTCTGAGGTTATGGCTTTATCAAAAAGCAAAAACACAGCATCCAAGTTCCCCAGGCTAATTGTGTGCTGGGGTTTTACAGAAGATAAGTGCTATGCTTTATGCTTTTGCATACTGTCAGAAGGTGTGGAGGGACAATTTTGGGTGGGTTGAGAGCTGGAGGAAGCAAGCTGGTAACAAGTCCCGTAGTTGCTTACCTGTGATCTGCCCTGGTTTTTCACTCTTCTCTTCTAAGAAGAGAACATCTTCTTAGAACATCTCTTCTTTAAAAAAAAAAAAAAAAAAAATCAGGACCCATAGATGATTTCTACACTGATGCAAATATAAATAAACCTTGTTAAGAGATAACCTTTCCTCTGATGCCTCCTCCCATTTCTTCGCAATCCATTTCCTGTTTGTTAGGGTTCATTTTCCCACATCATCTGCTGTTGGACTTTGCTTTGAAACCTGACAGGCATGAAAGACAGCTCCTATAAGAAGGCAGGCTATCTCTAGAGTTTATGCTTTTCACCTACTTGCAGTAAGAAAGGAACCTCTGAGAAGCGGTGGCAGTGAATGTTGGGGCTAAGGCTGGAGGAGAAATTAGTTTTGTAATGTTCCAGAATAGGCTTGAAAAGATTCTTTTAGTAACTTTTCTGCCAGGCTCAAAGCTTTATCTTGTTGATTTTTGACTCAAGTGCTTAGCCACTATTCAGAGCTGTGCCCAATTACTCTGTTAGTAGGGAAAATTGGTCTTTACAATAAGGTTTTTCTTTAGTGAGATTCAGTTTATTTACAGAGAAATCTGCACAGCATCCTGCATGTGTGACCACACTAGGACCACATGGCAGCAGGCAGTTCACTTCCTCACGTTTTCTAAGCTGTCCTTCCCAGTGAGTTTCACCTCGGGAGCTCAGTGTGCTTCTTCCCCGACAATCGCAACGGCAGCTGCTTCACCCCCCTATTCTTGTTCCCTGGTGCCTTTGATCAGCATATGCACAGATCTGCTGTCAGCCAGCCTCTGGCTCCATGGGGTTTAGCTGTGCCTCAGTTTGCCATGCTGCTTCTGGCCTTTAGCTTCAGATTTAATTGCTCCTTCCTTTAGCAGGGACAAAGGACATTTGCCTGCTGGTTGACACAGTCCAGGTGCTAAAGACAAACACAAGCTTCTCCTAGCACAGCAGCACGAATATCTTCCTCCTAAAATTTCATAACTTCAACATGGGAAGCATTCGTTTCTTTTTGCATGTGTTATCTTATGACTTTTATCTGCAGAAAGGATATGAAAAGGATGATACTCCAATTATGTTTGCTGAATTTGTTAATATATATTTATATCTACATTACACACTGCATCCCCTCAAAATGAAAAGGGGAATCCTTTTTCACGTATGTATTAAGAAAGGAATACGTACACCAGGTTTGGGAAGAAATGTGGCTGTCCTAAGTCAAAGCCAAAGCTTTGGCATGAACCACTACTTTTCACAGATCTGAATTATTCAAGATACAAAACACAGGAGCTTCGCCTATTTGATTTTATGCAAAAGCCTTTTAGATCCTGATTTTTAAAAGCACAATTGGATCACTTTAGAAAAAATACTGTGAAGTTTAAAGAATATATAATTGTGAAGATTGCTTAGAGAAGGAAAGAGACCTCGGTTGAACAGAATATAGGAAAACAGCAAAACAAGAAGCAAAGAAAATAGCTTACTTGTCAATAATACTGATGTACTATACTTACAAATATTTCTTATTATTCATTCATTCATTATTATTATTTTTAAGCTGGTAGCATTTAACCTATTACTGTGTCTAGAAGGAAGTGATTATAGTCTGCGACAGAATTTAAATTAAAATCCTAGCTATAGTGTTGTTTTGAGAATATTTTAATTCTGGGACTGTTGCCATCATGTATTTATAACACAGAAATTTTTGCAACTGGAAGAGTTATCCATAGTAGTTAACAGACTGAGTTATATCTGTGATACTGCAGTTATCTATTATTTTAACATAGTAACTATGATTTCACTGTAGCTGCTAGTATGGAAAATATTGAGTTTTAAAACACAATATATTAGTGGAGTGAAGAAGACAACCTTGCTAGTTCTTTTACACTGAAAAATTTCATGGTGTGACTTTCCCTAGAGTTTTTCCACTGCTAAGAATACTGCTGTTGTTTATGTGATACTGAACTTGTTTTTTCCTGCAGGGAGTTCAAGACACACAAGCCAAATGTTTTAATAATTGTAACAACTAAATATGATGGTGTTTAATATTCTTGCATTTGTAATGAGACTTTGTTGACTGTTTAGTCTGTTAATTCTTTTGTAAAATGTTGCCTGCTACACTGGAAGAAATTATGCCTGCCTTCTTTGTATTTAGATCAATGAAAAACAGCATTTGAGGAAATGCTACATCAGATCTATTATCAGTACTCTTCAGATTTGTAAAACATAAGATGACCGATCAGTTATTTCAGTGCTCTGCAGAGCTAGAGAGATAATCTCTAAGTACACAATTTAAACTGAATAATTACAAGAAAGACATTGAGAGATTTTCATTTGGATATCTTTAGAGTCTATTGAAATTAAGATACTGGCATTTTATTTTATTTATTTCCTTGATATTTATATATATATTATTTCTTTATTTGTATTTCATTTATTATATATCATTTTATGTTATCTCTGCTGACATTCTATCTTCTGTATTACATCAGTGAGCAGCAACAGCAGTACTTTGGGTTTTAAGAATTATGACAGTAGACAAAATGGTAAATTGTTTATCTAACAGCTGCTTTACATTTTCAATTTACCGTTCTTTGATGATGTCTTGTTTAAAACAGTGTGTGTTTTTTGGATTAAGACATTGTATGATTCCTTTGTATTAGTGTAACAACTAACTTGACTTCTTAAATTTGTTAGTAATTTATTTTAAAGGACTGTTTGCTGAGCAAGCTAAACAAATGCAGGTAGTCGTTCTACCTGTGGTAAAACTCAGAGGTCCTGTAGTATAAACAGTATCAGCTACTCTTCTGAATTAAAAATATACAGAGGGAGATTCTCACAAGTTAAGTTACTTTGGAGAGGATGAATTATAGGTCAGATAACCTGGCAGCCTTTCGACTGACAGTGTAATGTTATGAAAGTGAAATGTGATCATAAATTTCCTTTTTCTTGCAGCTAGTAGTTGCTAGCATTGCCCAGACCAGGATATAAGTGCACGTACAGTCAAGTTGGTGAGAAGAGGTACAGGTATGGGCTCAGACCTTTTGCTTGGCAGCTTCTGTACATTGGCATAATTGTATAGTTCCCTACAGTGGCCAGACCTGGATGGCATATGTGCCTGATTCCAGATATACTTCATCTCCTGCATTCACATGCATTGCAGGTGTTTTTTTTTGTTTGTTTGTTTGTTTGTTTGTTTGTTTTTGTAAAGAAGCAATTGAGTTACCTGGCAAGATGTTCCCGTTTCACTTCCAGAACAAAGCATGCTACCCAGCCCACATGCACTTCTGTCGCAGGGGAGCAGCTGAGAACCCACATGTGGTAGTTGATGGTAGCTGTGATCCCTAATCCCCTACAAGATACTCAGAGACCACGGCAATAAATGCAGTATTAAAATGTATGCTGAATGAAATAGTATGATATACTGTCAGCCCCCACAGAAGTTCATAGGTATTTTGTTGTTGACTTCATCTTGAATTCTACCCATGCTATTTCAAGGTAATTGGAAAGTTTTCTTGAACATTTATATCAAATTTGGATTTTTTTTTTTATGAAGGCTTTCTCCTTATTTAACAAGGCAAGTTTGGATTTTACTGTTTATCATTGCACTGTCTGACTAAAGAGGGACCCCAAACTCACATCACTACTGACCATGAAAATGGTCATCTCCCCAAGACTCCTAAAGCCCTATGAGATTTTACACTTGTATCTAAGAGTTATCTGATCAAAATCTGAACTAAGGTAGTAAGGTGCCACATGTATTTCCATCTGCATTCTCTGGCCTGTTGTTATTAGTCCTCACTAATGGAGAGGTAAAATAACATAGGTACATACAGATTTTCTTATTTATTACCTTAATTACATTTACTATAGTTCAAGATATGTTTAGCAAATTGTATTTACTACTATTCCTTTATATATTACAATAATTTTCATCAGTCCATCTTTTCATTTCCAGTTCCTCAGATATGTTTCTGGCTCTCCCTTAGCTTACAAAATATAATTACAAGTCATTCAGTAATTTTATTAGTTAATACTCTGAAGAATATAGGGTGCATATCTTCTAGACTTGCTCATCTTTATATATTCTGTTTCATCATGTATTCCCTTACCTGCCAGATCACCAGATATAGTGACATAATCTTCATTACTTAATTATAATTATTAGTCAAGGGGTTTCTACCCCAGACATATAGCTTCTGAACAAAGTCTCTTGAACAGATTAGCAACAAGTTTGAAAAACAAACCATTTGGCACTGGGAATATTATCTGCTGGCCATCTGAGAACAACAGTAGCAGAATAAATACTCATTTATTATTTGGAGGATACTATGTAATGAACAAGCATAATGACAGAATGAAGACTGTAAGTGCATCCACTGCTTAAATTTATTCACTTTTGAAAGCACTGCAATTCAAAGTACTTTTTTCCCTTCGCATATAAATTATGCATGCATACATATATGTATATCAAAAATGTTTGTATGTTCCTTATGTGGGTTGGGGGTTTTCTTGGAGAGAAGGGGGGAGGAGAGGGAGCCTGAAATTCCAGTGAAGCCTAATTTGCAAGCAATTTGCACCAGCAGCTATAAATTTTACTCAAGAGATTTCCAGGTGCTTGGTGTACGCCTATACATGGGGAACATTTCTGAGGAAATGAAGCTTGATGGCTGCATTAAAATGAATCAGAAGCCGTATCTTGATGCAGGGTATTTGCATCCCTACTTTTTGTGAATCTTCATGGATGTGTCTTTTGCTTTTGCACTGTCCTCAGTTTTTTGAAAAGAAAACAGATGAATAAGCTTTCTAATAATGAGCTACAATAACAGCCTGCTGAATTTCCTGACAACCATTTCATGATTGTACTTGTTTTATA
This sequence comes from Anser brachyrhynchus, assembly GCF_964034855.1. Lineage (NCBI taxonomy): Eukaryota > Metazoa > Chordata > Aves > Anseriformes > Anatidae > Anser > Anser brachyrhynchus. Next base: position 141,085,886 of record NC_137695.1, on the reverse strand, counting down.
GAGGTAGTTCTTTAATTGAGTTTACTATACATATTACAGTATGCTTGAAATCAAAATCCTTGAACTATTGGCGCCACGAGTTCATGCTTTGAGACATCCAACATCCAAATCTTCTCAGTTTAATTTGAAAAGATGGGCAAATGAGCATTATCATTCTTTACGTTGGAAACTAGACTCAGAAAGAGTTTGTTATTTTTTGTTTTGTTTTGTTTTGTTTTTCTCATGGTCACTGAGTATAACTGTGACAGAGTCAAAATGTTATCTCTTGACAACAGTCTGAACAAGATCAGTTTGTGCCACCTCCTCTGGAAGTCCTCCTGTCAGCAGCACTCCAATCTCGAATTATTCTTGACCTTTTTTTTTTTTTTTTTTTTCCCCCTTCTGGCAAAGCCTAAATGTCACAGAGAAAAATAGGTCTTACAGGCAGGTTGGACCATCCCGTGCAGTACTGTCTGTACTGAGAGTAAGAATTTTGTCTGGGTTTGTTTAATGGGTAGTTGAAGTAGGGAGCAAATCAAAATACATGGGATACGTTTCACTTCTCTGAGCTGCTGGTTGGAAGAGCAGAAAATAAGTAACTAATGAGCAGAGCTCTAGAGTCCACAGGAAAGTTGTAGCAGTATGTGGAGATTTTAACAGCCTTTCTTTTGTCAGGAAATTTTACTCCTTAGAGCAAGAAGCATTGTGCCTGTACCAAGCCATCCAGGGGAAGCCAGCAGGGTCACCACAAGCAGCAGCCAAGCTGGAGGTTGTTTTAATAGGTTTCTTGCTGTACTAGATTGTTGGAATGAAGTTTCATAGTTCTGACCCTAAATGCAGCAGGTTTTATCTCCTCCTACAGGAGGAAATTACTAGACCAAGACAGGGATTTGTTCCTGCATTTTATGTTCGCATTCAGGCTAGGAAGTTGAAGTCTTCCCAGGAAGCAACCAAGTGAGTTTTATCATCTCCTCAGTGTCTACAGCAGCTTCTCTAGAAAGCTTTATCTGTTTACGGGATTTAGAGATTAACAGCATGGCCCAAGTGTATACTGTCTCTGGACACACAGATTAAGTGTGAGGAAATATTGGCTTCCCTTCAGTTTTTATCCTTCCTGCTCTAGATCTGTGATGAATGGGGAGGGAGGGTGGCACTGGGGAATGAAATAAGAGACGGGTGTTGCATTGTCAGCTAGCTGGGTTTCTGTGACATGGACCAGTCATCAGGGACAGGATTGCAGATAATGATGAAGGGTTTATTATTGACAGAGGCTTTGTCTTTATCCTTTTGCCCTGGACAGTCATGAATAAACAAGTAAAATTTGAACACTGTAAAAAATAACAAAATGCTTTTCTGAATTTTAAGAGCCTCACATGCTAGTTCAGAAGACAATGATCCCAGCTGCCAGAATTTCCAGGAGTCCCAGATATCTCCTGCAATACAATTATGCAGGCTCAGTAGAAAAATATTCTGCACATTTGGAGCTAAAGGACAATATAATAAATGACTACAGGAAACTACGCTGCTATTGCATCAGATTACATCTGAATCCACCACCAGTGGTTTTTCTGGTGTAGGAAATCTGCCCTTCAGGATCTCATTGTCCTCTTCTTTGTTTGCTCACATCCTCCTTGATACTGCAATACTAGTGCAAGTCAAAGGTAGATTAGAAACAGCTGTTTTGTAACAAACAAACAAAACCTTTTGTCTGTTAGCTGTTAATTTTTTTATATTTTTTTTTCCCAGTGGGTAGAAAACGCCAGCTGCCTGTTTGCAGACAAGCAAAACTCCAACAAATGCTTGAACTTTTTACAAATGGAAAATCTGGAGCTTGATCCAAGAGCGGTTTCAGGAAACCTTGATATTAGTGTAGTTTCATTTACTTCAGGGAATAGTGCTAATTCCTGCAGTTCATGATACAGCCTCTAGGTCTAAAATCTCTCAATACTGCCACAAAAATATGTCAGTGTTACTGTGCTACTGCTCAGTTGGAGTGTGTCAAAGACTTCTACAAGCCTGACAGGAATATATTGAAAACTTCATTTACAATAAATAAGCAATGTAACATAGTAGGACTAAAGCTTGAAAAGGAAAAATGAAGTGCAAAACTGTCTGGCACAGTGGAAAACTAACATGTAAATCAACTGAATCTAGTCCTCAAGACATTTTGTAGTATATTGAAAGGCTTCTCTGAATTACCACACTAATTCTAATACCCTGATCTCCGTGACTGCAGAGGAATGGGGAATACGAGGAGGTCTCTTCTGCCATGGATCTTCCACTCTCACTTACAGCAGATGCACTGAGATGTAAATGGGATTAGGACACGCAGGCCTTAATTTACTCCTGTAGCTCTAATGACCGGACATAAAATGTACTGTTGGTATATTCTCTGAAGTGTAGGTGACAAAATGTGAATGTCATCTTCCTTTCTTATTTTTGTGTATTTTAAAAAGTCCTGAAATGCACTTACTCTATCTTCTGTGCAATTTCATACAGGTTTGAATTTACAAATAAAGTTAAGTTTATACAGTAGATTTCAAATAAAGGTAGTTTTGTCAGAGTAGACTAGAATGCTCTATAAAATACCTTTGTACATGTAAAAGAAAAAAAAATTAACTGCCTTAAGTTCTAATTTGCATGTGTGTTTTGCACACACTTCACAACTAAAAAGTTCACGTTCATCTTTGGGACTTGTAGAGCTTTGCAAATCCCTGGCACTCTTAACATAGTGCCACATGGTGTTTGACTTAGCTTAAATGGGTGAGCATATAATGGTACTGCCAAGTTTTATGAGTCAAGTCATATGCAAAGTCTTATTCTGAGTCTTACGATTTTTAAGTAAGCATGTGATTTGGGGAAAGGGAAGACAAGACCTAAAATGACTCCTAGACTGTTTGGAATTGGCACTATTAAAATTAAGGTGCCTAGATAAGAATTTATTATTTGTATTATTCATATTAATATTTATTATTTATATGATTATGATACGTATGCACGTCTGTACAAATTTTGGACTTTTGACAGAGTAACTGTCATGTTCAGCAGTTTAAGTGGAAACCTGTAATAGTCCTTGGAAGGCTTTTGCTTAAACAAGCAGTTGTCAATTACTGCTGGTTTTAGCAGCCAAGAGTGTATCTTAGAAACCCCTTCTCTAACTTTGACTAACCTACGAATTATGTTGAGGTCTGCAGTTAGTTAGATGATCTGACTCAGTTCTCACTAACCTTCACCTAAGAGGTATCATAATTTTTGGATTTAAGAGTAGACTTTCTGTTGCAAAATCAGTTTCACTCGTGTTATGAGCCAAATTATGACTCTGCACATTGGGTTCTACTGGATGGGACAGTGGAAAGGCAGGGTAACAATGAAGTAACATAATCCTTCTCCAACTGTCTGGTTCTTGTAGGGTTCCTCCCTCCAAAGCTAGGAGCTATCCTGCAGAGCGGTCACAAACATGCCCTCCTCTACAAGTTTATACCACATGGTATTCCCCAAATTGCAACTCACATCTATGAAATGGCATCAGGTATGGCTATGCCAAGCAAAATCTGTTAAGAATTTTAAAAGAGAACCCAACTGCTATTGTGAAAGACAAACAACATACTTCAGTCCTGGTTCTGGAGAACTGTAGAAATCAGATTTAGCAATACTGAGGAGACTGAGTAAGTTTCTGAGAGAGATAAGGGGATGCAGAGCTCCTCTGTCTGTCCTCTGACTCAAAGTCCTCCACTTGGATGTCACGGGTCCACAAGACAAACACGTGATCTGGATCCATAGCTAAAGATTAACTGTACTTGTGAAAAGATAAAAGAAGTTATTTGGGCAAAATATTAACACTTGATATTGGTTGCATTTTCTTCCAGACCTGTCTACATGCAGAACATAGCTACGACTATAAAACTACAGTTCACTCCACTTCTTTTAACTTGGGCTATATTTTAGAAGTAGTTCACTACTTCAGACTTCATGCTGGCTCTGTCTTAATGACCAGTGGGGACATGATGTGTAAGTGCAGGCCAGATGCAGAAGGTTCTAATTTAACCTAATTAGAAAATCAAGAATATTACTAGTGTCAGTATGCAGCTTGAAAAGATAATTGCTTCAAAAATTGGGTGTAAGAAAAAATAAATTTAATTTAGAATCAAAAATGTAGCCAAAAAAAAGTATGTTTTTTAATAGCTCCTTTTACAGGAGGTAATTAGCCTGTTAGGTTTTGAAAACTGCTTATGAAATGTTCTGTTTGTATTAAGGAGATTTTTGATGTTCTTTCGAATCATGAAGTCTTCTGTTTTGGCTTTTTCTCTCTTTTGGAATATTCAGGTGTTTGGTTGTTGATGTTGTTTTGTTTCATTTCTTTCTTTCCTTTTCCCCTTGGTCTTTAGGCTTGTCTGCTCTAAAATTGAAATAGCATTAATAGTTTAGTTCTTCATTCTGTCCATGAATCAGCTGAACAGTTGCACTCTTTCTGTGACTGGCTAATTATTCAAAATTATTTGACTGTTTTACACAAATGTCTTTGCCTATAAATTCATTGCTTTATCTAGACCTTAAACTCAGGCTTTTTTTATGGCTTCATTACAATGTTTTCTAAAGCAGTGTGCACAGATGTAAAAAAAAAAAAAAAAAAAGGCAAACAACAACAAAATAAAAGACACAAAGGTTTTTGTAAGAGATTTTAGTGACAGAAGTTTCTTTCAGTTTTCAGCAAGCAGATTCTGTTCCTTACTCCCAAGAAGCTAAGTCCAAAGGTAAGGGAATGGCTGCTAAGTGCAGTCCGCTAAGTGCAGCCTTAGGTCTCTAAAGACTGGAGCAAAAGACAAGATTTTCTTCTGAGATGTGATGTGACTACACACTCAGATTCTCTGCTATCTTTTGATGCTGTTCAGCCAGTTTAGATAACCACAGATGCTTATCTAGTACATTGGTAATTCTGTAGTAAAATTATACTAATACAGTGGTTCTTACGCCTTTTCTGGGTCTGGTATTAAGGATACAGACAGAGGAATGAAAGTATCACCAAGCTTGTTGATATTTGCCTGCCACCTAGGTCCACATTGCTACAATAAGACTTAAACTGCTTTAGTTGACAATAAGGAAATAACAAAAGCAGTTTTAACACCATTGTTGTTAACATGTTGTAAGTACCCATCTAGGCATTATGTTACTCACTGTAATTGCAGACTGAATTAGGCCACGCTTTGTCACAAGGTTTATTCCAAACTGAAGCTACTTCTGTTGGATTGTCTTTGCAGCAGCAACATACTTTAATAAATGAACAAGCTTGGGCAGCTTTTCCAGAACTGTCTAAAACTAAATAATTAGTCAATAGCCATTCATGCAGCATATGACAGAGGTGCTATCATTGTCAGGGAAACTACAGAGCCTGTGATAACAACTCATGACTTAATCTGAACAGTTAGTTGAACATAACATGCCTGTAATATTTAAAGCATAATATCTAATACATGGGAAAAAAATAAAAATAAATAAATAAATACTATTACATTAGGGATATGATTTGCTTTTAAACAAGCTAACAAATTTTGCAGGTTGTTTTTAAAACTTGCTTATATACAAATACCTTTTCCCTGCTGGGGATCCAGTTGCTCCGTTTAGACTTTAGGCAAAAGAGCTCACAAACTGCCTGCAAACCTACAGTTCCCAGACGATAAAACATGGAAAACGAGCCCTGACTTATTTCAAGTGCTTTGTGGTAGTTTGAAAAAACTAAAGTGGATCCCAGAATCACTTAGTGGGGCACGGTGCTTAAACGAATATGCCCTACAGAATCAGTTTGAGTGCAACGTCATGATGATGCAGCTACACTGTCACTGGCTCCAGACATACTTCATTTGCAGTTAGCCAAGCTAACTATTTGGACTGTTTTCCACTGTACATTGTACAGCATGTCCTATATTTGTACAGTCCTAAGCATAATGGGACCCTACCCTTGATTGGCCTCTAGACAATAGCGATACTAATTATAAATATCAGGGAAGTAAATGATCACATAACACCTTTGATGCATTTTCTCCAGCATGCAACAGCAATATTAATATGTACTCCCGCACAATGCAAGCAGATTCTGATGTATGCGATATATTTTTAACACAATGGACTTGATCCAGACATTTCTGGCACCATCTTCTATTGTCTTTCATCACTTTGCAGCAAAGTTATGTAGGGTACTCTAGACTTGAGGTAGCTGTGGTCTAGTATTAAAATTAATGTTGAATAAAAAATCAAGTCTATTAGCACCCTTTAGGCGATTGCTGGGCAAACATCTGTTTGTTTGCTAAAAAATAAATATTATTTAAAAAAATGGAAATGAAAAAATGGAACAAATCATTTTTGTCCCACTCTACGTTCATACACTGTGCTGCAGAACAAATGAAAATCTGGGAGAGACATTCACTTCCTCTGATGCCTACTTTTTTCTACTTTAAGTTTATAAATAATTGATTTGGAAAAAATAATACCATAAAATAAACATATTTAGAATTCCACTGATGTCCCTTTTATGATAAAATCCTTGAATTCTTCTGCAAAAAGAAGATGCAGTAAATTCAGACGTGGTAGAGATCTCACCCCAAATTAAAATCTGATACTGAAAATATCAGCATTTCTTATGCCCTCACATGAAGGGAGTTTATGAGACAGAAAGTAATGAAACTGGTAAAGTTTTTATTTCATTAAGCTGAGATCTAGTCAACATCTTGAATTGTTCCCTTTCTTATTATGTATTAAAGTGGTGTCGAGATGTCCCAACCAGAAGTTGGCATTAGGGAGACATGATGTAAGATTGCCCCCTACAATTTTACAGACAGTCAGAGGAAAAGTACAGAGAAAGGAATGAACTGGGGAGAACTTTTACAATGGCTTGTAAAAGTGCTGTTACATCTGTGGGTGGCATTTGCTAACAGCATAGTCTGAAGGGGCAAAGAAGAAAGGGAGAACTGGTGAGGAAGGTGTAGGAAGAGAAAAAAAGAAGAGCAAAGATAGAAGGAAACACGTGACAGGCAACGAAGTAAAGCTGAAGTGACTGTAAAAAGACAATCACTGAAAAGAAAACAATGTGGAAAGTAAAACTGCAGGGTAATAAAGTAGTAAGTCGATATCATCAGTGGGTTCCTGATAATTCTTACTGAAGCTGCTTCAGTAGATTCACATGACAACGTTGAACTTCAAGCAGAAGAAAAATTGACTGTTATGAAACTCTTGGTTTGGTTCAAGGTCAATCGTGTACAATTTCAGGATAATTTATCTTTACCTGCCTTAAAATCCAAAAGAAATACAGTGTCAACTTCCGTGCTGCTTAAAAATTACTTCTACTGATAAAATTTTATTTTTCGTCTTCAGATAAGAGTAAAAAAATCCATGCAGTCATGATTAGAATTTTATGTATATACATTTATGATTTACTAGGCACTTTTCAGACATAAGGAAAATGATACTTTTCCCCCAAACATCAAAGAGATGAAGACAGAGAGCTCTTGGCAGAGGCCAACAGAAGGAGCTGCAAAATAGGCGTAAGATTTTTTCTCACATAACTTTGCCAGGAAAGAAGTCTTTTAAGTATGTCAAAGTTCATAAATTTGGTGAGCTTGCTAAGAGGACTACTGGGAAGATGTTACCTGATATCATGAGCATCTTGTCTGGACCTAACACATTCTCCTCCCTGGACTTAAAAAATCCAGTTCATCATAAGTAGGCAAACCGCAGCTGCAGAGGTTGTTCCTTAGGTCATTACATCACTATCTCACCTTTTGCTTGCCAAGATCGTTTAGTACCCAGGCAGGAGTCTTTTACATATCATCCTTTGCTTTGCATCTTTGATAACAGTGTAAAAATTAAGCACATGATGCCAGGGGTTCATGCTTTGCTCTCCACTGCCTTGAATGATCAACCTGGGCACACGATAAAGGGTAACCACTTGTTTGTGTGAGTGACTGAAAGCAGTTTTGCCAATAGGGATGTTTGGAATAGCATTTAATCTGAAAAGATAATTAATGTTTTCTTTGTTGTGCAACTGAAGTCTCTGGAAAGAGAATCATATCACATCTCTCAATAACATGCAACTGGGTGGTAGAAATTGGGTTGAACTAGACAGACAAAAATAACTTTGGGAGGAGCAGAGAAAGGTTATGGATCATGAGCTGATTTGTTTGTTTAATGTTGACCTATCTCTACAGCAGAGAGTTTAATGAGTTCCAGTAAGGACTTGCACCCAGAAAGTACAGCTGCAATTACTGTGGGAGGGTTAGAAGTCTCTGTGTGGGCACATGTTCTGTGCTGCATCTGTTCATAAAGGTAGCAGTATCTTTCTCAGCAGCTACAGATCAGACTTCCTAAGCATCCTTCCACTGCCCCCCTGTTAATAATTAACAACAAAAAGAGGAATGGGATACACTGGGTGGAAATATAGGGCATCTGAGGTTTCACTGAAGTTGCTCAAACCTGCAAGTAGAAAAAGAAAGAAAAAGTTTACTGGCGAAGACACTGTGAATATTTATTTGTATAAATCTGTAAATAGAGGTTGTGTTTCTTTCACCTTTCAAGTGCTATTTTTTGTATGCATGGTTACGGCTTCTGAGAGGTGAAGTCACATCTCTCATAGGTTCAAACTGTGACTGGATAAATTTACCAAAGACTAATCCATTGAGAGTTATTAAACTTGATGATATCATCTATAATTCAGGGTGTTCCTGAGCCACAACTTCCCAGAGAGTAAGGGAACATTCAGGCTTGTCTGGTTTGTCTTCCTTCTTTAGTGACTATCACTGATACTTCATCTACTTCAAGATACTCGTTCATATAACAACCTATTTCCCCTCCACGCCTCCAAAAAAGACGTATCTGCCAATATACTTCTCTTCCTTCTGAAATAAAATGGTGGGTGGGAAATAAACGGGGGAGGAATCAGAGAAGAGCAGTGAAAAAAGAAAGGAATAAGGAGAAATAGAGCACTCGCCACAGGCATCAACTTTCATGGAGCCAGAACTCTGGTCAGATCCAAAACATGTTGTCATGATGTAGCAATGAAGCCCTACCTGTGTGATTTTTGTTCTTTTAAGGAATGGTAATAATTTATTTTCCTAATAAATCAGCTCATCTAGTAGAACTGAGGACCTTTCAGGCAATAAACACTTCTCCAAGTCTGCAACTGACGCTGCAAAATTCAAGATAGAGATTGCACTGTGAATCCTACTTGCTTTTGATACTCGGTTAAACAATGGAGAGCAATAGGTAGGTGTGGAAGAGAAAAATAAGGTCATTAAAAGGTGAAGGATGGTTAATTTTATGTTAATAGAAATGTACGGTGGAGGATGATTAATCGTATGTTAAAAATGTACAGTGTCAACAGAAATGTACAGTGTCAAAGCTAGTCCGTAAATCTGGATGCAACGCATCAACAGCAGTTTCACTTTTTGTTTACACACTGCTTTTTAGGTCTTATTTGTGAAACGCGGATTTGGAGGCCAGAAACGCCTCGGCTGGGGCGTCTCGGTGCTTCACGGAGCGGGCTGCATTTCACACACACGTTTTCAGGGCACCGTGTCGGGCCGAGCCGCCCGGCTGCGATAGTACCGGGAGACGTTTCACCCCTCCAGCTCCTTGGAGCACGCTTTACGCCCTTCCCTTCAGGGGTCGCGGCCTCCCAGCGGCGGGGCGGGCCCGGCCGGGGCGGGAGGCGCCGGGCCGAGGTCGGGCCCTCCCCCGCCGCCCCGCTCCGCTCCGCCCCGCCCCGCGGCTGCCGGCGGCGCCTCCATGCGCTCGGGCGGGCAGTGCGCAGCCGCGGCGGAGCCCAGCCGGGAGGAGGAAGCGTTTGCGGGGCGGAGGGAAGGAGGCCGAGGCCGGCGGAGGCGGCTGCTCATGGCTCCGCGGGCGGGCGGATGAGGCGGGCGAGTGCGGGCCGCTAGCGCTCCCCGAGGCCGCAGCTCCGGCGGGGGGGCGAGACGAGGCCGGCTCCCCCCCCCCCCCTCTCGCTTGCGGCGGCTCCGGCTGCGTGTCGGGGGCGCGGCGGTGGCAGGTCCGGCTGCTCGTCGCCTCGCCGCGGGCCGGGGTTATGGCCCCTTGGGGGAGCGCAGGAGGCTCCCCGGCATGGAGGTCAGCGCAGCTCCTGCTCCTCGTCGTCTCCTGCTGCGGTAGGTACCGGGGCAGCGACGCCGCCCGGCCGCGGGGTGGGGGGGGGTAGCGAACAAAGCGGCCTTTCGGCGGCGGGCCCGGCCGGCCCCGGGGTCCCTCGGCACGGAGCAGGGCCCGGGGGCACCCCCTGGACCGCCCCCGTCCTGCCGGCCGGCCCCGGGCTTCCCCTTGCCTTCCCCCAGCCGCCGAGCCCGGCCGCTCCACGACTCGCTCTTTGTAATTTCTTTTTTTTTTTTTATTTTCCCCCCAACCCTGCTTGGGGGGCGTGGGTGGAAATCTCCTCAGGGAAGTCCTGCAGACGGAGGCTGGGATTTGGCCCAGCTGCCCTCGCCTTTATCTCCCGCAGATGTGTGCGCGGCTGGGAACTCCGGAGTTGGTGCTCGACTGCACAAACAAACAAACCCCAAATCCTCTGAGTCACGAGTGAGCGTTGGCTCTGGGTGGCGAGAGGATGCCTGGGAGAGATGTTCCACACCGGCCGGGTTGGGACGGAGGCCGTGCAGCATGTGCTCTCCCTCGGGGTGCCGAGGGGGTGCCGAGGCGCTGGTGTCGGGCGAGGAGTTTGTGGCACGGCCAGCGCAGGCCTCGCTGGGTCCAGCCAGGGACCTCCGCTTTTGTTCAGCGCGCCCGCAGCCCGTGCCAAAACGGCATTTCGTGCCTGGTTATGAACCCGTCTTTAAACAAAGCTGCTAACGAAAAATACTTACTGATTGTGTGAGTGGCTGTGTTTACGCTGCTGCTTTATGGTGTGTAGGTAGCCTGGTGACATGTAATAGGGCAAACCCCAGATGCTTTGCAGTGAGTGTTGTCTCGCTTTCCCTCCCGGAGTTGTGTTTGTTTTACAAACTTGAGCGCAGGCTCTGCCGCTGGGCCCCGACGTGAGAAGCAGCCGGCTGGCGTGGAGCTGGGCATGAGCCTCGCTCTCAGGGGGACGTCAACAGCGGCCCTGGTTTAGCCAATTCTGAAGCTGGTGCCTTTGCTTTGAACGTGGGATTGAGCATATTAAGTTAGAAGCTGTTTTACTGTTCAGTAAAACAAACTTGAGGCCAGGGGGGTTGATAGACTCAGGTTTTGTCTGTGCAAAGGGCTTTGTCCAGTGTGTGCCTGCGCTGCGAATAGCAGTGCAAACTCTTGTCTGTAGATATACAGCATAAATTTTTAAGAACTCTTCCCATTTCATTGATTAATATATATTTGAGTAAAAATAAGATAGGCTTCTTCACGTAGAACTACGGTTACACCAGTATCTGTAACTGAATAGTTACACTAGCGTAGTTTAATTTTTGAGTGAGCCCCCTTGGATGAGCGAGGCAAGGTGCTGACCAACCTTTTAAATGCACACAAAGCCAAAGAAGAGAGTCTTTATGTAGGCTGTTAAAAAATCATGTCAAAAGCTAAAGTGAAAGCACAACTGGAAAGGAGTTGGCTTGTGGTAGAGCAGGAAATGGTGGAGAAAATCTCAGTTCTGGAGATGTTAAGCTATCCTTATGTTTATGTGCTTAATGCACTTGAGAAATGTAATTTCTGTGCAGGGTTGTTTTTTTTTTTAAACAAACTCTGTATTCTTCTCTTATAATCTCCACAACTGAAATAAAAGTGAAGTTGCTAATTGTTGTGACAAACCTCACCAGCCTAACGTCAGTAGATAGTTTCGGACTGTGATGCTATAGCTTTGGCACTGTTGTCAGCATTTCCACTGTAAAACTTTAACAACAAGCACAATCTTCTGTTGAGAGAGCGTAGGCGTGTTTTTTGGTTGTTTGTTTTAACAACCAAGTAAAATATGTGCCAAATAACATTTTTTTTATGGACCTTTACGCTAGGTTTTCCAAAGTTTAACCAAGTACTAGGAAGGCTCCATAACTTTTTTTTTTCTTTTTGCCTTGCTGAAACCCGTTGCTATTCATCGTCACCATTGATATAAAGGGGAAAGCAGCGTCCGCTTTCAGTCAGTGGGCTGCCTCGTCCTCGTGAAGGATTAATTTCTCCCTACAACTTATTGTTATAGATGTCTGAAGTCCTGACCAGTTTCACAGCTCAAAGGAAAGGAACTTTGTTCTTCCCACGCTAGAGCATCCAAGAGGAGAGCAATTATTTGCTATGTAGCAAAGCCCTATCTCTCATTTTGGTTTGTCCTGTTCATTTCTTTGGGGAGAGGGAAGTGGGGGTGAGAAATATTCCCCATTAAAGCATATTATCTTCCTGTACAACTGCTTTTAGTTCTTCCAAACTAAAATAATGTCACTATGAACTTTGATCAAGGCATTGCTGACAGCAGTGTTGATCCTGAGCAGAGTCTTGCAGATATCATTATGGTACTGCATGTTATGGCTTTGAATACAGTAGGCAGTGCTCAGGGTAAACACATACTTGGAAAAGCAGTAGTTCATTGCTTTGGTTGACTTCCATTATGCAGTTGCACAGCTATATCTAGAATTTTCCACTAATTAAAATACTAAATTCATGGAGGTTGATATGTGGGACTTGAGCTCTCCAGAGAATGTTTCTCTGTTTCCCTGTAGTTAGTGATTTTTTTCAAACCTTCCTTCTGATGATGACTGTAATTATAAAAATTTGAGAAGGAGGAATACTGATGTGTGAAATATTGGAATAGCACTGACTAACAAGAATTTTAGCTTGGTAGGATATTGGGCAGCAGTATTCACTTTTTAATATAACTGGCCTTCCTGTTGACTTGGAAATTTTCTATCCAAGAAATACTTTATTATACATCTCTCTATACAATTCTGGCATGGCTTTTACCAGGATAAGCATGAAGACATTTCTGCATATCTCAAAGGCCCTAACAGTTGTCTGTTTTCAAAACAAAGCTGTGTGTTGCATTAAGTGACTTCTGTAGGGGAAAAACATCATTTGAGAAGTTGGTCGTATTCCCTTGAGGGCAGGATTTTTCAAAACAGAGTTTGATGATTGATTAGCTGGAAATCAAATGAATTTTGTTTTCTTGTTAAAACATCAGCTTGGATTTGAGAACTCAATTCCTATTACGTTAGATTTTTATTTAACCCTTGGCAGGATGATGGTTTATATCTTACAGGTGCTGTAATGCAGGGTTTTCAGGACCAGGTAGGGAGAGACTGGTGAACAGAGTTTAAGTTTAAGAAAAGAGAGTTTAAGAAAAGTCTCTGGAGTGGCACAGTGCAAAAACTAAGGCATGCTTTTGTTTGGGATGTGGTGTGGAGGTGTCGATACTCGCTTTCTTGAGATTGCTGCAGAGTCCAACTTTTTATTATCTTAACTGTACCTGTCATCCCATCCAGAATTTCTGTCCCACTCCACAGAAAACTACAGCAGATTTTATTGCGTGTTGTAGAGTTGGTAGTGATCAATGCCGAGGTACAGTTGGCAAATTACCCTACTTCTGCCTTCACCAGATGTAATGAGTATAAAAGAAAAGCATTTACAGAAGTAGGACTGTGTGACCGAAACAGCTCGAGGGAAGAAGTTGGTGGCATGATAGAGATCAGTCTTACTTCTCCGTATCTACAGGATGGAGTCGGGGCTTTACTTAAGTGCTGATGAATAAGAATCATTAGAAGAGGTCAGAAAATGGTTATTCCCAGAAATCATAATTGAAGCAATGTTGCATGTTACCACTGAGACTGCAATGCTATTGACGTTATTCTGGCCCATGAAAAGAAGAGACATACAGGCTTTAAAACGCTTAGTTCTGTATTAGTACCATGCCGGGTTTCTGTGGTACAAATGTTGATTGAGATTACAATGAGATCGCACATATAATCTGTCGGGTTTTTTTGTTTTTTCATGGTTTTAAGATCAGGCAGGTCAAATTGTTACAAAAGTTCACTGGTCTGGACCCAAATTTCAGTTTTGTGTCAGTTTACTGACAATGGCATGAGGGAAAGTAAATTTTTCTTCATTTGTTTTGTTTGAAAGAAAAGCTTGAATCCTGTAAGCAAGTAAAGTCTGCCAGCCAAATTATTTCCTTTTCTAAAGAAGTTGTGCTATAAAGCCAGAACACACTGTCATAAAGGAATGGCTTGGCTTAATAGACCATTGTACCTTAAACTCTTAAATGTCACTTTTTAGTGATACTTCTGGGATACATTGGACAAATATATTTTGCTAGGAGGTAAATCATATTATTGGCAAAACTGCTGCGTTTAACATATTAGAAAGGTTTTGTAGTCCTTAAAGAGAAAATGGCCTAATTTTAATGGCATAGCAATTTCTATTGTCTAAGAAGTTTATCATCTGTCAAGTTATGTAAGTACATACTCAACTGGCTGTTCAGAGCCACAGGAGTCAAAGTACCTGTGAGGTCATGTGGATAATACTTAGAGTGTTTGTCTGAGAGGAGAAGAAAAAAGCACGTCCTAGACAACCTCATAGCAAAAAAGAGTTTGAAAATTTAATCTAAGGTAATTGGGGTGATTGTAAGTACGCACTAAATGAGAACACCTTCAGCCAGAGGGTGAGCAGAGAGGTACTTGTAGCTGGAATCAGGACAGGAGCCACCTGACTCCATTACTGTCATCAGAGCAAAATGTATAATTAGCTTGGCTTTTCCAGCTTTTTTCTGACATTGCTAGGAGAAGAAGAGCACTGCTGGGTTGGAAGGGCCCTACGGGTGAATCTGTTTGACTCCTTTGTTTTGCTGCATCCTATTTCAATATCAAATAGATGAGTACCACATCTGTATTATTTTCAACTGAGTACAATGTATATTGTTTTTATATTTCTCCCGGCTAAGACTTGCAATTATGATCAGTCTTATGGTTCATTAACAGATCTCAAATTCTTAAAGTTAATATTTTGATACGTTAGTTAGATAAGTACCCCTGCACACACTTACCTTTTACCATAGCTTTTTTTGTGCCCTAGCTTTCCAAGCTGCAGAAGGCATTTTTCTCATACTTGTTAAGTATGAGATTCATTCCCTTATTTTTTTATTCATGAGTACTGTTTGTACTGCATACGTAGTCTGTTTTTGTTTTTTGAGATGGCTCTGCATTTTCCAGGGGTAGTGTTCTGTTTATATTGTCGCAGATAGTTAATAGTGATGCTGAGCACTGGAACAGCTAAGTTGTCTAGCAAGGCACTAATTGAGTGTGTGATTTGTTAACAAGCTTGGATTTTTTTTATTTTTGCTGTCTCGCAGTTCACATAATCGCACTTGTATTCAGTGCAGAATTGCTAGCTCTAACGTTTTGTCGTGCCAATTATACTGAGGTGTCAGGTGGTCAGTAAGATTCAGCCTGCTTAGTTGACGTGGCTTTAAGAAAACGTTGGGTAGCAATGTGTTTAATAGCATGGGAGGTGGCTGTAGATCCAAGTTCCTGTGTTTATCCTGTCAGTAGCAAGCAGTGGTTTATATAGCAGGCTCTGTGATACTGTGCTCTGAAAAGTTGTGTTCTCCTGACTACATTTTGTGGCATTTTCTACCCTTGACTTTTTGACATAGCTGTTCCTTTAGTAATATCTCATTACATTAAAGTTTACAATTGCATTGAAATACATAGTATTGCTTCTCATGAATATTTAGGCTTAAACTACTGCAATGAATGTGACAGACAGGTCAGCGCAAATACTTCCAAAAGCGCTCTTCTGGACTTCGGTTCTGACTTGGTGCTCTGACCAGATGCTTTAAACTTGGATACGCTACAACTTTCCTACATGGTTAGCCTGTTGATGAAAGAAAGGCTTTTTAGCCAGGCAGATATATTTAGTAGTGATCCATTCGATTTTTTCCCCCTCTAATCTGACAGTCTGAATGAGGGCATTGGTGATAAGTTGCTCAGCAGTTTCTTGAGGAACAACTTTCTGGAAGTAGTCAGGAAAAAGTGTTAAAAATCTTTTTGCCCTAACTTGTTACTGGATCAAAAATTAGAAAGCAATGATAAAAATAAAAAAAAGCCTTTAAGTGGAGTGCATTTATTTTTTGGGGGGGAGGGTTGCGGGGGGGGGGGTTGGTCATGCAGAAACATTTGGCTTAGTAGCTGCGGTTGTCATAAGATACTCTCTCTTTTCACGTAAGCATCTTGTGATTTATAGGTACTTTTTAGTAGGTTGTGGGGAAATTTGCTTGACATGCAAGAAAGATGAACATAACTTACTGAGAATTACAAACTTTCTGCAAAGCAACGAAAGTGCACTATTTGCATTTCTGCGTAAGGTGAAAGTAAGCTTGAGCTATGTTTTTAGGCTGTGATTTGCATGTTTGCATGCACCTGATTGTGTGTCTGTAATTCGTGACCACCCTTCCCTTAACCGAGATGTTTCTTCTGCCAAGTGGAGTCCCCAGGACTGACTTTGTGTAGCAGTTCAGGGCAGTGTTTAAGTCAGTTGCAGACAGAAAACAAGAAAGTGATCCTCTAACAAGCAGTATGAGTACACTCTGGTATGTGGTGGAAGACTGTGGTGGTTAAAATTTAGGAAAAAAACACTCTGGTAGAGGTTCCTGTAACTTGGTTTTATTATTCCAGCTTTGTATGAACCCACTGGGAGACAGGTCCTTCTGAAACTACAGATTGTGGGAACAGGTCTCTCCTGTACTTTTCCTCTAATCTATAGATCTATACTATCTTACTAGTAATAAGTTTGTTCTATTCAACACGTCTTAAAAATTTGATGAGCTTATTCATTTAAGGAATTGTTCCTTTCAGAATAACTTCGTCATTCTGAAAGTTTTCAGAAGTGAGCAAATAGAGAACAGAAATTGGAAGTCTCGTTGATGCGTCTCGGAGAGGGGAAAGCATGTGCTTGTGTTCATGTGTTCTGGCTCCTAGGCTTTACCTGTATGTGAATTTTCATTAGAGTTTTGTTAGCACACTTTTCTATCCCTTACAAAGCATACTAGAATCCAAGAATGAGTTAGTATACCCTCATTAGGGTATTTTACTTGCATGGAATTGCATTTTGAGTATTTCAAATAGAAGAAAGTAAAAGCCTCAGTTAGGGATATTGTAGTAATTGGGACTGATAATGCTAATGAATAGGGTCACCTCATGCAGTAAACAAATCCTTATATATAAAAATGCATAGCTTTAAGTGGAAGCCTTAGCACCCCCCTTGTTTTCCTGCTGAAGGAAGCCCTTTTCAAAGAGAATGATTCTAGAGCCCTAATTAACATGCTGTCTTACTCGTTGCATTCGTGTATTTACTGCAGTCTGTTCTTCATACTGCTAAGCAATTACACGTTTCCATTTGCTCTCTTCTAAAGAAGTGCTCAGAGACAGTGCACAGGGATTTAACTCCAAATGCATGTCTAAACCGTATGGAAATATTTGTAACTGGAGTTGGGAGAGTTCCTGTTTCTTTCTTTCTTTTTTTTTCTTCCAATTTATAATTATAAAAAGTACGGAGATACAACATTTCTCCTTTCCATGATGCAAACACCAGTTTAAATATTCCCAAGCAGATCTCTGTTGGCAAGTCAGGAAGATAAACGGTAAAATTGTCAGACACCGGTGTCTTGATCATACTGACATGCAACTGGATGTACTGCTTGGGATTGATTTGGGTAGTTGGGTAACTAGTAGAAATTGAGCTCCCATTTGTGTGCCTTTCTGGTGCTTAAGTTTCCTACCCTAAGGTTCGAACAGAATGACCAGTTCCATGGCTAGAGATACTCATGAAGAGTGGAAAGTTGGGACAGCAAAGAAGGAAAGACTGGAAAGTCTTGAGAAGACACATTTGTGGCTAACAGTGGCAGAACCATTCTTTAATACGGAAGGGAAAGTGCAAGCTCTCAGGGAGAACAGCTGTTACTTAAGAGGCTGTGAAAATGGCAGTAAGGGGAACGGTCTTTTTATTTTAAGGGGCGTTATGGTGACTGTGTGAGCATCTAATCAGTCTAAGTTGTTACTCTTAGGAATTATCAGCAGTCAAGAAAAAGGATTGGAGTGCAGCTGGTCTTGCATGTGAGTCCATCTCTCCACGTGGTCCATCTCTCAGGTCTCAGGAGTATGCTCAGGCAGCGGGTTGTCACAGAAACTTGAGATTCCTGCTTCTTACCTGTGCTTTAGAAGAGATAAGTGAACGAGCGGAGATATTAGAGGATTTTTGTAGCACAGCATATGGCTTTTGTCAGCATTTTGAAACATTCTTTTTTGTGACCCTGGCGTGTGTTCCTCTTCTTGCTGACAGGGCGTTTGGGCTTTGTGCTTCGCTGCTGGCTGCGTCTCGGCGCCGCCTGCTCCTCAAGTGTAGTTACTGCTGACCTCCCTGTCGCTGCTGATCCAGCTGCAGCGCTTTGCAGTGCCTGATGTTGTCTGGCTGTCTCACTCCCATCCCTGATGTGAAGTCGTCTCTTGTGTCCGTTGTCTGAGCACGCTGCAGCGAAGCTTCAGTGCTACCACAGTTCTAAAGTAAAGAGTAACCCAGCATACCAGGGCTGAGTGATAATGTTACCACTCTCTTGTGAAGTCCACAATACTAAATTTCTGTTTCTCTTCTTCAGCAGTGGAAATCTGTGAACAATACCTGGGGCCTGTAGAGCCCTTTTGCCTTAATGCTGTAAATGTATGACTTGGCAAAAGGAGTATACCTTTGTCTTCTTGCTGTAGTGAGGAGCAGAGTCAGCTTTCCCTGCCATCTGTTGGAGCCACACAGCTTGTCTGTGGTGCCTTTGGGTCCATGAGGAGTTTTCCTGGAACAGGAGATCCGGTATTCCAGATGTGCAGGTTAGAAGGAGCAGCAGTGCTGCGAACTGTATGCTGTAATGGTGTCTCCAGGGATGAGCCCCTTTGAAGTCAGGCTGCCCAGAGTGTCAGGTTAGGGCCATGGATGGGGAGTGAGACCCCCCTCTGTACTCCAGCTAACAAAAAGTTGAGTAGTGCTCAATACTGACTTTTCTAGAATCAGTATCATGAAAGATTCAGCAGTACATCTGTCTTGAAATATCCTTTAAAAGGGCAGAGGCCAGGAATATGTACGCGGGGACTGAGTGAGTGTGTTTGAATCGCTATTACCAGTTTTCTAGAACTCACCCTGGTTTCTGGTTTTGCAGAGGAGGTGGACCTGAACTCTGGGTAGCTGTTTCGGGCTTTGCACATGAAGGAGATAGCCATAAAATGCAGTAGCTTTTAGAAATTATTAATAACCAAAGTAAATCTGAATTTAAATTTTTAATCTGAGACCCTGCTTGCTGACCGTAGTGTACATTTGGGAGCCAATAAATTGCTCAAAGCACTTAATTTGAAATAAACATCCGCACTTTCTCATGCATGCGTGTTACTTAAGTAAAACGATCACATCAAACAGTAGCTTTTTTTCCAAGGGAGGATGACGTATTCTGATGGAAAGGAGAGCTGAAATAGCTTTAAAGTTGAGAGTTGTTGCACACAATTTATAAATTATTGCTATATATGTAAGGATTATGGCATCAGATCCTTATCAAGCAACTCCTTCATGCCTGCGCTGAAATGCTGTATACTTTGATATATTTTTGAAGTGTCTGAAGATATTTTATTTTACTTAGACATGTAATCGGGGTTTGTGTTTGGCAGTTCATGAGGTTCCATTGTTCTGGGCCTACTCTTCTCCCTATATCTGGAAATCTGCTATTGAAGAGAAGGGATGTGTACTTAACTGAGATATATGCTTTGTTATTACATAAAAGTGGATAAATAGAAATTTGAACATGTAGGCATTATGTCTGACATCGATCTTCTACTTGTCACCATGCTGTGTCATATTTCTTGCTATTTTAAAATTCTGTGCTTTTCTTTCAAAAGGGTGTAGGAGCAAGTGCTGAATTTTGTTAGCAGGTTGGCTTTTAATAGAGTGAAATGTCTGCCTGTATACGTAATTTTTAACTGTTTATTTTACAGCAGAATTAGTGCTTTGAAGCCTAATATACCCATTTTCCTTTTCAAGCTATATTCCCCAGAAAGGAAATCCAAGCCTTAGAACTGCTCTGTGGAAATACAGAGTGAAGCATGGTCATGATTTATTTATTTATTAGTATTACCAAATACTGAACCACTGCCTTAGCCTCTTCTTAGTGAAGTTAGTTATTGACTTCATCTGTAATTCTGCTAACGGAAGTTGACAAAATCGAGGTAAACCTCTGGTTTTCTGATGTGCGTATAACTTTGTGTAAGTGCTAATAAGTTTTCTGGCTGTTTTGATTATGTATATACGTAGTTGGAGGGGGAAGGGTGTGGACTTTTAATCCAAGCTCAGCCTTGACTTTGCTGTGCTTTGTTGTGATCAGTGTAAATTTTACTGCTGGCATCAATAAGACCTAAGTCAAATCAAATTGAACTGCTTTTAAAAATGAAGTAAAATTGTTACCTGCAGTTTCATAACTATAAGCAAGGAAATTGACTTTAGACCTTAGGAATTTTCACTGGCATGTTTATTAATTCAAAATTATCTTTATAAAAAGCTGCATTCGTAAATTTTACCCAGCCAGGGTTATTGTAGGCTATTCATCTCTGGTTTAGGTGATCCACTTTAGAAAGCTATGCAGGTTTTTTTTGTTTGTTTTTGCTTTGAGAGGATAAAGGCTGACATGAATGACTTGTACATTCGCTTTTAGCTGCAGCAAGCCTAACAGTCGTCTTTCTGGGTACTGATCTGGATAAAATACTTGTAAGAGAGAATATACAGACCTCTTGAGAAACCTCATTGTCTTAGTGTGTACCAGCACTGGTAATAACAGAAACCATGTAAAAGTCAGTGCTTAGCCTCTGTGTATGTCTGTAGGTGATCCTGAAAGGAAAAATCAAGTAAGTAGTCAAGTGGATAACAATCAGTGGTGGAGTATAAACAGAGCAAGAATTTGCAAGTATTCTGTCTTCACAGTAGGCACTTATCACAAATAAGTCGTACTCTTCAGTTTTGCAATAATACCAACTTCAAAGTACTTCCTAATTTTAGAAAGTAATGTGTGTATATACTACAAATACAAGATGAAGAATGGCAAACTCATACCATGAAATATTCCATGCTTCCTTTATACTTCTTTTCCAGAACCGTACCTCATGTAGTGATGCCCTCTTCCTTTTTTTTTTTTGAATAGTGAACACACAGCGAAACCGATGTCCTTAAATTGTGGCTTATTATTATTCATTGGGCAGAGTTGCCAGTAGGAATTGTAAGGGATGTAATCTGCTTTCATCAGTGCACGAGTGTAACAATGCTTTTCATGCAAATTGAAAAGAAGCTACATCTGAAAGAATACAACTGCCTGTCAAATTTGGTTAATGGTATTAACATAACATACTAGTATCTTTGTACGTGGCTCTTTTCGAAAGCGTTCTTCATCACATCCTTCACAAGTCGGTTTGTTTCACTTGAACAGTGGTTGAATTTGAGTGTCCCAACAAATAGCTGCTGTTTGAAGTTTTTTCCCTAGTTGGCTGTTACTTCATATGTATCATCTCTTTGTAAGAGAGCACTTGTGTATCAAGCAGTGGCTTCCTGGTGCTAAGCTTCCTTAAAAATAGGCTTACACTGGAAGGATACCATCAACCTAACTGACTTAAATTTACTGTGCTTTACTGATATGACCTGCTTGGAAAGAAATCTTCAAAGAATATTTTTATTTTAGAATATTTTTTGTGCAGTTGCCTAAAAGCTCTTTATTATCTACGGATTAAGCATTAAGATGGGCTAATAACCCCTCACACTAATAGTGTTCCTGTGAAGTATTCTTGTTTACAAGGTAGAAGCTGAAGCACAGAATATAAAAAGCTGCTCCATAATTGTTCGTGAATAGAGTCTGCTACTTCCCATTTCTTGTCGTTTCTGATTTTGTGCATACAGTGGGGAGCATCGGTTTGGCTTAGCTTAAGGCAGAGTCAGTGTGGGAAAAGGCAAGCTTATTAAAGGGATGAGAGGCAACAGGAATGTGACTTACTGATCTGAACCTGTCTTCAGAGAAGTCTCTTTTTCTCACTTCTCAATGTAGGCAGACAAGTCTGATTACTTAAATGCCTGAAGCTCAGTAGCGTGCAAGTCCTGAAGTGTGCTAAGTGCATGTATCTTGGAGGTTGGCTTCGCACCTGGAAAATTGCCCACTCAGAGGAGGGAAGATAAAGGGTGAAGAGTGGTCCTAAAGCATTTAAATGCAAATGGCACCCTTTTGGGAAGGATGCAATTGCTGAATTTTTGTGGAACTGGAAGGAGGCTGCTTTGAGAGCGGTGTGTCTGTTACCACTGTATTTAAAACTCCAGCTCCTGTCCCTGTCTGTTTTTAAAACTGTAAGTACCAACTGATGCCTCTCATCCCCAAAATGCCAGTCCTCTTCTGCTACGGCCTATTGTATATTTAAGCTACTCTTTGTTAAGTGGACGGATGCAGTTTAGTGATGATCTGCTGCTGGTGGTTAGAGACCTCCTTCAGACGAGCCATTTTACTGGAAGCAGGAAAGTAAAAATGTTTCTTCTCAGGATTTATAGTATTCTGTGTCGAGTTTCTTATGTGTTACCCATTTAGTAGCAGGTAGTTTTGCAGTGAAGCATTTGTGTTGGAATACAAGGAGGAATATACATTTTAATGAAACTAAAACCTGATTTGGGGGACTGTTACCCTTCTGCCAAATGTGGTAGAAATAGTCCGAAATATTGAGAAATGAGTGTACAGATGCACACAGTTGCTCTTATACTACGTGATCCCTTGGAAACTAGTCTCAAGTTGATACACAGATAGCCAGATAGGAGTGAGGGTGAGCAAACTGAACAACTCAGGTGGCTTTGGGAGTATCGGGTTGTGAACTGGGTGGATGGTGGGTTGGGCAGTAATTACATTACTTGACCTTCAGCCATCTAGTGTTCCTCTGAATGGTTCTGGCAGGAATTTTCTCTGAGGTAGCGTAGAAACATTTTGATATAGTATCCCATATCTTTAATAAGATTTTTTTTTGGTGGTGGTGCATTGGGGACCCAAGAGTTGGACTGGACTTGATGATCTTTTTGGGTCCCTCCCAACTCGGGTATTCTCTGATTCTATGATTTTTTTTAAAGATATTGTAAATGGACTGCAGAAAAAAAAAAAGTAAGTTGTTAAAGCTCTTAGCAGAAAGGAAGTTAATGTCGTACGTAAATGTGTGAGAACAATTTTTGGTCAAGACAGGAGAAATAAGAGCTGAAAGGGCTTGATGTTGAGGCAAAAATGGAGATATGACGTACTAGGTGTAGGGATAACGTGCTGGAAAGTAATTATGAGTACGAATGTCAGAGTACATGGTGATAAGGGTTTTGGAAATACCTGTTAGAGCATATTCTCCTCTCAGAGGCATTCATTCCTCTGATTATATTCAAGCCTACTTGGGCTTTTGCCATAGGAGCTCTCTCCTAGAGAGTGTGTGTGTATGCTGGGGTATGTTCACTCCTGTTGCTCTGCCTTTACTTCCCCAGGGGAGCTGGGCCTTTGGTAAGGTTCTCCAGTGTACTGTGGTGTGAGGCTTGCTGTACTGTCTTCATGAATGTCTCAGGGTCTGGAGGGGATGGGGAGCACCGTGAGTGCGTGAACCCTCATTTATACTTCTGCCCTTCTGCGCATCAGCCTGAGAACAGGAACATGGCAATTCAGCAGCCTCACGCAGTGCTGGAGCTGAGAGGGATAGTGTAGCCTCAGGTATGGCCACGATTATGAGATCTGCTTCAGTTAAAGGAGACGGCTTACTTCTTGGCCGTCCATCTTCATAGAGCTTTTTCGTTGAGATGGTAACATTAGGTGGAAGTGAATGGTCCAGTTCACAGCTCTGTAAATGTGCCTGTCTATTTCAAGGTCGTCCCTAACTTCCTCAAATCTGTTTGCTCTTTTGAATCACCGTGAACTTACATTTAAGACATGAAGGTTCAGTGTGCCATGAGACACCAAAATTGGCTTTATTTGACAGAGATAAACAAATAAACGTCATAAATTTTCTAGACATTTCCAATTTCTTGCAAAATGCTCAGATTCAAATCATGATTGTGCTGCACTGAGGTACATTTACGTGCTTGGCAGAGGTGCATCTGTACGTGTTTGAATGACGAGAAGGAAACAAGGATGTCGTTTGAATCCTGCATTACGGACATAGCAACGTAAAGCTGAAGGATGTGGGACTTCTCTTGCATGCTTAGAGTCAATGTACTATAATAAAACATGGGATTTTGTGACCCATACGATGTAAGGCTTTTCTTACTGCCTCTTTTGAGAATAAACACAGAAAGTGAATTTAGGGGCTTACAAACAACCTTCATTGTATACTTTGGCATCTACAAGTCATTGTGATCACTTAATTTCTGTAAGAAGTAGTAGTCTTTCAAAAAATAACCCAGGTTTTCCAGTGGTGATTTCTGTGTCTTGGGAACGCAGATTCACAGCAGGGAAATTTCACATGAGTGTTTAGAAACAAACTTAGGTCTGCCCTTTTTGATGAAGCTACGTATTCTGTGGCTGTCTTGAAATCTTGCTGTACTCTGAATTGCAGCTGCCTACACTGGCTGTCAAGTCAAATGCTTATTCAACCCTACAGAAAGGATTTCTTTGCTTTGTTTTGCAATTGTGGAGCCATAGTGCTATCCAACAGTCTCTTGTTTCTAGGTCCAGATATTAGAAGATTGTTTATCTTTTTTAATTCCTGTGAATCCCCGTGGTGAGAGGCTCCAGGACCCTGCAGTTCTTTCCAATGAGAAACGAAATACTCTGGCTGTCACATGCATTTCTTTTCATAGCATATAGAGGTGGCAGTGTTAACCATCTCTTTATATTGCAACTACTATTTTACAACTGTTTTCACGTAACACCCCCTCCTGTCTCTATAGCTACCTCCAACACAAAATAGTTCAGGCTTTCCTAAATGCTTCCCAAAGTTTCCAAGGGGCAGACCTTTACATATGGTGTGCAGAAGTTTGACTTGGGTTATTTGGGAGAAAGAGGGAAGGCGAGGGAGAATGATTAAGAGCTACTCGGTGCTTAAATTCCTCAAAGTTCTGCTTCACTTGGTTTTACCGTCCTGTTGGTCTGCAGTGGTTCTTTACTGATAGCTTTCTCACTTATTAACACTGCTCAGGTTTGTCCATTTTTCCTTTTGTGCTTCCTACCACCTGGGTAGATGTCTACATGGGATGAACAGAGCTGTCATATTTGCTTTCCTCAAACCTTCTGGCCACTGCTGAGGTTCCTATAAAGCACCGCTGTCTGATTATATTTTGGCACCTCATGGGCTGGGATTTCCGATCGGTTTATATATTGTTCTCTCTTACTGTCTGTTCCTTTAGCCGGTAAGATGTAACATACACCGTTCTCACAAAGCAGTGAGCTCTATGGAGCAGTGGTTGCTTTTTGCATGTGTCTTGCTCCTGACACAATAAATCTATAATGATGATAAATACTTACTTGTGCTTTTAGGAAAAAAAATGAGTAGTATATCATTGTGTTTTACAGATACTATGAGCTAAATAGGGGAGAATCTAAACTTTTTGCAAATTCATTTTTGCAGGTGTCATTTCAGACACACAGTGTCTGAAGTCAGAAGTGTTAAAAGTTCGTCTTGTAACGTGCAAAGTACAACACGAGCATCTTTCTTGCAGGACAAGAATCACAATTTTAACAGCAGATAACATGGAAGGAGGGGAAAAAAAATCCCCATTCCAAAGAGAGGGAAATAAATACAGGTTTGAGTCTTGAAGTTTTATACCTGTTCTCTATTATTCTTTAAGTAGATAAATACATGTAGGCTAATTCTAGTCTTTTGAAAATATTCATTGAGCTCCTCAAATTTACTATTTTAGGATCAATGACTTGTGCTGTAACAGATTTTTAGTAGAAGTATACGTGGGTCTTGCTTAAAACGTTGGATAGAAAATAAGTTTTGCTGGATTATACACTGTACTGGATATTTCCTTTATTATTTGTTTTTATGAAACTAATGTGCTTTCAACAAAAAGAATGAAAAAGTAGCAAGGCTGCCACATACAGAATTCTTCTATGGATGTTGCACATACTCATGCAAGTGTGTGCACACGTGTTTGTACCAGGAATGTGCCTTGGCTATTAAAGATAATAAGAAAATGAATTTCACGTATTGTAGGCAATCTGTCTAACTAAACAATCTAACTAATGTCTGTCTTCTTTTTGAATAGAAGCAAATCACGATGCGTTTTGAGGAATGCAGCATGTTATGACTGGCAACTTGCAGCAAATTCAGCTCTTCCTAACTCCTGAGGATATTTAATAAACAGCATAGTTTAGGCAAGTCTAGAAAGTTATTGTAACTAATTAATAGCCTTTTCTGTCATAGTGATTGAGATTTTGAAGCTGACAACTGTAGAGAAGCAACTACGTGGATTGAATGTCTTTTTATTAGTGAGAATAGAAATGTCTACGTGTTGTAGTTCCCTCAAAACTCAGTGACATCTCCATTTCTATCTGCTACAACTAGAGCAGATCAAATTATTCATAATATATAATGGCACGAATTTTGCATGTGGGTGTTTGTACAAAATTAACAAAAAGCCTTGTTCTACAGGGGTTGGAGGCACAGGCAAGAAGTGTGTTCCCTGCGGGGTTTTTCCCTGCTTTGCCTGTGCTTTTTACCACGTTGTTGCAGTTCATCTGAACAGTGGTGTGCTGAGCTACGCTATGCGGGGTTACTTCTACACTCCAATAGCTTCAGTGAAGCGTTAATAAGGGACAGAGGTTCTGTCCTGTGTATTGGAAGATAGCTGGGCAGACTGCGTGACATTTCGTGTAAGCTCAGTTTCAGTCTGAATAGGTGCTAGGGGTCTAAAGACTGGCAGACTTTGCATAAACAAGTCTGCACAAGTATTTGCAAGGTCTGTGGTTTCTATGAACTTTTTTTGTAAATTAAAGAAAACAATCTTGGGAACTTTGCAGTGCTTTTTAATTCTATCAGAAAGAAAATCAAACACATGAAGGAGTACAAAAGGTTGTCCAAGTCAAAGGTTTATTTCTAGTAATAAGTAGCAGGAAGGGAAGAAAACAGTTTTATCTTTCAAATGAGTGTTTTTCATAGACACAATGAACTGCTGTACTTCTATGATTTTTATATTGGATGTTTGTGCATGTAAATACAATGTTGTTTCACTGTCTTTTCCAGTAAAGGGCTTGCATTCAGTTCAGTTATGTCATTATGGTGAATGCAGGTGGGTTGTTTTTCAGTTAATTTGTATTTAGTGTTGTTACCTTCCTGAAGGCAGAGTTGAATCTGAGTGGAAATCTACTCTTTAGCTCTGGCATTCCCATGTTTGCTCAGGCTGAAGGTCGTTCACTAGGAACCCAGCTAATTCAGAAGTTAAGTTTATCAATCCTCTGCTTTTGTGCCTGCCAAACGTATGAGATTTCCTCCTTGATTTCTGCCTGAATTGTAATATCTTAGCACATCTGTTGTGTAAAGGCTTAAGAATAATTATTTCAATTGGCTTTATTGTATGAAACCAACAAGTTTAATGCTTTCTGGATTTTGAGGCCATTAATTGTGTTTTTTTCTTGTTTGTTTGGTTTTAGTGAACATGACTAGTTTCCAGTATTTTCCTTTTTCTCTTTTGTTTTGAGCTATCGGTCACATGTGATGTAGGCCCCTAATAAAGAAAAAGCAGTGAAGTAGTGTTTTCCTTTTCTTTAATAATCCTCGTGATTCTCTTCGCCCCCCTCCTTCCCCCAGTAGAAAGTACTCCTACACTACTTAAGTCTTTTTTGGAAAAAATCAGTTGTAAATCTGAGTCATGCTGTCATCTGTAACCAGAAGCTTAGATATTTTGAGGGTTCCTGGTAGGGATTCTTGGGGTAATGGCAGATAATGTTTTCATTTCTGCAAGCTTACATTAGATCTCTGATGGTTGCTGTATTAGTTTATGAATAATGATTTCATTTCTTCTGTTAGTACTTTTTCAAGACAGAACAGAATCAAGACATTGAAAGAAGACAGGGTATCCAGCTGTATTATATCTTAAGAATATATGACCCGAAGCTCTGCTTTTAACATCTAATGTCTGACAGAGCTCTGAAATCTTCTGGTTGACTGTAGATGGTTTTTAGATTTATTTTTATATATAATATGCCAGCTGTATGTATAGACAGTTGCCTACTACCATGTGTTCCTATTGTTGCAAGGAATTAAGAAGGGAAATCAATCTAAACCTGCATGGAGCAAAAGCAAAACCAGGTATTTTACTGCTGCAACAATATAAAGAAACTGTAGTAGATAAAAGTATGAAGCATGTGGAGAGTATGAATCAAATCTGAAATGCTTTTTCCCCCTACTGTATAAGCACTATGCAGCCCACACATCAAATTTTTCCCCTAGTCTAGCACTTCTCAAATGAGAAATACTTTTAGTTTCTGAAATGGGATTTCAGAAGGAAAGAATAGTTGCTGCAATTGAACATGTACAAAGGCTCTGAACAGCCCTTTGTTAAAATAATTGAGCTTTATTATTTTTAAGCATAGCTTTTTAAAATAGCAGAGAGACTCTGGCTTTTTCAAGGTTTGTAAGTAATAAGACAGTGGCATGTTTTTGAATAAGAGGGTAAATTGCTAATTTGCATTCATAATAGGGCCTAATCAGTTAAGAGTAGGTGCTGAAGCCTGTTCTAAAACCTTATCAAGGAGATAATTTAGTTAAGGATGGGTAGGCAGTATGGTCTCTTTTTCCCCCTAGTTTCTGTTTTACTCCCTTCTCTTCTGATTTCCTTACCTTTTTTTTTAATTACTTCAGATTTAGCTGTAAATTCACTGTT
Organism: Anser brachyrhynchus; assembly: GCF_964034855.1. Taxonomy (NCBI): domain Eukaryota; kingdom Metazoa; phylum Chordata; class Aves; order Anseriformes; family Anatidae; genus Anser; species Anser brachyrhynchus. Next base: position 141,057,077 of record NC_137695.1, on the reverse strand, counting down.
TGAAGTGTTTAATTGTTTTTAGAATTCCATTTTTTTTTCCAACTCCCCATTTGGCTAATCCAAACTGCTGCCCTAGATTACCACCCAAGGGCAAGTAAAACTCACGCTGTGGTGTCAGTCAAGTATCTGACTTTGTACCTGGCGGAGCAGAAGTATGGGGTTTGACGTGAATAGAACTACTTATGTGCTTAAAATCAGGAATCTTGCTGAAGCTGAGCCAGTGTCTCTGCTAGATTTCCAATTTCCACTACTTGCTGCCAAGTATATTAGAACTCACTATAAATATTTTTGTGGCATTTTTGAATGAGAATTAAATAAAAATAAATAAAAAATCAGCCTGTCTTCTGTCCCCACCTTTTCTAACTAGAGCTGATGAGTTTTAATTGTTTTTTTTTTTGCTGAAACTTTAATACAAATGTCCTCTGAAGTTAATAACTAAAACAACTTGACTTAAAGTGGTGTGTTTTTAATTGTGTGTGCTCAATTAAAAAAATGTATTGTGGAATTCACAGGTGCTTTTGTACATAATATTATGTAAAAAGTACCAAGTTTTTTTCCACCTGCAGCATTAAATTGGAGTTGCTATAGTTACTACTCTAGCTTCTCTTTTGGGGCCTAGTATAAAGGAACCTTGGGTTATCTTGGTAATTTGGTGTGCAAAGACCTCTTTCAAAAGTGTTTCCTGTTCTGCATCTTGTGCAAGTCTCTCCTGCTGGTACACCCAGAGATTAGGCTTGTGCTGCATTAAAACAGCCAAGCGCAGAACTGCTGCTTGCTTTGTATCTTTGACTGGCAGCAGCAGAGAGCTGTGGCTTCCAGTGGAAGAAAGAAAGAAAGAGCAGAGCAGGAAGTGGCAGAGGCGCCTTACCTTTAGAGTAGGAATGCGTGAGCTCTCTTTGTAGACTGCAGCATCTTCCAAATTAATTCCTTGTTGTAGCCCAGTGGTGCTGGGGGCTGTATTTGGATGCTCCAGCATCATCTGGCTGGCAACAACTGGTGTAAAAGGGCAATAGTGGTAAAGGATTACAGGTCTCTACATCTCATTATGGTTTATATGGAATTCTGTAAGTACTCTTATTTTGTGACTTGCGACAGCATTTACAGTTGGTGTAATATTCGTCAAGAGTGTATGCTTGTTTAATGAGTCCAAAAAAGAACTTGTGTTGTTCATACTGAAAGACCATGGAGAATCTGAAGATGGTGCGTGGCTTTGAGATGGAGCCTCGCTGACAGAGCTGAAGCTGGGTAGTTTGAAGGGTGACTGCATTCACAAGCCCTACGGCCTCACAGGACCAGATTTGTGGAGCAAAACAAGCTATACTGAAGATTTGATGTACGCATCGTACACATTTCTGTAGGGCTTTCTTTGGAAAGTGTGGCCCAGGGACGCATAACCAGTAGCAGTGTGTCTTCCAGGTTAGTGTTCTCTAAAAGGAATACAGATACTAGATGCTGTAAAAACTAAAAATAAAATCTAAATCCTACATACAACAACTCCATTGCAGAATTGATTATCCAGTTCTTGTCTTAGTTTTCTAAATAAGCAGCATCGTAGCCTAAAATAAAAATGGTACATCATAAAATAGCAGCATTATTGTAAACAAATGCTGTGCTTTATCTTTTTTGTTTTTACAGTGAAATCTTTATGTGCTTATTTTGTGCTTTTGTGTCATAAATACATTTAAATAAGCCACTATTTCAATATAATTTCATCTGCTAGTCGTTTTTATTCTTTCCTTAATTAAAGAAATTAATTATGCTATTGGAGTATTGGAGTATACAACACTTTCTCATTTCAGAAGAACATTCACTTGCACTGTTTGAAATTTTAGATATATTTACTGTATCTTCTTTGTAGCAGATGTTCTTCTGTTACAGGCATACGGAATAAATCTTGTCACCCTGCTCAGCTTGCTTTCAGTAAAAGATTTCAGCTGATGTCTGTGCAGCACTAAGGCTTTGTCTTAATGCTTCTGTCACATTACATGTGTAATTTCATATTAAAACAAAAGGTTATTTAATCCTTCCCTTACCTGGAAGGCTAATTAACATCTTACTGCACAGTTTAATGGTATTTTACAAACGACCAGCTGAAATTCCTATGAATCCAGTACTTAACCCTAAGGAAATATGTTAAAGAACTGCACATGACTAATTAACACCCAACTGTTCATTAAAAAAATAATAAATAACTCTTGCAAAAATTATTCAGATAAACTGGAGATTATTAATCGGTTAATGCCTAAAAGTAGGTCTTGTCATTTCTCATGATGCTTTTTTAGTTGCTTTTGTCATTAAATATATAAACTTGTGCAGAAATGCCCTTTTTTCAAGGAAGTAAGCTGCAGCTGGGTACGTGACAAAAACTTCAAAGATGCAAAGCACTATGTAAAGAGCAGTAACAAAGACACGGGGATAGGAAGTGACTGGGGATCACTAATCTGACCTTGAGTAGTTAATCCAAATACGTATCGGTGCACCAGCATCTTCATTCCACCTCTAATGAGAATGATGCTGTGGTTGCAAACTCGGTCATCAGAAGGCAGGAAATAGTGCAGTGGTGTCACCTGTACAGGCGGTGACTGGTTTCTGTAGGAATGTGGGAATGACACTGCTGCTTCGCCTTGTTATGAGCGTAGGGACATAATGAATGCTGCCGGGCTTCAGTGGACTGTGTACTCTGAGCTCAGCCGCACCTTAATTTGAAGCATTCCCTGTAGCAATAATACTGTTTATTTCATGAACTGTTCTGGGAGGGTAAGTTTCGAATGCTTAGACTGTACTTTTTTCCTCTCTCTATTTGTTCAGCTTTCAGTTCCTTATGATGTTGAAGTTTCAAGTGTAGCTCTGCTCCTGTCGTCTTCGGCAGACAAATTCTGAATTGCTCTCACACAGTTTTACAGTGGTAAGAGAACATGTTTTGCACAGACAGAAGAAAAAGAACAAGAGATATCAGAATATTCTGAGACAATTATAGATTTTAAAGGGTGAAATACAACATCTCAAGTCCCTTTTATATCCTCACATTCATTTTAGATTACAGAAAAGGTTTTCTCAATTGCATAATCTCAGTTCAGTGTGTGCTACTCCTCCAGAATCCTAGGAGGAGAGTTTGGCAGCAGTACAGCCATATACCTGTGGATATGGAGCTCTTTGCTGTTGTTACGGGATTAAATCTCTGCACCTCGTGCATTAATTCTAAATGTACAGTAGTTTAAGAAATAATAAGCGCAGAGTGCTCACTAGGTAAGGGATTGTAAAAGGTGAACCAAAAGACTGAGGAGGATCCTGCCTAATTTCTGCATGTGACATACACGGATATATAAATAATCGAATATAGTGAGTTTGGTGACATACTGAACAAATGTTTTATCTGGAGGAGGGAAGTAGTGCTGGCTTTTCTGCTGGTCTCCCCCATGCTCTGCTGTGAGACACAACATCTTCACTTCATCCAGAGTAACCGTACCTGTGCTCATGGTTGTGTGAGGCCGGGCAGGTGGCCTTTGCACCGCTCTCCTGCAGGCTCAGCAGAGCAGTACTGCTCTTGTTCAGCCCGCTGTCAGCATTTTCTGCCGGAGCTCAGTTCTGCAAAACCCTGCTTAGGTACTGGCAGGAAGTGGGATGGCAGCTGCCTGTGATTAGCACACAGGGTGCTTGCAGAAAGTGCTCACACTCTGAAGCAGCATGCTGGAATACTACAGAGATATCGTGGCTGTTTTCAGCTCCCATAACTAGATCTGGAAGGATATCACCATTTTTTGGATCAGGGAGTTACAGGGCCCTTGCTACAGGGCTTTTTAGTGGGGTGGTATGTAAGGCACCAACAATTTGTTTATGGAAGTGTATTGTAAGTTTCATATTTTGTTGGCATTGTCCATGCTTTACCAATTAGATGTAAAATTTGGTGAAGGTTGGTGCAAGGTAACTTAATCTGGAGAGTCAGCATCAACAGGCCGAGTTTATTCTTTCTAAGGTACAGGACGGGACAGCAATTTTGGAAGTAGGAAGAAGAAAGGAAGTTCGATCGTGTATTGTCTAAGTTGAGCACGTACCATAATGAAAGGTATTTGGAAGCACCTGACCTACAGGAAGTGGATACGATACATTGTTGTCCCTGATAATTGTACTGCAAGAGAAATAACTCGGTCCAGCCTGCTTGTGTAGGACTCATTATGCACCACGTGGTGATTTAACTTCAGGTGGTTTAGAAAAAGCTCTCTCTTCATAGCCATGTGGTTACAGCAGTTCCTCATTTTATACAGCCCTAGTTATAGGGGTTGTAAGTGGGCTGTAAAAGCAAATGGAAGTGGCTTAATCTTGACATAGGAGAATTTAGTGTCAAGGCAGGTATGATTGCATGATTTTTTTGTGGACAACAGCTACTTGATTTGACAGAAACAGCAAAGGTAACTCCAGTGTGGTTGTTTCCACTATGGATTTTTTTTTCCATTTTTCATTTCAACAGTGAATTTTTCTCTAGAACACAGTTGGGATTTAATTCAGTCCCAAGATACATGTTCCTGTTCCAAACTGAGTTTTTAGAACACAGCGAATTTTTAAGGTGTGCTTCTACAACACTCATCAGTTAAGTGTGCATTCGTATTAGTAGTTTTAGTCAAATTAAGACAAGGTTTTAAATTAAGAGTGATTATTTGGTATCTCAAATAGGGCAGTAACTTGGTAAAAAAATAAACTTGATGCTCTTTGTCTGAAGCCTATGAGTTCATATATCTAAAATGCAGAAGCTTGTCTTGTTTAATCTGAAAGTTTTGACTAAAAGGGACGTTGTTACTGGGGGCTGGGGCTGTTTGGCTCTCCTTGAAAACTGCAGGCGTTTGAGTAAAACTTAGGGAAGTTCATTTCAGTACTGCAGGCTTCGTTTTATGCTGTGAAATTATCTGCAGTCAACCATTTGAGCCTGATATTTCCATTTTGAGAGAGATGTAGCAAGCATGCCATCAGGTAGGAGGCTCGTAGGGGTCTGACCTTGTAAAATGAAGGCTGCTGCATTATGGATAGGCTCCCTGTAATCTGAGCATCGCATCTACTGTGTGGCTATCAAATAGATGGAACCCTGTAGCTATTTTTTTTCCAACCATAGCATGCTTTTCAGGTGTTAAAGCACTGCTTTTTTCAAAGTTTTTCCCCTTCGTTGTCCTCTGCAGTTTGGTCGGATAAGTTCCCAGCCCCACCCTCCAGCCTATATTTACGTTCCTGCCTCTGATGAAATTCACATGATATCAATGAATCAAATACCTTCCAAGGCTGGCTGTTATCTTCCGTCTAGTTTTGCTTTCCTCTTCAGACTCCATATCAGAGTAAAGGGCTCGTGGTTCTTTGACCAGGTTTTTAGGAAGTGACATTGTAAGGGTATTGGGTTGATTTTTTGGGGGTGTGGGTGGTGGAGAGGATGCATGTAGCATGGTTTCATATAGACCAATAGGGGAGAGATGCCCCAAGTGCTGAAAAACGTGCAGGTAAACCTAGTGTTGTCTTGCCTGCTGCTGTGGCCAGTGAAGTGTGAGAGAAATCAGAAGGAATTAATTCACATGTTGTTGGAGCTACTTGTCTGTTTCTGCCTGCTGGGAAGACAAGGCAGCATCTCAGCTCAGAGCATTTGAGTGGGATAGAGAGAAACTGAGGGCACAGGGATGGGGTTTTGTGCTTTGAAAATGAAATAGGATTTTCAGGAGGAGTCCATGAGAATCAGTAGTTGGTCCATACTTAGGCCATAACCATACTTCGGACACTTAAGGGATTTTTAAAGTTAGTTGAGACAGAAAGCTACCTCTGGAATGGGAAGCTTTTCTGTTCTGTAAACATACCCTGTAAACAGTCTAACTCATTTAATAACTGGCTGATTTTTGATTGCAGTCAAGGGATCTTTAGAGCTATCATCAGGAGTGATAACATCAGGCACGTGTGCACTTGTCTAAAAAGCCCTTGGAAGTGCTTTCTGCGCATTTGTTCAGCCTCTTACTTGTCGTTTAGCACGTCATACCCTACAAAGATTCTATTTTGATTTAAAAACAAGCACACGAAGGAAAATAAAAAACCATACGGGGTGCTGCTGTTTAATCTTGAGCCTCGTTAATTTGAATTTTTTTAACTTAAATGTGGTTGCTGCCCATATCTTAATGTGCAGGACTAAATTTCTCTTGCATTTGTTTAACAGCACTGCAATGACATTAAAAAGCTCTTGTCCATTTGTCATATGTATTTTTTAAAAAAAAAAAACTATATAGTCCTGATTACACAAGTGATTTTTTTTTTTTAAGGAATCAACAACAGCCCAAAAAGTGATGAAAAATGTCAGATTTTGAAAAGCAACTTGATTTCTTGCAGGCAGGCTGAATTAGTGCCTGAGCTTCTTTGTGTCTTTCTTCCAGCACTGAGCCCGTCGCACATCTTTCACCAGCTCTTGTAGCTGGTGTGGACAAACTTTTATCAAGTTTCGTTAATGGCAGCTGCTTCAATTTCAGGTTCAAATGGGAATGAAGAGGGACTGAATATTTCTTTAAAACATCAAGAAATATGGAAGTTTATTGGTGACCTAAGAAGACTTTTATATACTCAAACTCTGATGTGTTAAATAGACTAAAAGGATTTTCAAAGATAATTATGTTACCATATCTTAATGAAAATTACTACTCTATTTTCTGATATATCGATATTCTAGTGCCCTCAGTCTATATGGAACTGGGACATAATTGTTGAGATCTTAGAAGGGTCGTTGCCTAAAAATGTTACAGAGTTGCCAGCAGTTAGTAAGGGCATCTCCACACAGTACGTCAGTGGTAGTTTCCAATAAAAGAGGAAGGAAGTAATACTTTGGGAAGTTTCTAAGGTTCATCTTTCATTTAATGAAAGGTTATTGGGAATGAAAAAAGAACTTTTAGTATTACACTGCTTGGATCGGAGTTGAATTTATCATCACACATTATTGCTTCTGACTACTCACTGAAGCTAGCTTGAAAATAAATGTAACATCACTGTCAAGTTACTCTTTTATCATAAAGAATATTTCGAAGGAAAATATCGAAGTACTTCATTTTGCATATTGACATAAGTTGCTTTTCTTATTCTTCCAAGTCTAAGTGAATGTGTACAGGATTTGGGTGTGAGTTCCCATTTTAATATGCTTCTGGTTATTACTGATGTATAGTTTATTTTTCTCAGGATCTTTTGTATATCCATTTTGTATGTATTAGTAAGTCCTTTTTGAAAATACAGAACTGGTAAATAATTGCTGTAATTTGAAATATAAGAGGTTTTTAACTTAAAACTAAAGATCTTGAGATAAGGGCAATATTTCTCTTATGTTAACTGAAATAATAGGAAAAAAATGATCAGAAGTAGGCTTCTGTGGAATCAGTTACAAGTAAAATTACTTTATACCGAAGATGATGTTTATTTTGTAAGTTTAGAGCTAAGTGTTACTGAAGACATGAAGTCAGAGTGAGAAACATTCCTTGGCACGTTAATTTATATATGAAAGGGAGAAAGTATTTGGAGTATTTGGAGCTTTCTAAAACTTACAGGTATATTTTAGTTTTGAAAAAAATTTTATTGGAAAATAGTTGCTTGCTAACACAGTATTTGAAGGGTTTTTTTGTTCTAAAGTACTTCTTCCTTTGGAACTTAGAGGGAAATTTTACAATGTTGACTTGTTTTAATTGAGACAAAAAAAAACTTGGTATGTAAATATCTGTAGTGAAATTAGTATGTAAAAATACAGGGAAAGGAAAAAAAAATCACTTAGAGCACAAGGATTTGGGTTGTAAAAGAAGAAAAAGGAGACCTGGTATTTTTCTACAAAGTTCGATCATCAGTCTTCTAATTGTGTTGTGTCTTTGGGAAGTGAAAAATTTTGACTGTGTTTGCTGTCAACCCCAGGAGTAATTTCAGGAGCATTTTATTTGTAACAACTACAGGCGAGGAGCTTTGAGATGCTTACATAGATCCGTATGTTCGAAGTCAACTGTAACAGTCTTTAAGCTTGGTATAAGAGGACTTTGAGTTTTCTTCGTGTGTTTATGGTTCTTGTTTATGCTCAAGTTACCACACATACATTTCATTGCTGGTAGAACAGCTGATTTTACATGTTTGAAAACCAAGTATGACATAAAACATCTACAGTAGAACAAAACTTTGAGACTGTGGCATGGTGTTAAAAGTTGCTTCGTTGATGTATTTAAAATTTTAGATTCACAGGCTGTGTTCAAAACAGCCTATGTATGAAAGCTGCTCTTCTCCTGAAATACCTGGAAGATAAAAAAAAAAAATAAAGGTTAAAAGAAAAGATGCAGAGTAAAAGAGGAGAATGAGAGCTGTTGAGAGGGAAAAAAAAGATGCACAAATACAACTTGATCTGTCACATCTTGTAATCTGGCTACCACCTGTCAGCAAAAGTATTTGCTTTAGCAGATTCTTTGCAGAAGGGTGAAGTAGCATGAGATTTGGAGGAACAAATGTTGTCTTTAACTCCTGATGAGCACATGGGTTTTGCTGTTGGTCACCTTTGCAAGTACACTTAGTTTTAAGGAACGCTGACGTAGTTAGTTCTTGGCTGTATCTGAAACATCTTTCTGTGAAAGGGTATGGGCCACAGGCAGTATGAATTGGATGCATGTCTTCCTGCGGCTGTCCTTATTTGCATAGCATTTACTTCTCTCCAGGAAGAGGTGGGGAAGGTGCATTGGAATAAACCTTTCTTGAAAATGGTGGAAAAATAGCACAAAATCTGCCATTTAAAATGTCTGAAGTTTCTCAAAACTCTGCTCCTATAATTTCTTTCCTTTCTTAACTTTCTAATATGTGTAATTGTTCCTAATACATTAATGATGCTTGTTTTTATTTTTGTTGTATAATAACTTTTTCCTCCATTTTTTCCTCTTAACTTTTACCATAAAATGAACCTAGGCCCTGTAATGTTTAATATTAATTAAAATAACTTCAGTTTTGTTCTTTCTGTTCTGTAAAAGGGTATCTGAAGAATTTTTACAAATTTTATCTTGGAAATTAGCTTATTCATTATGTTTAATTTTAGGAAATGGTGCTCTTGCAGAACATTCTGAAAATGTGCATATTTCAGGAGTGTCAACGGGTAAGTCATTTTTTGTAATGTTTAAATTTCATGCATGACTTAAATAGTAAATATTGAAAGCCACCTGGTATCTTATGAAGAGATATTTGGCTATAAAAATTATTACTGCCTTTTGCAGCATGTAATAAGGAATGAAGCAACTGGAACATGGAAAAATTCTCATAAGATAAAATTGATACCTGCATGCTCATGAACAGATTATGCCTTTCTAAGTGGACTGCTTAATTATTTTTCCATACAAACATTGAACTAAGAGAAAAGTTGGTTTAAGTTGAATTGATATTTTCTTTCCACAGTAAAGTTTTTGTGAAATGAAATTTATTGAAATGTAATTTTGGACACTGCTACTATCAAATAATATAAATCCAGGAGTTATGCGTTTCACCTGATTAGATTGAAGCAGTAACTGAAACTGCTGTACACTTGACTGCACATTTTCTTTAATAGAAGAAAAAAAGAATTTTAGAACTCATGAAACTGAGAAACTGATGAGATGCCGGGAGAGTACAGGGCATAATAGCAGCAAACGTTGCTCAAAGGGTGCTTCATTCTTTTCCTGTAAGTCAGTTTTGGGCCTCTTCTGGGCAGCAGCTACAACTGGGACCTGTATTAGTGATGTGACTGTATGTCAGTTAAAGCATTAGATGATACCAGTGTATATTCTTTGTTCCCCAGTGTCAGCTGACCAGTTGGTCGTGTTTTACACTTAAGTGATGCAGATATTCAGAATATGTGCAACTAAGGAGATGACCACCTTCCTTCAATGGGTAGAAGAGTATAAGCCTGATTCTTTACATCGGGAAGCTGCCACTAATCCTTGTAAATCAAAGTGATTTTGACACCATTCTCCTAAAATAAAAGTCAGAATGCAAACTCATTTTATGACAACACGTTGTATAAAATTGGTTTTTGTTGGTTTTTGTGTACACGGTTAAATTCTTAGATTAATGTAACTCAGTGGATGGTCTCTGTTAGAGCGTACAACCTTCTTTCCCCTTCCATTGCTTGCTACACAAACACTATTAACAGGCTAATTATAGAGGATCTTTGCTATCCATTCTTGTGCTGCATCATCAAGGATGTTGTTGTTTTTCAACAGTAATAATGCAACAAGAATCATATATAGTGTGTTTATGGCACACAAATAACAGCAGGGATACTTGCTGCTCTTGGAACAATTGTTGCTGAAATTGATTGTATGAGATATACTGAAAGCTGCATAGGTTTTAACAACATTTCACAATTTGATTTACTGCAACAGACCTGTCACTAGTCACAATATAGGCAGAAAAGCATCTGCTGGGCAAGAGGTGAATGGAATTTTTGACTCTGCTTTCAGTCCTTTGGCCAGCAGGCACAAACAGGCTGTGCCAAGAAGAGGAGAACACAACGTACTTTCTATGCAAGATAACAACAGCTGCTAGAGAGACCTTTAGATCCTTGGAAGAAAGATCCAGCAAGGGCTTCCATTTAAAATAAACATATATTAAAAAAATAGTTTGAACAGTACTGTGTTTTAAAAAACAGCTTTGTGGGTAGGGATATATATATATATATATATTATATGTTAAGATAGAAATTTTAAGAGTAAAGTGAAAAAAATTTCACTGGAGAATTTTGAGATAGCTGGGGGATTCTGTTAGTGAAAGTATGAAGAAAGCATGCAGGCAGACACAGTGGCATTTCCCTTATGGTCACATGTATATACATCTTAAAATGTAAGTGCGTAGTCCAGGTATAAAAGGTGAGGCTGTACTTGCATAATTGTTGGGTTCCTTTGAAACAATTTGGGTTTCCCAAATGTGTTTGGACTTGGAGATTTTATTTTTCATCAAGCATACCTGGGCAGCTTTACATTTAGCAAAACAATTTTAAACAAAGAGTTTCTGTAAAATAGAACCAAAGACAGCTGGCCTTTGATCTTTCTAATTCCAACTCTAACTTGGTTTTGAAACCAGGCAGGAGATTTTCTTGGACAGTTGCTGCTGGGAAGGAATTTTAAATGAAATGATCGTCTTGATGGTAGATTTCCTGTTGTGCTGCTGCTGTAAAGCTACATGACCTACCTCACTAAATTATGTTTTAATAGCAGAGACTTCTGTGGTCTTTGGTATTTATGCTTCTGCTGTATATTATATCTGCCAAGTTGCAGGTAAACCTCTAATATATGAGCACACTTTTTCTACCAACAGCAGTAATGGAATGTTGTCTCTTGTGTATAAGCTGTCACTACTGAACAAGTGTTAATGCCTTTAAAATCTGAAAATTTGAGAAATATTTTCAGGTCTGTCTTTGTGGTATGTGGCACCATAATTTTCACAAGTGCAAAATTATATTCCCCCACCTCTGTTTGAAAAACTTTCTGTACTGGAGAAAACACTTGTTCACGACAATAATAAAATAAAATAAATTCGTAATGATTCCTTTTTATCTATTGTGTCCCTGTATTGCAGAGCAAAGGGCATTTTAAATTAGAGGTTTTTCAGTGTGACCTGGAGGCAAGGATTCCTATGCCTGCTTCCCCTGTAGTTCTCCAAATAAGACTTTCAGTGGCTCCTGAGAGTTACAAATGCAATAATTATCCTCCCTATTCATGGTTTAGACTTTATCGTAACATTATTCTCTTTTTACTCTAAGCTGTTTTAAACACCTTCAGATCATTTATCCAGCTGCATTCATGTCCTTACCATGTCCAATATAATGCATGCCTTATCATCTTGTGGTTCACATTGAAAGCTAATTCTTTTATCTTTTCAACTAATCTCCTGGCATTACTGTGAAGATAAATCCCTAATCTCCCTCTCCCTGCTTTTCTGAAGTGACTTTTTTCTTTGACATGTTGTTCACTGTTGCTACAGGTACTTTACCTCTCTTGCTACAGAATTTTTGGATAACTTTCTTAATTATTTTCTTGTTGTAACTTGAAATTTGAGTTCTGTACCATAAAGTTTTCATTGGCTCTCTTTTGTTTACCAGTCAACATCCTGTAGGTGGTATATAGGTATGTTCTGTAAGCTGGGGTGGTGAACACGTTTCAGGAAGAAGGGAATAAGGAAACCTTTTGTAGAACACGTTTTTAAAAAAAGTCTACAAGAAAATCCACATACACCAGAAAACCGTGTGCAGAGCTTATCATCTCAGCAGTGTTCTTGACCATTATTTTGCACTCTAGTTTGTGAAGAGTCTTCAGTCGTAAGTAAATTATTGCAATCTACTGAACAGAGGTAGGAAAAGTAACAAAATCACAAATATTTTAGTAAAATAAAGGCTGGCAAAGGAAAGAACTTAAAACAGGTAGGAGCTGGAGTAGCAGAATTATACCAAAGAATGCAGTGGTGTCGGGGGAACTGAGAGGAACGTAGGCAGAGACAACACCTATGTAGAAATGTGTTGTACAGAAAGGAGTCAGTCTCACCCAAAGCCCTGTAGCCACCAGCATGGGGAGATTTGAAAATATCCTGGGGTTAAATTGCTGTACATCCTCTGAGCCTTCTTGGTTTGTTTTGTGCTTCTGTCTTGGTTAGAACTTCATCTCCTTTTTTCCGGACTCATATTGTTATATACGAGTTATACATATATACACATAACATATATATATATATATATGTTCATATTGTTATTTTCTTACGTATTTTAAATGCTTTAAAAGCTGGTCTGTTTTTCAGTAATTTTTAAATACTCAAGGCTGCTAGCAATGGAAATTAGAAGTGCAAAATCTCCAGTTTAGGGGAAAATGCTTAGCTTTATGCGCTATCACCTGAATTGTTTTTTGAGTCCCTGGCCTCCTTGATGTTGCTCACATTATTCATGGCTACAAACAGATTAATAAAATGTATGTTAAATTATATTTTTCTCGAAAGCTTTAGAAGAAACATCCTAATTAAGCAGAGGCTTAGGAATTGATTTAAAAGGCTTAGGAGTTGATTTAAAAGGTTTGATATTATCTTTATAAAGTAGATGCCCTTTACAACTGTTTTATTTCAGAAGGTTGTACTTGATTTTAAAAAATCTTCCTGAGAAATTACTCTCAAGATGACAGCACTTCTGAAGTGCAGCTCTACTTTATAGAAGTTGTATATATGTGTGTGTGTGTGTATATATGTTAAAGTTTTCAAGCAAATAAGAGATTTCTGTTGTCTCCTTAGTTGTAGGAAAGAGATTTTAGTGCATGAATGCATATCAGGTATGGAGGTACATTGAGCCATTGAGCTTACCTGAACCTTCAGTTCAGGTAGCTGCAGTTCCCTTTTCAAGTCCGTTTCCTTTTATTTCTTGAACCCCCACTTGGTCGTATGCAAACTCTTCAGTTCGACTTTTCTATCTCAGCATATTGTTCATTTCACCCTGTGTTTTAGTGCCTGTGTTCATCCTTGCTTCCTCATGCCGTCCTTGTTCTGCTTCTCTTCCAATATTAGACAAGGCTGCAAATGGTCATGTTTTGCCCTCAGCTCTTTAGTGGTAGCTTCGGTGGAAAGAGGGGAAGCCATCTGAAGTGAAAATACAGAAAGTGTAGGGAGACAGCTGGTAGTGAAGGAAAAAAAAAAAAGGTGGGTACAGGGGGACAAAAGAAGCTTGAATATTAGTAAAACTAGAACTTTTCAGGGTGCTTTGAAAACAGCAGCTTGGTTATACAGGCTTTCTCTGTGGAATTTCTTCCAAGCTTGTGTAACAAGTAAAAGTTTCTGCTTGTACTACTGTAGGGACTGGACTGAGAAATGGTAGCTGTCAGCGCTGTGCCAGCGTAGCAAGTTGCAAAACTAATTGCATAGTAATTTACAGTTGATAGCTGTGTTTGGAGGTTTCTATTCAGCAAACACATGCTATACGTATATTTATAGCATGCTGAAGTCTTCGGAGGTGAACTTTGTAAAATTGAATGAACATATGTTGAGTGGATTATTTTGATGCTCTAGGATGAGGTTATCCTCTCTCGTGTTGTCAGGCAAATTTAAAAGCTTCCTGAGAGGTTTTTGATAGCAAAATCTAACATGTTAGCGCGTAAACATCTAAAACCAGATGAATGCTCTAATAATATAAATTTCACCTGAAGGCAGTTTATTTTAAGCTCTATATCAGTACCAACCAAATAGTGTGTGGAATTGCTTGCCAACATCTGTAAGCTTGGTACAAAACATTTTACACGTTTTAACTTTTTTTTGCATGTGTTTTAGTTTCATACCAGTCAAAAATTATTTTTTATTGCAACATTCAATTGTGAAGTTTTTCTTTCCAGTCCTTCCATTTATTGTCTGAACAGATGCAAAATGTATCCAGATTGCTCATGCAAGGGTAGTGTTCCAAAATACCGTGGTGTTCGAGCACCACCTATAGGGCCTTCTGGAAATTAAAACAAGAAAGCTTAGAGTGAATAGTTAATTAACTATTCAAATAAAATTCTATCTTTCTGTATTTCGAGACTTTTTCTTTCCAAGGTACTTCACTGTGCAGCATGAATTATGCTCTAACAAGAAACATTTGAAAAATTTCTTAAAGCAATGTTGTTTTAAAACACCAGTTGAAAACAGTAAATCTACCGAGTTTTATTTGTGTTTCTAACTTTATATATTCAAGCTAATGCAGCAAATGTTGGCATATGACAGCATTTTTGTCTTTTAATCCTTTTAAACCTGTTTTTAGAAAAACGTTAGTTATGCTACATTAAAATATTTGTAAGTGATAATAATCATATAGGAATGTAACTTTGTATTACATTGTATCAGAGTTGTTCAATAATTTCAGATCTCTGTACTCTTGAAAAATTTTCTAAAAACTTGATTGTGGATTAAAAATATGAAAACAAAAGGAATAACCTGTTTACATTATTGCAACGTAATTTTAGTAATTATATTTTTACAAGTGCAGTTTATTCTTACACATTTGTTCACTGTGCCAGTTCTGATTTGTCATTTTAATCAAACATATATTGAAAATTTTAAACATTCTAAAGTTCTTGTTCAACAGACAATGATGAAAATGCCTCCCAATTTGTCACAGTTCTTTTCTTTAAACTACTTCTTTGCATAACTGTTGGCTTTACCAGTAAACTTACAGAGTCCACAAGTTTTGGATGAGCAGTGATGAAAGATTAAAATAAAAGAAACGTGGGCAATTATTTTGAATATGTTTTCCGGCCTCTGAAACTTAACAGGGTCATAATTTCAAGCACTGTAGTGAGAGCATTCTGGCCTTCCTATCTATGTGAATGTTGTGAATATTTTATATGACAACTGTTGGATATAAGGCTGTTAAGGAGAAAAAAAAAAAAACACAAAATTAATAAGAACATTACTTCAAATAAAATTAGCAACACTAAGAACGCTCCAGTGAAAGAAAGAAGCAGCTGAGTTAAGGCCATTGCAGAAAGATACTCCTATAATAAAGTACAAATACAAATGGTTCAGTTACTCTGGTTGGATAGAATTGGTCCTATAAATAAAAGCTTCCCAGTCCATTACCAGAAATGTAGTTATGCAAGTCCCTCTTAAAAATAAATTCTTGTAAACCTAACTTAATATTTGTAAACAAAGTATGTTGCAATAAGTGCTGTTTGCCATCCAAGATCTGGGAATCTTGTGAGAGAAGATCACTTCCATGCCAAGGTCTGGAAGGCCATATTTAAAGTATGGCTAGGCACTGTGTCTTTGTAAGACAGGAAATTTCAGCTACCGGATCATTTTGCTTTAATTTATTTCTCACTTTCCAAGACATTTGTCACTATAAGGTGTAAATGCATAGTTACATTGAATCAAATTTTTGTGAGGGCAAAAAAGTAAGATTAAGAAATACTAAATATTTCACTGAATAAAGATGTCAAAGTCAGTATGTATTAATATATATTTTTTTAAATGTATTAATCTGTGGTATACTAACTGATAATAGTACAAGCTTCTGCACTGGAAAAGTTGGAAGACATCTTCCAACTGACTTATTATGGCCTTTGTCCATTAGCAGCTACTTTAGACATTTGTTTTTACTGCAACCTCATCTAACTCGATGTGATATTTTCCCTGGTAAGTGCTGATGATTAATTTTGTCCTACTGCCGTTTAAAAATTAATCAAATTGCTTTTTGTGTGCTTTCTATATGCATATTTTTTAGCTTGTGGAGATATTCCAGAACAAATTCGATCACCAAGTGGGACAATCACAAGTCCAGGTTGGCCTTCTGAGTATCCTGCCCGAATCAACTGTAGCTGGTACATCCATGCAAACCCAGGGGAGATCATTACTATCAGGTAATGGTGGTTCCTGTATTAACTGCATGGACTGAAGAAGTACTGACTAAGTATTTTTAACTGGTTTGTTGTGTATAATTATTTCCTCTATCTTCCTTGTAAATGTAGGATTTCCATTTTGTCCTTTTTTTTTAACCTTTGAGTTACTCTTAACACAGCCATGTAGCATTTGTTTTCTGAACCTTCTTTGCTTCTATGTATAGGGATAAAAATTATTTTTTTTTCAAATTATGTCAACTCACAACTTCTGTTGAAAGCAGTAAGAGCTATTGGATGATTGAAATAGCATCCATTTCCGTTCAGTAGTATGGAAGCAAGAGCTAACTCTTTCTGAAGAATAGTAAAGCTGGGACAAATATGAGTGCTTCTATAAATATGGTTCTAAATTTACATAAGTTAATGAGAGAGTGACTAGCTTTTTTTTCTTAATTTTAAAAGAATATAATCAAAATGCTCATATATATTTTATAATATATTGTGGCATATTGTAACTGTCAGTATTAAAAGGTATGTTATAAAGCTAAAGTTGATCATTTTCTTGCTGAGTGTTGTCATGCCCATTCCTCCTCATCCCAAGTATATTTTCAAAACTGCAGAGTTGAAAACCAGAATAAATATGTTCTGTATGCTCATTTATTTGAACTCTTTTTAATTTCTCTGAAATATAAGAATCTTTTATTCAAAAATGTGTATGGGCAATTCTCTAATGCTTCATTACTACAGAATCTCGTGGTGTGCTTAAAAGTAACAGGGAATAAATAGTAAATCAATAGATAAAATAGTGGTTTTGGAAGTGCTGACTCCACAGTTTCAGATACCTTGTAACATTTGGAAAGAAGTAGTATAAAAAGTTGTGTAAGTTCTCATCAGTTCATTCTCTGTTAATGCCACAACAGAAGTCTAGGTTTGTTCTAGCATCAGGATACAAATTGGTACTGTTTCATAGGCAGCTCATACTACTGATTATGAAACTCTTTCTAATACAGACCTGCTGAGTAAGAAGAAGCTCTTCATTAGCAAGTATCTGCTTTGACATCAGTTACTCCTTTAATTTTTTTTTGAATTTAAACAATCTTTCTACTAAATGTTAAACTGTCATTAACACAATGTAGAATAGGTAAAAGTGCACATCTATTAGAATGCTTTCTAAAATCTTTCATACAATTTATTTTTAATAAAACTTCTTTTTTCTCTCACGTTGTTTTCTTTCACTCATCTTCCTAGCATACATTTCACATTTCATTTCAGGTTTACAGCTCTGTTGTCTGTGCTGACCTGCTTTGCCTAGACTATCTCCCCTTTGCACTTCATTACCATGGCAGCATGCCTTTATATAGCTGTAGTCAAAGCTTGGGTAATATCTTCCATGACATATCCATTGGGTAACTGAGTAGTGCAGCTGAGGGCAACTCTTATCTTAAATAGTAGTTTTGAACAATTTAGCTGAACTTGCAATGTCAAGTCCTGTCATTGGCAAAGTGTAGCATTAGCTAAAGTTCTGCTGAAATTTAGTTTAAATAAAATCACTTAGTAGCATATGAAAATCATTAAATGAGGTTCAAAATGCAATTTCATGCATAGAATTATTTAAAATTTTTCATTAAAGTGAAAGATTATTTATTTATTTAGGCAAAACTGAGCTTTTAAAGTAGTAAATGCAATATTGTGGTTGACAGAATGGATTCTTGCAGCCCTTATAACATAAGAGTATTAACACCACAAGGTTGAATTGTATTCTTACCTGGATAGAAAAGCCATTATTTTTATTTCAGACCAGAAGAGTACTTTCAACTAATTTCCATTTTTATGTATAGTACTTCATCAGCTTGGTTGGGTTAATAGCCAGGTCAGTAGCAATTTTGACCTCTCTTCTCTTTCAGCTTTCAAGATTTTGATGTTCAGGGATCACGCCGATGCAGCTCAGATTGGTTGACAATTGGAAGCTACAAGAATATTGAAGGCTATAGAGCGTGTGGCTCCTCCATTCCTTCACCATACATCTCTTCACAGGATCATGTTTGGATCAGATTTCATTCAGACGACAGCATCTCCAGAAAAGGCTTCAGATTAGCCTACTTTGCTGGTATGTTTCAAGTGATACCTAGTACACAGTTTCATGGGTTTTCTTTTCTGGTTTAAGATCTATTTCCTTGTAGTAGGGTGCAGTATATGTATTTCCTGTAGTCAGTTCAGGCCTTATTGAAATCAGGGAAAATATACGTCATGTGAAGTATTTTAATCCCATCACAATTTGAGTATTCAAAGCTGGAATTATAACATTTACGATAATACTCAGAATTAATAAACTGAATGATTTGGGGGAAAAAAATCAGTTAATACTAGGTAAATGGAATATGTTCTTTGTTTTTTCCTACATAGCCTAAGATTTGATTTTTTTCCATCAGAATAAAATCAGTTTGTTAAATAGTTGGGTAGACTTCTGAGTTGCGTAAGTATGGCAAGAGAAGGAAGAAATAGTGTGGTTGGTTATGTATTTTTTTTTGTTTGGTTTGTTTATTTACACTTCTCACAGAAATCGTATTTTTTTTTCCTATTTCTGGTATATATAATCTCTTTAAATATAAAAATAAATCATGCATTTATGATAATTTACTTTAGCCAAGTACAGACATGGTTTTGTACAAGTGACTTTTTTCTTGAATAATTCAAGCATGCAATATAAGCTAGTTACCAACAGTAATACTTTGAGACTGTTTTGTGGGCAATTTTTGCTCTAGTAGCTGTTGCCCAGAGAGAGAGGAGGAAGCCAGTCATTAATAAGGGCTAGTTCAAAACTGTTTTCTGGCATTATGAGGTTGTAGGATTTTATATAATAGCATGATCGTGGTGTTCTGAGTCTTCGTCATAAGAAATACTGGATTAGATTCTTCTTTGCTTTTGTAATGTTTTTGTATTAATATTTTGTATTTTCTTGCTCATACTCCATGCTCTGACATGCTCCAGATCTCTGCACACCTGCATTCAATTCCTCTCCTATATGAAACAACTCATATTCTCTTATACCTATCCAGAGCCACCTGTGTTCAAAACTACTTCACCAAGCCTCGGTAAAAGTACCAATCTTTTGTACTCTGACCCAGGTTTGCCCGTTCTGTATTCTGCACTCTTTCTAATGGCTTCCTTCACCCTGTCAGAGCTCTTCTTTCAAATCTAAAATTCCTAGGAGGGCTTACCCCTCTATCACACATTTTGAAGCCTGTGAAAAAGTTCCCTCTATGCTTCAGCTCCTTGCAGTTTAGCAAGGCTGGGGCGAAGTAATGTAGCCATGCTTTTGATGCAGACTCAGCTTTCAGGTCAATATTCCACCAGGATTTTTTGCTTACTGTCTCATCAAAAAGCATGACCGGAAGAAAAAGTTACTGCCTAATCAGTAATCCTTCACTACTGTTTCTGCTAACTGCGCACAGACACCCTATGCTGGGCATTGGCTTCTGCCCGACTTATCTCAGTGGCTCAGAGGAAAGGTAGAGTTCCTGCCTGGAGGGTTATGAGCAAGAAGAACATTTTGGATAGGGATGTGGATTTGGGGGGGGCAAGCCACAGGAGTAATAGAGTTTTTTTGAAAATCCTTTTCTGTCTTTTCCTCTAATCTTGAAACAATTTCACTGTGTAACCCCCTTTTGGAAGAAGCTATAACATTTCAACAAGCATTTTTTTCTTATGTTACTTGATTTCTTCTTGCTAGCATCATGCAATAGTACTCAGCTTAACACCTCAACAGATAATTTAGTCCTCTGTTTCTGAATGTATTTTTAATAGTTTAAATGTATATTTTTAAAAATGATCCTACTGAAATTGGCTTGATGTTGGTCCGCATACTAGATAAGATACTTGGTAAGTATTTTATATTTGAGATGGTAGTATGGTGTTTCAGAGATCAGGGTGGTCCTCTAAAATTGTGAAGTGTCCTGTGTGTGAGACAACAGTTGAAAAATCTGCTTGAGTAATCTTTTAATTGGCTCTGCTTTGCAGCGTGAAAAGGAGACTCCTGAAATACCAGCTATGTTTTTGCTATACGTTCCGTTGTGCCATTGTGGTTTTTGATTCCTCCTCACTATTGTTACGCAGTAGTGCTCAGTTTAGCACCTCACCAGACTATCTATTTCAATGTTTCTAAGGCACTTCTTAAAGGTGGCATGTGATTGAAGAAAAAGGGGGTAAAAAAGTATTGTGTTGCACAGATACTATTTAGATTTACTTGTACTGAAATGATAGAAGCAATAGAGATCGCAGGCCTAAAAAGGACCATTAGAGAGCCCTGCATTTAAAATCTGGTGTGGAAGTAGATAATGTCTTTAAGGAAAATATCCATATTTCATTTTAAACAAAAACAACAACAAAAAATTCCATGTAGGAAACATACTTAACCATAAGGTAAAATTTTGTGATCACTTTGTCTTCCCTCTGTCTCCATTACGTGTATCCTAATGGGTCAGAGATTACTAATCATTGATGTTTAGTGAAAAATAGCGTTAATAAAGGTAAAGAAGTTTATGTTCCCTTATACATGGAAGAATTGCATTAGTTCTTTGGCTACAACTGCACTTGAGTTTTTGCTGATTATCTTGTCCTATCCCAAAGTCTTTTGAGGTATAACTTGCAAGGATAGTTTTATTTTGTGCATATTCCTAATTATTTTATCACTTAATGTTTGATTCGTAAGTAAGATTTCCTGATGTAATGACTCAAGGATCATTGATTAAAAATGCTAACTTAGGGTCAAGTAGGCTGCTCTTTTCTGGGAAGTTTAAAAGCCTACAGAAGAAGTGTTTAAGTTGAAATTGTATCTTGTTTCATTACTACAACATTGCCATGAATGTTTACAGCTCTGTGTTATATTTTTCTACTCAACATTTTTCAGAGTTCTGCAAAGTAGAAACGGTGAGCTAGACTATAATCAGTACTTGAACAAGTTCACCAACTCTTACGCATATGATACTGTATTGCCCTCTACCTATGGCCCACAGTGATAGGACTGTCATGATCAGTCTAGGAGCAAATTCATGCGTACAAGTTTCACATTCAAAGTCCAGGATCATCCTAAGTATTTGCCATGCTAATATTACGTATGCTGTGTGTGTATCAGAATAAGATCATGTCATTTATACTAGATCTGTTCTTGTGTGGTTTTGTTGGTTTTTTTATGAAATAAGAATTTTCTAGAACTTAATCACCAGTGAATTTGTTGACTTAAATACTCTTGAGCATTGATCTTAACATTTATCACCCTTGTTGGTTCCACATTTTCCTGTACTCATTTTTTAAAAGCCTTAGCATTTTTGAGATGTTTCAAATGCTGATATTGTTATTGCATCTTTTTTTTTAAAGTTGATTCTTTTAAGGTAGCATATTTCTTTTTAATGCTTTCCAAGCATTAATGAAATAGTGGAAAAAAAACACAAATGTGATGTGACTTGACCTATCACAGCAGATCAGTTGCAGCAAGGGAAACCAGGACTTAGGTATGAGGAGTCTTATCAGTTTGAGTGGTTCAGCACTGGAACCTTGAAAATACTTGATCGGATAAGGCCCTGGACAACCCAACCAAACTTCACTTAGTCTTGTTATGGGCAGATTATTTGATTAGGTGATGTCCAGAGATCCCTTCCAATCTGAATTGTTTTGTTGTAAAGCAAGATAGAACCCCCGCTTCTCTTGGGAAAGTCTGCATTTCAGTAAGTTCATCATCGTTGTCCCTGTCCTGTTTCTTTTTTAAAACCATAAGTACAGTGTTATTTAGACTTAGTATGTATCTGTCTAAATTATTTCTTGAATTACTGCTGCGTAGGACCATCTGCATTGCAGATTTTTTTAATGTTTTTTTGGAGGATTGACCGTGGCAGTTTGTTTTATAGCCTGTTTTACAGTCTGTGCCATCATCTTCATAAATTTAGTGATTTTGAATGATACGGGGTATTTGACTCAGCTAAGTTGTTACAGAGATTAAATAAATTGTTTCTGAGGCATGCTTCAGTGTTCAACATGGATGGAACCTTTATAAATGAATCCTGGCAAAAAAAAAAAAAAAGTTGGTTACAAGTGTGGTAGTAGCCACTAGACCACGTTTTATAAATAAAGGTGTCTTAATTTTTTCAGAATTTAAAAAAAAAAATCCATACTTTCTGGACCACTACTTGCATCCTTAATGTTTAAGGCATAATTGTGTGCTTAGCCAAGTATACGTTTGTGCTTTTCAGTGCAATCTTCTCTCTTGATTGCTGGAGGAGAGCCAAGAGGAGACAGTGGGAAGAGAGTGAGGAGAGAAATTTCTGTCTTAGGTTGGGGGTAATAAGTGACCTTCAACTGTCAGCTTCTCTCTTGCTATAGATCCTTATGTACAAGGTATAAGGTAGGAACCTGTGAAAATGGGAGAGAGGACAAACTGCTTTTAGGAGAAGGAATTTGAGGAGGTGACTACAGGACAAAATGTTTCTATAGCTAGCGTGTACGAGAAGAGAAACAGTCTTCCTGACGTATTTTTTGCACCTTAGAAGCTGGGTTTTTCGATCACCATGAAAGAGCATTGTTTTCTTGCATAGGTTAAAGTTATTTAACTGAACATAGCTAAGAATGACACTCATGCTGATGCGCTCACAGAACGTAGACTTCAAAAGCTGCTTTATCTTGAAACATTGAAAGCTGTGATGATTTACAGAGATTTTAAATAGTTGTTTTACCATTGTGATCTACTTGGTGCGGCAAATAAATATGCAACACAAACCATAAATCATTCTCTTTCTTTAGAATGTAGTGTTTTTATTACTCTTTTTCCCTTCTTCCCCAGGAAAGTCTGATGAACCAAATTGTGATTGTGACCAGTTTCATTGTGCTAATGGGAAGTGTATTCCAGAAGCTTGGAAGTGTAATAATATGGATGAGTGTGGAGACAACTCTGACGAAGAAATCTGTGCCAAAGCTAATCCTCCAACAGTTTCTTCCTTTCAACCTTGTGCTAACAATCAGTTCCAGTGTCTTTCTCGCTTCACCAAGCTTTATACTTGCCTTCCAGAATCTTTAAAATGTGATGGTAACATCGATTGTCTTGACCTAGGAGACGAAATAGACTGTGATGTGCCAACATGTGGGCAGTGGTTAAAATACTTTTATGGTACTTTCAGTTCTCCCAACTATCCTGACTTCTATCCACCTGGAAGCAACTGCACCTGGCTGATAGACACTGGTGATCATCGCAAAGTAATTTTGCGATTCACGGATTTTAAACTTGATGGTACAGGCTATGGAGACTATGTCAAAATATATGATGGATTAGAAGAGAATCCACGGAGGCTGTTGCGTGTGCTAACAGCATTTGACTCTCATGCTCCCCTCACGGTTGTTTCGTCCTCAGGACAGATAAGAGTGCATTTTTGTGCTGACAAAGTGAATGCTGCAAGAGGATTCAATGCCACCTATCAAGTGGATGGTTTCTGTTTGCCCTGGGAAATTCCATGTGGTGGAAACTGGGGTTGCTACACGGAGCAGCAACGCTGTGATGGCTACTGGCACTGTCCAAACGGAAGGGATGAAACCAACTGCACCATGTGCCAAAGAGATGAGTTTCCCTGTTCTCGAAATGGTGTTTGCTACCCCCGTTCAGATCGCTGCAACTACCAGAATCATTGCCCTAATGGTTCAGATGAAAAAAATTGTTTCTTCTGTCAGCCAGGAAATTTTCATTGTAAAAATAACCGCTGTGTGTTTGAGAGCTGGGTTTGTGATTCTCAAGATGACTGTGGTGATGGCAGTGATGAAGAGAATTGCCCAGTCATTGTGCCCACTAGAGTAATAACCGCAGCTGTCATTGGGAGTCTTATTTGCGGACTGCTGCTTGTCATTGCACTGGGATGTACTTGTAAATTGTACTCACTCAGGATGTTTGAGCGAAGGTAAGTAGAACAGATGGACTCGGGTACTTAAATTTTTAAAATGCTTTCATATCTTTTGTTGAATCATTACTTGAAACACTTTTATTCATATACAATTATTTTTTCATGTGTTTTCTAAAGGTTTGTTTATCTTTGACAGTAAGAGGTTAGTTGAAAGGGAATAGAAGTATTCTGATCATTTAACTGTTTTTACGTTATTACCCAAAAGAAAATGTAGAAATGCTTCATTTTTGCAGTTAATATTTCAAATCTGTCTAACAATTTTTCTTCTATTGTAGACTCTGTCGTGCCATGATTACTCACTCTTCACTTTTTAAAAATATTTTTAGCATCTGTAATGGTGTCTTTTATATTTAGCCAATGCATTTTCTTAGGAATTTATTGTTGCAGGGGTGGTGTTTTTTTTGTTCTTTTATGATTTGGACAGACCCATGGGAATGACTGCAAGGACTTACTGTATTTTGAATAAATTAAATTGACATTTAGATTTAAATCTTTATCATAGTTTTATGTATTATGATTTTTTTTCTCTTTGAAAGATCATTTGAAACTCACTTGTCAAGGGTTGAGGCTGAACTGTTAAGAAGAGAAGCTCCTCCGTCTTATGGACAGTTAATTGCCCAGGGTTTAATTCCACCAGTTGAAGATTTTCCTGTTTGTTCACCAAACCAGGTAAGACTCCAAAAATCAGGCAGACTAGTCAAAACTTAAAGATACTAAAATCTATTTTGCATTCCTTGTCCTTTTTTGTTTGTTTTATAGCATTTCCTTTTCTTCCTTTCATGCCGATTAGTATTATACTAAAGATGAGCTGTTGGACAAATCATAATATTGGTAGCACCACGCAGTTTAATTTGCAGAATTTTTTTATTGTTGAAGGCCAGTAATGCACAGTATAGAATCATTCTTGCTGGAAAAAGTTAGTATAGAGTGATAGACCCAGCTGTATGCTCTGTATTATGTTGTGGAAGTTAAGATTGCAAGCTAGCACTTGAAAATTTGGGAAAGATTAGAGTATGCAAAACCATTATACACACATCCACTGTGCATATGTGTTTAGGTATGATCAAGCCTACTATGCATTGGAAAAAATGATGGTAAAGGCAAGGCTATAATATAACATTAATGGCAAAGTAACAAAGTAAATTGAGTATATAGGAGTTAATCATATCTGCCCATCTTGATACTCATAGGTAGCATTAGCACAATTTTATTTGGCTAAGGAAAATATCTATCAAAACAGCTTTTTCCATTAAAAAAATAAATTGGCGTTTGGTTAAAATATTCTAGTGTGTGAAGTAGAAGAAAAGTCTAGGAATCTTGCTGTAGTGCTGTGCTAGTATTGGTATTAAGCTGTGTTGTGTTGCATTTAATACAGCAAAGTTTACTGTTAGCTAGTGTTGGTGGGCAGGTAAGAAAAATCATTACAACACCATAAGGGGAGAGTTTTCTCTATTTTAAGTGGAACTGATTTCATTACACTTACTCTGCCATAGATTTCACTTATTATTTCATGCATGCATGTTCACAAGAAGCAGGATGTTTGAAACAAAGTAGTCTTGCAAGGATTACTTATGGTGATACAGAGCTAACACCAGTTACTGTGTCCTCATCACATGTCCTGTGTTCTTCCTGATGGGTGACCGTGTGCTGTTCTGTGTGCCTTCTGTCAACTTTGGGATGCGGGTGACCACAGTCTTTTGCTTCCTTACTCTGCCCCACCTCTGTTTTTTCTCACTTGACTGACTGACTTCTTTGTCTTGTGTTGCGATTATTGTTGTAGTCTGTTCTTTTTATGAAGTAGGTGTCTAGAGAAGCTGTATGTGATTGTACTGATTCCCCACTGATGAAGATACATGCTATTCTTTTATCTTTTCTACTGTTATCTGCATTTCATGCCTACATTTCTCTTCCTACTCCATCTATATGATCTTAACATTTTAATTAAAAATTTCTTCAGAAGTAGATTGCATTACCCTATAGTAGCACACTTGCTATTACTCCACTGCTTAGGTAAATGGTATAAATTGGGGATTGTGATCCATCACAAATGATTTTATACAGTAAAGGAAGAAAAAAGTTGCAGTTGTTATGAGAGACTTTGAAAGCAGACCCAAAACTATACATTGTGAAAATTTCTTAGTAGATAAATTGGCAATAGAAAGGTCATTTGAATGGAAAACAAGCTCTTCTTTCTAGAGCTAACAAATATTTTTGTAAGCACATGAGCTTCGTAAAGAATGCTAATAATGCATGCTATAGAATCACTCATTCTCACTGGAGGGGTTATCATGTTTAAGCTTAAAAACAATTCTGTACGCCTATGGGTTTGGCTTGCTGTCCTCTTTTTTTGAAATTAAGGGTGTCCCTCAGCTGTCTGTTTTGGGACCAGTGCTGTTTTATATCTTTATCAACGTCAAAGACAGTGGGACCAAGTGCATGCTCAGCAAGTTTGCAGATGACACCAAGCTGATTGATGCATTCGGCACACCAGAAGGAAGGGATGCCATCCAAAGGGACCTGGGCAAGCTTGAGAAGTGGGCCCATGTGAACCTAATGAGGTTCAACAGGGCCAAGTGCAAAGTGCTGCACCTGGGTCAGGGCAATCCCAGACATCAGTACAGACTGGGAGAAGAACTCATTGAAGGCAGCCCTGCAGAGAAGGATTTGGGGATGTTGGTGGATGAAAAACTTGACACAAGCCAGCAGTGTGCGCTTGCAGCCCAGAAGGCCAACTGCATCCTGGGCTGCATCACCAGAGGCACGGCCAGCAGGTTGAGGGAGGTGATTGTCCTCCTCTGCTCTGCCCTCGTGAGGCCCCACCTGGAGTGCTGCATCCAGGTCTGGGGGCCCCCAGCACAAGAAAGTTGTGGATGTTAGAGTGGGTCCAGAGGAAGGTGAGAGGAAGATCCTCAGAGGGCTGGAGCACCTCTCCTATGGAGAAGGCTGAGAGAGCTGGGGATGTTCAGCCTGGAGAAGAGAAGGCTCTAGGCAGACTTCTTGCGGCCTTTCACTACTTAAAGGTGACTTTAAAAATAAAAAATGGAGAGCAACTTTTCAAAGAATTTTTTTCAAAAGAAATTAAACTTCACCAGTTTGTGACGCAGCTATTCTCACAAGTCTCCTAAAGTAGGGCTAGGTCAAGAAAGTCTGTTAAGAGAGTGCAATTGCTATGCCCAGATACGTAATTCCTCTGGTACAGGCAACTTGAAACAAAACAATGTTTCCTACACATGCCTACCCTGTATAGGTTTTTCAGATTTGGTGCGTGTGAACATATTTAGGAATAATCAGACTTTCAGGTGAACTTAGTTTGCTCAGTCCTGTTTTTCATCATGAAACCCCACAAAGATTGCCTAAAGATCTTGGTTTTTACTAAAAATCAAATCTCTTGATAGAGAGGACAATTCTGAAAAACCCAGATATGTAATGGCTATGTCAGGGGTTGTTTGTTACTGAAGCTTTTAAAAAACTATGCAATTACAGAAATTCATTTATCAGTTGAGTTAAATTGAATTAGCTAGTTGTTATTGTTTTGGGTATAGTTTTGGTTTGTTTTATTTTAATTCAAATATAATGGAATTCGTGGCAATCTTCCCTAGTAACACATAACTTGTAGATGCTTCTTAGTCTTTCAGTGTAACCGTGATTTCATACTCCTTAAAAATACTAACGCAAATATTGATGCATGTACAATAGTTTTGAACAATTAAAGTTCTTCGGTTGTTTTGATTTGGATATAATGCTTTGTGTATAAAGCTGATGTGTGCCTTCAGTACTGGATTTTCGAGGGTAGGGAGCAGTCTCTCCAGTACCTTTTGAAAGTAAGGCTACTGAACATATGTATTTATATACTTGAATTCAAATGTCATTCTATGAATTACTGGAAGGGAAGAGGTAGATGAAAGTACATAAAAGTGTTATTTGGATACTGTTGTATGCCCTGTGGCATCTGAAGGACTATGGAAGGGAGTTGAATATGATGTCAGATCACTGAAGTTCACTGTAAACAAAGTGAAATGTATACATATATGTTATGTTAATCATTTAAAAAAAAAAAAAGGCTGTTCCGAAGAATATTCTATTTTGTTTTTACAATAATCTTCATTAAAAGGATGTGAATATGGATTTTATCCTGTAATTCAGTGCAGCAATGAGTACTTCCAGAGTCGTGGACATCTGGCAGATTTTCTGCCCTAATGTTTCTGAGAGCTGAGCTACTAGGCTGAGGCATTATTTTCTCTAATTTTGAATATGGGAATCCCAAGCCAAAGGTGTTAGTATGATCATGTTACCTTACAACTTAGAAGTTGCACAAGATATTAAGCAGAAAAATTCAGGCACGTATTGTTCCGTAACTGACTAGAAAATTTATACCAAAATTGAGAAACATATGATTTAGAACACATAAGATAATTTTAATTAAACAGAAGCATGAAACCATCTTGAAACTGGAATTAAATGATTATGCAAGAATGGGGGAAAAAACTACAAGCATCTCTGCTGGAGAGGATATTTAATTTAATCTCCACTCTAAGCAGTCCCATGATAGTTGGCAACAAATGGCCACATCTGTTATATCTTGAGGAGTTTCTGGGGGATTTCTTCTTTAAATCCCAAACTTTTTGAGGCATGTTAATATGTACCGTTCTCTGAAGTCCACAGAGACTACTTCACCTTCTTGATAAGACTGTATGTAAAAGATCTTGCATACCTGCTGTACCGTACTTTCTGCACTGGATTTGTGGCTCTACTGTTCTGTAATCAGTGTTCCGTATCCAGGTTATAGTGCATCTTTTTTCACTTTGCCTTTCTTTAGAGGTCATTGATTTGGACAAAAATGTAACTTATACTTCATTACTTTTTTATTCCCCTTTTTCTTCTATACATATTTCCTCTTAATTTCCCTGGTCATAATGTTTTCTTCTCAAGAGAATCCAGGCTTCTCTCAAACCTGCTTTGTTTCAAATAACCTATTGCTACATATACCAGATCTTTAATATTAAAGACTGATTATTTTTTTAATAGTTAAGAGACTACATTTAACCTTTGTGATTATATGCCATTGGGCACAATAGTTGTCATTCTTCTTTTGTGTGAACAGTGCAAGCATATTGTCAACACTTCATTGTTGTTTGTCTTCTCATTTAGGCTTCGGTTCTGGAAAACCTGAGACTGGCAGTGCGATCTCAACTTGGATTTACCTCCATCAGACTTCCTATTGCTGGCAGATCAAGTAACATTTGGAATCGAATTTTTAATTTTGCAAGGTCACGTCATTCTGGATCACTGGCACTGGTCTCAGCAGATGGAGATGATGTTGCCAGTCAAAGTACTAGTAGAGAAGCTGAAAGAAATAATACTCACAGAAGCCTGTTTTCAGTTGAATCTGATGATACAGATACAGAAAATGAAAGAAGAGACACAGCAGGAGCAGTCGGTGGTGTTGCTGCCACCTTGCCTCAGAAAGTCCCGCCTGCAACAGCAATAGAAGCAACAGTAGGAGCATGTGGGAGCTCCTCTGCTCAGAGCGGCAGTAGTGGTAACACGGATAGTGGAAGAGAAGCGGCAAGCGTAGAGCCCCCAAGCACAAGTCCTGCACGTCACCAGCTCACTAGCGCGCTAAGTCGTATGACTCAAGGCTTACGCTGGGTACGCTTTACGTTAGGGAGATCGAGCTCAGTGAATCAGAACCAAAGTCCTTTGAGACAGCTTGATAATGGGGTAAGTGGAAGAGAAGAGGATGATGATGTTGAAATGTTAATTCCAGTCTCTGATGTAGCATCAGACTTTGACATGAATGACTGTTCAAGACCTCTACTTGATCTCAGCTCAGATCAAGGACCAGGGCTTAGACAGCCTTACAGTGCAACACATCACGGTGTAAGGTCATGCAGTCGAGATGGTCCCTGTGAGAGCTGTGGCATCGTACACACTGCCCAGATACCTGACACTTGCTTAGAAGCAACAGTGAAAAATGAAACTAGTGACGATGAGGCATTATTACTCTGCTAGGTACGGATTGTTTAGGAAAGATTGTGTACAAGTTGGAGCAATATCTGTCATTGTTTTGTACTTCACAGTTAAAACTAGTTTTTAGTTTAAAAAAATCCAGGACAACGTTATGTTAAAACTATTTTAGCAACTGTGTGGTTGATTAAACATTTCTTATACTGGATGACTTTATGGAACTATTAGAGTGAACGTTTAATGGCTCTGAATACACAGTATGTGTATCCAGTATAATCTGATTACTCTTTAAACTGAAGTTATCCCAGTTAGTTTCAAATTTAGTTTATCCTGGTACTGTAGTTCAAAACAGAAACATGGCCGCTCAAGACTTATTTGGCTGCCTGTTTAACCCCGTATTAACAGGTGAATTTGTACAGAATTATTTTCCTTTAGGAATTGACTCTGTTGTATTATTGCCAACATACTTGTAACTTAATATACTAAATGCTGGTAAGGATTGTTAATGTAAAATATGTACTTTTCTTTGAGTTTATACATTTTGTCTAAATATTCTTGAATTTCATTATAATGTGAACTTATTTAAAGGGAGGAGAAACTTTCTCCAGGAATATTTTTTTCAGAAGTACAAAATGCAATGATTTGTGAAATTTAGATACAATAGATAAACTGATGGCAAAAGCTTTTATAGCACTGACTTCCCTAAACTGCAATCTAATATGGTACAGCCAATTAGTATGTAAAATCCCCAGTTGTTAGTCTTCCCAATTCGAAGTAAAAAAGGGCCGAAGATATTACAATATGCGTTAGTTCCTTAAATATCCGATATGTACAAATACACTACAGAGTAAGTTCCAACTGGTAATAGATCTTTCCCTAATACTGTAGGGTATAAAGCTTGTTTGGACTCAAGGGATTTGCACTAAAATCATATTAAGGTCTCTAAATGAGCTTAGTGCACAAGCACTATCACTTTAAGTACTATTATTGTCTAATATTGCAATGGCTATATATTTCCCATGGCTCTTTTCTTGGGGTGTTGCATTTTTGTTGCAATCGAATTTGCTTTACTAATTCCCTATTTATTCATTGTATTTAAAAACTGGTTTACTTGGTTGCAGACTGGTTGTTTTTCTAAAAAAGAATCCCTTTCAGTGTATTTTTTTATGATACTACACGTTGGAACAAAACAGATCAATGGAAAAAGCTCATAACTTCCAATTTTGTGATAAGCAGGTTAATACGTGGCTACTGGCTTGACAACAAGAATCTACACCTTTTAAAAACAAAAATGTCAACTACTGTTTTATTTATTCTTTGCCAGTCTGTTTTTAGTAGGCTTAAAGATCCAGTATGAAATGTATTTGTGTGTGATTGTATGCTATTTATTAAATTTTAAATACTTTGTTGAATGTCATTTTAAAGCATGTTTAAAGTCTTGTGCATTTCTGTCGTGTTATGCTGTCAGGCAGAACTGACTAAAATGTTTTAATACGTATCAAAATTAAATTGAATTTTTGTTATGTTTTTGAGGTACTTTTAAAGATAAATCCAAGGTCTGTCTGGCTTTTTATTTTACTTTTTAAAAATCCTCATCTCTGAAGTACAAATCACATGCAGAAAAAAAACAAATAACCGAATGGATTCCAAAGTGTATATATCTTCTCCCTCTTCTCTTCATTCACAGACACTGGGATGAGAAAAATAAGTAATTTTACCATCTGGTTGATTTAATTCACAAGAGTTAGTAGGTAAAATCTGAGTTCAGGACACAGTTATGTAGATTTGTGCTTTTGAGGAGCTTATGTGCAATACAGTTGTAAAAGATTTTATTAAAATAACCCATGCGGTTTCAAGTTTCAGAACAGATCACATCACGCTGGTACCAGTTCAGGTACAGATTGGCCCATAATTCCACATACCCAAGTAAAAGTCATCAATGGCCATTTTTATTCACATTGAATAATATCTAAATCTGTGGGTAATCTTTAGTCTGATTTCAGTGGCATTGCTTACGGAGCAGGCAATTTTGCAGTATGAACATGGTAACACACCCTGAAATACATGTGAACAGTATGTCCTGGTATAAAATACTGGGTTTTTAAACCTTCGTAACGAATTATCATTAGGAAGTGGTTACGGAAATGTTTGTCACTGAGGCAGATGCATTTTGAAGAAGTAGTCTTCACAGAATACCTTACATACATATGTAAAGTGATCTAAAGTGGTTCCATTAGATACCCCAAATAGCATGTACCTATGGACTCCATATTGCAGATGTAAAAAGAATACAATGTTTGATTTGTTTTAAAGGATAAATGCTACACATTAAACTGAGAAGTTGGATTTGATTGAGAATTTCGAAAATTGTAAATAAAATCCATATTTGTATGAGGCTTATTTGTCGCAGTGATTTTTTTTCGTAGTGATTTTAAAGGGAGTGATCAAATCGCCTCTGATTAATACAATACTGATTGGTTTTACCTTTTTTTTTTTTAAACACAGTTCTTGAAGTCCTGTTACTTCCTTTCATTTTATTTTGGAGCTGCTTAACTAACATTTTGTTTAAATGATTCTTGCTTTGGCTCTGCATCAGTGCTAGTAACATTTTGAAAAAAAGTTGATGATTCACTGTGGAATTATTTTCTGTAATCACTTTCATCTGAAAGCTTTAAAGAATGTAGGTTATTGTGAGGTAATTTTTTCTCCTCATGTAAAGCTTTCTAGACATTGAAGGAGTTTGTCATTGTTCCTTTTCACTTATCACACTTTTTTTGGTCATCTGATTTGCACTGAAGTATTAAGGGGGCTGACTGAGCCTCTGATGCTACAAGAGCTTGTTTTGTTTCCAAAATCAAGTCCATTTTCAGTACAGTTCAGCAAGTATTGCTGATAAATCTTCTTTCAAATGATTCCCAGGAGATAACACTGGGATTAGTTATATTATCCGTTGTTCTGATTCCTGTCCAAATGCTGAAGCAGGAACTTGGGGCAGAGTTTGGATTCAGCCTAGGTAAATCCCAGTTCAGATTTGGAACACAGACTTTTTCAGTGAGTCTTCACGTTACATTCTTGCTGTAGGTCAAAGTTAATAACAGGTTTTCCTGTTAAGATGAGTTTTTGCTTCATTTGTGAAATGTGGATGTTTACTGCCCTGTTTGATTCCCCTGGTACTTTTCAACTGCTGCAGTCATCTTTGGAAGTGTACTGCACATTTTCTATAAAACTTGTTTTAAGTCAACAGTTTTTCTGCACCTATGATGAGTGAGGTTGGGGGGGGTGGCTGTAATTTGTTTTGTTTTGGCTGTCTTTCTCTCTTCCTCTCATGTAAGTTTCTGAAACTAAGTAGTTGGTAACTAAATTCCACCAGGATATCACCTACAATTTAATTACTCAAAGTGGGATATGTTCTGAAAGCATGAGAATTAAGTCTGTCCCCTTGCTAAGTCACTAAAAGTTTGAGTAGGTAAGCAGATCAATTCTTAAAACTGTTCTTTTCTTTTTTTCCCTTTTCCTGTTTTGATATTTGTACGACTACTGTTGTTACCTATCCCTTATCCAAGTAAACTGAGTTCTAACATTTTAAATATAAGGCTTGTCTGCATATTGGAACTTCATACAGAGACATTTTATAGCACAACATTCTTTTCTTGTCAATATATTCATCCAGTTTAGGCTTCCATTCACATCCAGTACCACACTGTTGTGTATGTGATGAATAGTAGCCTGGGGAAGAGAAAGTAGTATTCACTAAATTGAAGTTGTATATAACAAGGCAGGTACACAAGACTTCCTCCACAACTGATAGGGTTAATGACACAAGCAGTATCATAGAAGCAATTTAAGTTAGTGATTCCTGATCTCACTTCAAGAAAGGGCATTTGGGGAAAACCAACATTTACAGAACATAGCTAAACTTTGTGAATATCCTGGCACAGATTATTCAGTTTCTAATATCTTCCCCTGTGAAATCTTGCAGAAGAACTTAGCTCTCAGCATTAGGTCCTCCTTGTGACCACATTGCATGAAATTGTTGAAGTCAACAGAAAAAATACAATCTGAAAGAACTTTTCTTCACTTGCCTTGTTTGAAAGATTATTCTACATTATAGTTATCTTACATGCTGCTTCTATAAGTAAAGGGTAATGGGGTGGAAGACGGGAGGCAAAAAATAAATATAAAGAGGTAAGTCACTGTATTTTGATTTTGAATGACCAGAAGGTCTAAAGGAATAATTATAATCTGTAACATTATGCAATGTGTTTGTATTTGGAGATGAGCAATGGTAGAAGAGACACAGACCAGCCCAAAATAAAGCAGAATAAGTGTTCTCGTTCAGAGGGGCCCTCCTAGCAAATAATGTTTTCTTATGCAAAATGTAAAG
Source organism: Anser brachyrhynchus (assembly GCF_964034855.1). Lineage (NCBI taxonomy): Eukaryota > Metazoa > Chordata > Aves > Anseriformes > Anatidae > Anser > Anser brachyrhynchus. Next base: position 141,022,476 of record NC_137695.1, on the reverse strand, counting down.
GATAAGTGAAGAAGCTAGTTTAAAAGAGTAAGAAAAAGATCCACAAAATAAGGATGTGTTTGTAGATGTTACCCAGCAGGGTCTGGTGTCTTGAGTTCAGAGGAGCAATTTCAGATTTTGTCACAGCATTGTTGACTTGTGATGTTACAGAGGTATGGCAGAACAATTAACAGAATTCATGCTTTTGTGACAAAATAGTCGTGTTTCTGAAAGTGTCAACATAAATGCAGAAATAATTTTTTGGTGTTTCTTAAGGTGTAGAAGATTCAGTAAGAACAGCTGATAAAGTTTGCTGAAAGTGGTATCCTTTCTGTTAATTTTCTTGCACTGAAAATCTGGTTCATGATCCAGTCTGCTCTCAATGGAGGGAAGTTGCCAAAAATGGAAAATACAGTTAACAATACATCTTCATTAGCTGTGCTTCTCCAGTGCTCAACATCAATCTCTAGTTCCCTTAACAAAGTATCTTCACTGTTTGTCCCAAATTCTATTTGTATCTCATGTATTTTGAGATACATCTCTGCTTCACCATCTTTTATTTGAAGCTCAATGCCAGTAAAAACTTTTGGGTTAAGAAAGAGATAAAGAGTGCATGAAGATAAGAGCGTTTTTCAGACATAGGGTATCATAGGAAGGATGTGAAAACAGAAACAGAGAGAGGATAAAAGTAAGATGGGATAATTACACCAGAAGATAGAAATGAATAAGTAATGCTGGGAGGTAGAAATTAAAGTCTCCATGGGAAGAAGGGTGAGTGTATGTCTCAGAAGATTTAGACTAGATTGTGTCTTTATTAAAATGACTTGTAGGTGACGTCCTGTAAGTCTTCTGGAAGATCCCAACCTCAGTTTTCTGTTTCTTGCAAACCTATTCTTTAATTTGCTGAATTATTTGGTAAATAAACGACAAGGACTGGATTTTCTTCAAGGTTCTTTATCTTAAATCAATTAAATTATTAGGTTACTTAGAAGTCTCTTTGATCATACTTCTACGATAGCCACTCTAATCAAGACATCCCCCTGTAGAGATTTACAGGATTATTTGCTTTGCTGCAGACCACAAAAACATTAGCCTAAGATGCAAGTTCAAGGTTGCAATGGATGGCTTTCTGCTATGTCTCTCAAATGACTGAACTACTATGTGATATTTTAGGATGAGTAAACATTACTCAACAGGAAACTCCTCTGCGTAGTGCAGAGTTAGGCACCGACTACAAAACAGAGATTTGTATTGAACTGTGCAAAGTGAAGGGCAGAAAGAGTAAAATGTTTTGTGGGTGAGTGAAGGTTGCAATGCCAATCAGGGGCCAAAGTCCCTGTTGCAGCAGCAAGTACTCAATGATAAATAAGAATACACGGCTAGTTGTCTTCTCACAGTATTACAGGAATTATTTCTATCCCACAAGTGATATTTCATGCCTTTCTGTCCAGGGACAGATGAGCTCTGAAATATCAAATATTTACCAAATTTACATAAATGCAGACGAAGCGAGATTATCTTGTTTGTCCAAATGGACAAAATAAAAGGACTGCTTAGACAGAATGTCATTATCTATTTAATGTGTTCAAAACCACCTATGGGATAGATTCAGTTTTCTTATGCACAACAGTATAAGGTCTTGACTCTCAATTTCCTTGCCAGTTTGTGGGATCAGCAGCTCTGAGCTGATCTTGGGAGTTACAGGTAGGAAGGTTTATACGCTTAAGAGCAGGATCCACAAAACCAAAATTAGCCAGGAGGAAAACTCAGGAGAGGAAGTGGAGCTCGAGCCCAGTGCCTTTCAGAACCTCTAGAGATGAGTAGGATTTTGAGCCATGCTATTCTTCATGCCTTTAGGTGTCCCCAGCTCTTTCCTGCACAACACACACAAAAAAGGGAGTCGAATATCCTGAAAGCTTACCACAACGTGCTGTGGTGTGGTGGGCCTGTCTTCAAATTTCCCTCTGCTCTGTCTGAAAGAAGGATTCAAGCAGGAACAGCTCACCACTACCCCACAAGCAGACTTGGGGGGTGATGGACCGGATCTGTCATGTAGAAATTCATTTTGTAGAAATAAGTAAATATCCATTGGCCAGGGAGAAATACTAAGAAAACTGACCGTTTTCAATTGATTGGGCACTGAGTGGGAACATTCTGCATGAAGTCTATGCCAATAAATGCTTAACTTGTTGACACTGTTCAACTCAAAATCATTAACTATTTAGTGGGGCAGGCATGTGAGCTTGACTGCTGCACCCCATGGGCACCCAAGGAATGAGCCTCTGTCTTTGCAACCCTCTGTCCTCGGTTAACAAATGTCACTGCATTTACATCAAGTGAAACTTTTGTATCTGAGAGGCATCCATCTCAGATCCCCGGCAGCCCAATTATTCAGGTGCCTATCTGCACAGTGGGAGAAATGGGTTTGCTGTCTCAGCAGTAGCAGAGATTCAAATTATACCCATTATCCCACTTCAGTGCCCACCTGGACATATTTTCTTTCCTTACTCTGTAGTAGTCACAGCTCCTGCCTTAGAGGACCATAACTTGACTTCTTCCTGGGCCTTTCTTCCCTTGTTCTTCGTCTGACTAATCATATAGCAGAAATTCAAATGTTCCTGGCTCATTGATATCATTATGATTATTGAGCCAGTGTTGCTGTCTGAATTGTCATCACTGCCATTTTACCAGCTTTAAATACAGATGACGTGGTTGGTGCAGGTTACCCTTTCCTGCCCATCCAGTGCTCTGTGGGTAGCCCCAGGAGTCTTGGGGAATTTCACTTTCTGTTGTTCTTATTCTCTGCTCTTCTTTTCCGAATGAGTTTTAGCCTTTACTATTGCTGTGTGATGCAGTGAACCCCCATGGGTCTCTGTCCTGAAAGCACAAAGGTAAGGCACAAGAGGAGACATTTTGGGACAAACAGATACAAAAGCAAACTTCTGGTACTGCTCTCCTACCCACTTGGGAGAAGGAAGTGGGTCCATCATCCATGCTGATGGGAAGGTGAGCACTTTCACAAAATCACAGAATCGTCTAGGTTGGAAGAGACCTCCAAGATCACAGAGTCCAACCTCTGACCTAACACTAACAAGTCCTTCACTAAACCATATCACTAAGCTCAACATCTAAACATCTTTTAAAGTCCTCCAGGGATGGTGACTCAACCACTTCTCTGTGCAGCCCATTCCAATGCCTAACAACCCTTTCGGTAAAGAAGTTTTTCCTAATATCCAACCTAAACCTCCCCTGGTGCAACTTTAGCCCATTCCCCCTTGTCCTGTCACCAGGCATGTGGGAGAATAGACCAACCCCCACCTCACTACAGCCTCCTTTAATGTACCTGTAGAGAGCGATAAGGTCGCCCCTGAGCCTCCTCTTCTCCAGGCTGAACAATCCCAGCTCCCTCAGCTGCTTTATAGTGTGCCGCATCGAGTTTCATTTGTCTAAACGTCTTTTTGGTAGCATATATGTGCATGGCCCTCATAGACAATATTCTGTCTTTTGAAGGCATCGTCGTTGGCCTGAAGGAGGTTGAGGGGATGAAGATGCTCGTGTTCAGCAGGCTCAGGGACATAGTGAAGCAGTGTCACTGCTAAGTAAGCCACCCTGTGTTACTGGAGAAGTGGGAAGGCCCATACAGCAGGTGTCCCTGGGGTGGTGCAGGACAGGCGATGCTAGAGACGAGCTCCTGCCCTCTTCCAAAGGGAGGCTGTCCCCAGGACTGCGCCTCTCCCATGGTGTACATTCATATTTATCCTGTGCTGAGGGCAGAAGGAAGGATGCAAGCTGAAAATGAGGGGCAGAGAAAGCTAAGGTGCGGGGAGGGCACTGCATCCAGAGTGGTACGGAGGAGGCAGTGTTGTGTCCATGGGGAAAAGGAAATTAAAAACAATATAAACGTGAGATGCAAACCGATTGTAAGGCAGTAAGAGTATTTCTAAATAGGTACAGTGTGGTTCTTCCCTTTTCTTTGTCCAAGTTTTCAGATCATTTTCTCCCCACTTTACTTTTACTTTCCCGCCTCTGCCTCTGGGCCGAGGCGTAAGCTGCCCTTCCAGCTGGGCTCATGACAGCCCTTTTCCCAAAAGCCCTCTGCCAAAGCCTCTCTTTCCCTCCTCCCATGGCCCTCCCGGCCCAAGGGGCCACCACCACCCCCGTGCCCCAGCCGAGGTCCAGTTACGGGGCCCAGCAGGATGGGGCCATGGGCCATGGCCGGGCGGGGCCTGCCGGCGGTTGTGTGGGCAACAATGCGGGGAGGGTGGGGGGAGAGCACGGAGCAGCTGCCCTGAGCACAGCCGGTGGGGACAGCGGGGGCAACGGGGGAAGCAGGGACGATGGCGCAAGGCAACAGCTACCGGAAGATCGTTTTCATGTGGTCCTTTGACAGTGGCCATGTGCCCCTGGCGATTGAGGACAAGGTGAGGAGAGGCCTCAGTGGTGCCCAGAACACCCGCAGGGGCTGCCATCTTCCCCCTGCCAATGGCCATTGTGTTTCTCTGAGTACTGGCATTTGGGAGGGGGAGCTGTGCTTGGGTCCCCAGGGTTGCGGGCCTGTTCCCTAAAGTATCTTCTAAAACGTGACTTGGGAACGGCTGCTGTTGGCCTGTGCCCTCTGGAGGGGACTCAGGTGGCCCCCAGCACGTAGGGCTGTGGTGACTAAAGTGAAGCTTGGTCCCTGCTGCCCTGGGCTCTCAAGGCCCCTCTACTTGGTCCCACAGACTCCTCAGCCACCTCCATGGAGAGCTCAAGTCACCCTTAGGCTCCCCAGCCAGAGAGCTCAGGCCACCCTTGGGTGCTCAAACACCACTGCATAGAGCTATGGTCACCTTTGGGCATCACAAGTCGGTGAACAGCCAGATTTCCCAAATGGCCCATCATGTTTCAAACATGTGCACAGGGCAGGGCTGCAAGCAAGTGCCATGAGAATCCAGCTGGACTCTCCTGAAAGCCTGCCTCCCCCTTTCCCAGGTAAAGAGAACTACAGCAGAAGTGGCCAGAAGCAGGCTGTCTGCTTCAGCTCACTGCACGCCCTTGATGGGAGGCCACTGGTGCCTCCCCAAAGGCAGTAGGTAGGTGGAGCTGCCAAAGGCCAAGGGGGCAATTCCTCTGATTTCTGTTTAAATAACCCTGTGTGTTGTGTGCTTAGGGCCACTTTCAGATAGCACACGGCTCTGCGAGAAGGGTGGGCAGTGAGGTCCTCTCCAGCAAGAGCAATTTTCTGAGCTGAGTCTTATCATCGCCTTCTAGGCTCCCATGCCAAAGCAGAGACTTCTCATCAAAGGGGGAAAAGTTGTGAATGATGACCAATCTGTGGAGGCTGATGTGTATGTGGAGGATGGAATTGTGCAGCAAGTGGGACCAAACCTAAACCTCGAGCCCCCCACTGGACTCACCGTGCTGGATGCGACTGACAAGCTGGTGATCCCTGGAGGCATCGATACTCATACGCACATGCAGTTCCCTTTTATGGGTAGCAAGTCAAAAGATGACTTCTATACAGGCACAAAGGTGGGTGTGTGCAACTATGTCAGTGCATATATGCATGTCTATGTGTGCATCTGGGCTTCCTTGGAGGTGTGTCTGCTGATTATGTATATTAACGCTAACAGAGAGAATAGAGTATCCATCAAGCACAGGCAATTGTTGCTGTCCCTTGGTTGCGCTGTTGTAATAAGCAGTCAGGGTACCCAGAGGTCCACCTTCCACCAGCATGTTATTTGGGTTCCTTCAGAGACCTTGCTATCTGCAGGTAGCAAGTGTAAAGAACAGTCATTTAACTTGGCTGTCACCATGCCAAATGCAACTTGCCTCCATATGAGCTTCATACTTTTCTGATCAAAGGTTAACCTAAAGCAACAGTTTAACTCCCCCGGTGTGTTGGGAGCACTTCTGTGGTAATCTGATCTTTCTCTGTTAGCTTGAGGGAATGTAAGTTTTTCATCTCTCATTCACTTCTCTACTTAGTGTTTCAGTGAACACTGAGTTCAAATATGCTTTCTAAAAGTAACTCATTTCTCCCAGTTAAGTTCTTTGGAGTTCTTTTTTTCAAATTTTTAGCTGATCTCATTATATTAGCTGCATTAGCAGTATATTACCTAATAGTATTAACAGTGCATCATCTCTATACAGTAAAGATACTCATACAGAGCTCCCTGAAATTTGTAAGCTATTTTTGTGAAGTGCTTTGCTGTACAGGCTGAAATCCTTTGCCCACAGAAGGGATCACATTGCCCTGTGAAATGGCTTTTCTGTTAGCCTGCATCCTCAGAGAGCCAGTTATAACCTTGCCCTCTCATGGCAGAACTGAGGTTTGCTAAGAATGAGAAAAAAATTGTCCCTTCTAACTAAATAGTTTTCACTGATTTTTTTTTTTTCTGTTGTGCAAAATACTTATTTGCCTACTTGAAATAAGTTAAATTGTTCTAGTTGAAATAAGTTAAATTCAACTCATTTTATTAAATGCTGTGATGTGGAAACCACAAAAGTCTCACAAGCCTTTCAACTTCGCAGTCCTGCTTAGACTGACCCTATTCTTCAACAGGAAATTTTATTTCTTTCCTGCCCCACCATGTTATGATGGTTTGAGATGGATTGTCTAAGTGGATTATTTGTATATTTTCATACTCTAACAAAGATTTTGATTTTTTTGTGTGTGTCACCCAGAGTACTGGAGGGAGAACTACAAATGACCTGTATGTTGTCCTTAAGTTGCTGTCATGTTTCTTTCAATAACAGTATTTACTCCAACTCAAGATAGATTTGCTGATGTTACTGCTGTTATTTGGAACAGAAATATTTTACACTGCATAGCTTTAAGGACTAGAATTATTCTTCTGAATGCACAGGGAAGTTATGGTAGCTCATTAAAATAGGGTGTAATTATTCAGCAAAACTTTGACAAAAATTATTTTGTCCATCACAGTAGATCTTTTCTACCATAGGTAAATGGCTTCTCTGCCAAACATATCATGTCTCTCCAAGTCAGACATAAAATGAGATAGAAAAATGAAAAATACACTACTGAATCTCTACCTCCAGAACCGATAGCTGGAAAAGGATTTTAAAATTGATCATTGCGTTTTTTTTCCCCACACTCAGTATCTTCCTTAGCTATCTGGTAGAAATGAGGGAACCTGTTATTATATGGGCCTCACAACACATTTTAGTTATTGAAATGGCTTCCACAAGCAGTTTTTGGTCTTCACACTGCTTTTTGTGATAAATGGATAGAAAGAAACCCCAAGTCCACAATGTCTGTTCTGCTTGTCTACAGACATCACAACTTAGGTTTCCTGGCTGAATACAATGCAGAATTAGATTTTTGGAATACTTACTTTACATGATTTACAGTACAGAAATATATACCTTTTTTTTTTCCTTATTTTTTTCATTTTGTGGAACAAGCCTTTATTTCTCTTTGAAGACCATTCTTTAAAGTGCCTCCATTGACATTAAAGAGAATCAAAGATTCAGACTAACTCAAATTTAGGTGCCTATGCTATGAAATCCCAAATTAGGAGAGATGAATTCCTTGCTAACTTGCAAAAAGAAAGTAATAATTTGAATTAGCATGTAGGGTTTTTTGAATAATTATTTGCATTGAAGGCATTTGGCACAGAAGCTCTAAAACACAGACTGCATACACAAAACAGTATGTCCTTAGTCACTTGGGTGACTAATGGAAGATTCTAGATCCAATCTAGTGATCAGATGTCACAAAGTTAGGTATTGGATTAGATTCTTGACCCAGGTCAAAGTGTGGAAAGTGTTCCGAGTTGTTTACCCAAGGTTGTTATCTAACAAATATCTTGGCAGGAGACTCATAGAGACAAAGTGGTGTTCCAACTATCACAGAAATGATCGCAGTGATAAGCTAAGATTTATCCATTCAGTTGAATAAATAAAGGCACAGAATACTTCTATTCACAAATGTTATAGGAAAAAAGAGACTTTGGTAGGAATTGTTGAACCTGTGACTTTTTTTTTTTTCCTTCAAGCTTACAAATTCGCTTTAAGTTTAAATCCCGTTTAACAATTAAGAAGCCAAGCTGTTTTATTAAAAATGAAAAAAAGAATGTCAGTTTGAAGATCTTTTCTTGGAGGCAGTGTATTGTTGAATTCATCACAGAATCATAAATGTTTATGTCATTCTCCAAACTTCTTTTTTTTTTTTTCCGAATATACTGACATATTTGCAATTTTGCTTCTGATTGCTAAGTCAAGACAATTATTTGAAATGTACAGAACACAATCATTTGTTACCAAAAAAAAAAAGTCTTCACTTGCATGAGGGCAAGCCAAATATTTTTTTCATAATTGAAAGAAATATTAGGACTTTATAAAGAAGGATTTATGAGCTTTAACGAGACAGAGTCAAACAAATATCTTTTAGAGAAAGAAGGAAGAAACTGGTTGATTTAGAAACAGAATAAAGTAGCTTGAATTTAAACTGTGTGTATTTTGATCTGAATAGATTGTACCTGTTTTGCAAAGGGATGTTGTTCAGAGCAATAAGACAATTTCTCTGACTAATTTTTAAGAGAGCAACAATTGCAATGAAGAAATTGCCTTACTGTATTCACTTCCTCTAGTCCAGGATCTGGTTTCTGACAGTGACTACCAAAGCTCCTTCAAAGGAATAAAAAGTTGTATTCAATTGTCTGTAAAGGACAGTGAAAGTTCCTCATTAAAAAGCAATTTTAATCCTCATAACTAATATGAAATAAGATTTTATGTACTTGCAGATATCTATTTGGAGGCTGTAAATATCTTGGCCTTTTTGGAAATTTGCTGTGCGGTTTTCCAAAATAGTACCCTGTCAGTAACAAAAATAATTTCAAAACACTTTTTAAATCCTTCTGGTGTTAGACAGGAGTTTGGGGATTCTCATACTGGATTTTTAAACTTCTTTTTTTTCCTTTGTGTATCTGTCCCTTAATGCTTTCCTGTTACACAGGCTTGTTTTTTTCAACTAAGTAGACTCTGAGTAAGCATATCTCAGGTTGTTTGTTGTCTTTTGGTGCTCTTTCTCTGTGATCCCATCTGCTTAAGAATACTCACTGATGCATGCTGCTGACTCATTTCCAAATCTTCGATAGGATTATAAGTGCAAAAACTTCCTTCTCAAAGGAACATCCTTCTCAAAGGAACCAAAATTAATGTCAACAATCATTTTGCAAGTTCAGACTTCACTCAAGAAAACTGCATTGACTTTTGGCTTTTCAGTGTATCAGTATGTAACTGTTAGACAGGGAATCAGAGAGGGTGGGAGGAACTATGCATTTTTCTTGCTGATTGCTAAATATTAACTTTTTTCTTTCAGGCTGCTGTAGCAGGAGGCACCACTATGATCATCGACTTTGCCATTCCTCAGAAAGGCTCCTCTCTTATTGAAGCTTTTGATTTGTGGAAAAGCTGGGCAGACCCAAAAGTCTGCTGTGATTATGCATTGCATGTGGCAGTTACATGGTGGAGCAACAAGGTAGACACAAACACTGATCTTCAGTTCCCTGAATTCATACCATGTCTGCCTTGAATAAGTCCTCAGGTGGTAAATGTAGTTGCCTACAGTGTTATAGTTAGTGCATTTTTCTATGTGCAAACTACATTTGGAATAGTCCACACTTTATAAAAAGTATGTGTATTTGAAAAGTCTGCAGATAACCTACATCCTTGGATAATATTGCATGAGGTTAAAGGAAAAGGAAGCAGGTTGTGCAAAGTCAAGACCAACCAGACCAAAAAGGACAAGAGTTTGTTTGTTTGTTTTTGTTTTTTACCTGAATATTCAATAATCTACATTCATGTTAAGTCTCAGGATTGGGGTAGGGATGATGTATTAATAAGGGTATATATGAAAAATATGGCAATTTTATTTGCAAAGGAAGAATTTTATTCCTCAGTGACTGCAGTAATAATTTCTTAAAGTAAAACAGAATCAGAGGCAAGAATTTCTTAAATGTGAGATTATCCAGAAAATCTTTTCGGAACTTAAGTATGGGAGAATCATCCTCGTTGTGTGAATGTTTGCTGATTGCCTGAAAGCTTTACTGAGGAAATGAACTTTTCATGTACTTGACCGATGTTATACAAGACCACTTAGAGAACTTGCATCGGTCATAAATATACTTAGTAAATTCCATTTTTAAGTATGAAGTATGAGTACTTCCTCTATTTTTTTATTTTTAAAATACGTAAACCAAAGCCTTCACTCTGCAAACTCTCCATCTTTGGTATTCTGTGCACTAAACAGACTGACTCCAGGTTCTAGCTTAAAGCAAAGACATGCAATAAATTCTCCAATGAAGTTTGAGGAATAAGCATTTGAAATAGCCTTAGTAGAGAAAAGTGGAATTACACTGAAAATACTAGTCAAACGAGGGAAGTGTAAATCAGCGAAATGCTCTGTTTTGTGTTAAGAAGTTTAACTTCTGCTTTTAAAGGCCAAGACTGAAAAAATAAAAAGTTCTGATGTTTTGTAGCCATAAAAGACCTGGATAAAGTAGCTGAGGAGTTTGGTATATCATACCCTTCTCATTTGCTATCAAATCCTCAGGATTTGAAGTCTTGGTTATAATCATACATTCTTTAGAATGCCTTCCTTTAGTATTAGTAATTTGTGATTAAGAAAATAAGTGAAAAAGAAATGCTTTTTGCTTCCACCTTTATGCCAGAGTAGGGTCTTATGTCCAGTATTTATTTTTTTTGATAATTTCCACTAAAGCTAATGCTCCCACCCCTCTCCCAGGTGAATCCCCATTTTTTTCTTTTTTTTTTTCTTTTTTTATTAATGTGTCACCTTTCTTGGGCAGATCCAAACATATTATTAGAGAAAAGATGAAATACGTTTTACTTTTTCAAAAGAAACACATGGAAACTGTAAGAGCATCATAGATGCACACCAGGTACTGTCACCATCATTTTGATGGGAAGGAAGAGCCAAAGTTAGTTAACAGATAGTTCTACCTAACTAACTGCCCAAGAAACCTTTGGGCTAAAATCTACATTGTTCATTCTTCCTTGGGATATACAATTGTGTTTCACAAACTCAAGCAGAAGCAGGGAATCTTATCAAGAAATGCACATAGGAAAGAAAGCAGGCTTGCATATAGAGTTTTGGAGCTGTTTAATTTAGGGACAAAATATTTCAAAAGGCTGTGTGTGTGCCATTTAGCATTAGAACACAGCTCTAGAAGATAAGAACTTTTCTGTCACTGTCATTTGTCAGGAGACTGTTAGGATTCAATTTTGAAAACCAAGTTTTTACATATCTCTATGCTCTGTGTTATAGGTTGGATAATAGTTGTTGATATTGGACAGAGTGTTTTCAATATCAGGAGGTTTTCATTGGAATAAAATTATACTTCACTGTCTTTTTAAAAAAGTATTCCCTTCCAATCACTTTGTACCTCCAATATCTGCACTATAGTTGGGCTGGTTTGTATACTTTGAGAAGCAATTTGATGCAAGAGGAATAGTATAAATCAGCCTTTAAATGTGCGACTTGGACTGTTAGGACTGAATATATGTTTGATGGGTGTGTAAAGGAGAGGTGCCTGGAGACTGGAGGATAGCCAATGTCATCTTCAAGAAGGGCAAGAAGGAGGATCCAGGAAACTACAGGCCAGTCATTCTCACCTCTGTCCCTGGAAAGATAATGGAACAGCTTGTTCTGGATGCCATCTCCAAGCAATTGGAAGAGAAGAAGGTTATGAGGAGTAGTCAGCGTGGATTCACCAAGGAGAAATCATGCTTGACCAACCTCGTTGACTTCTGTGATGGCATCACCAGCTGGGTAGATGGGGGGAGAGCAGTGGATGTCATCTACCTTGACTTTAGCACGGCTTTTGATACTGTCTCCCACGACATCCTTCTAAGCAAGCTGAGAAAGTGTGGGATAGATGAGTGGTCATTAAGGTGGGTTAAGAACTGGCTTACTGGCTGAGCTCAGAGGGTGGTGATCAGCGGTGCAGAGTCCACCTGGAGACCTGTGACTAGCTGTGTTCCCCAGAGGTCAGTGCTGGGTCCAGTCTTGTTCAACATCTTTATCGATGACCTTGAAGAGGGAATAGTGCCCACCCACAGCAAGTACGCCGATGATAAAAAGCTGGGAGGAGTGGCCAACATGCCAGAAGGCTGCGCTGCCATTCAGTGAGACCTGGACAGGCTGGAGAGCTGGGCAGGAAGAAACCAAATGAGGTTTAACAAGAGCAAGTGTAGAGTCCTGCACCTGGGAAGGAACAACCGTATGTATCAGTACAGGCTGGGGGATGACGTGCTGGAGAGGAGCTCTGCGGGGAAGGACCTGGGGGTCCTGGTGGACATCAGGTTGACCATGAGCCAGCAGTGTGCCCTGGTGGCCAAGAGGGCCAATGGGATCCTGGCGTGCATTAAAAGGAGAGTGGCCAGCAGGTCAAGGGAGGTGATCCTCCCCCTCTAGTCTGCCCTGGTCAGGCCTCACCTGGAGTACTGTGTCCAGTTCTGGGCTCCCCGGTACAAAAAAGACAGGGATCTCCTGGAAAGAGTCCAGCGGAGGGCCACAAAGATGATATGGGGCCTGGAGCATCTTCCCTATGAGGAAAGGCTGAGAGACGTGGGTCTGTTCAACTTTGAGAAAAGAAGACTGAGAGGGGATCTTATCAATGTTTATAAATACCTAAAGTGTGGGAGACAAAGGGATATGGTCAACTCTCTTTTCAGTGGTTTGTGGGGACAGGACAAGGGGCAATGGCCACAAAATTGGTCACAGGAAGTTCCACACCAACATGCAAAAGAACTTCTTCACAGTAAGGGTGACAGAGCACTGGAACAGGACGCTCAGGGAGGTTGTGGAGTCTCCCTCTCTGGAGATATTCAAGGCCTGTCTGGACGCCTACCTGGGCAACCTGCTCTAGGGAACCTGCTTTGGCAGGGGGTTGGACCCAATGATCTCTGGAGGTCCCTTCCAAACCCTACAATTCCGTGATTCTGTGATTCTATAACGGCTTGTTGTTGCTTCATACTTTATATTTCTTTGTAGAAAGTTAACAGGTAAAATTTTATATTGCTGTTTTGTGAGAATTGCTGACTGTCTTTCAGGTGAAGGAAGAAATGAAAAGTCTTGCTGAGAACAAAGGTGTCAACTCCTTCAAGATGTTTATGGCCTATAAAGATGTATACATGCTCAATGATGAGGAATTATATGCAGCCTTTTCCTACTGTAGGGAACTTGGAGCAGTTGCTCAAGTCCATGCAGAGAATGGCGACCTAATTGCACAGGTAAGCATTTGTCATTTTATCCATCAAATTCAGGAATATAACTAGTGCTGTTATCTAAGCACTTCAATAGATCATCGTAACATAGGGAAAGGCTTTTTCCCCTATTTAACTTCCAGGGAACTAAAGACAAACATCTTGGCCAAAATCTCAAATGATGCTTGTGGTGGGCCAAGAAATTGTAAGCTGGAGTACTGGGTTCGGAACAGACAGGAAGCAAATGGGCCTGTTCTAATGAGTTATACTTGCAGAATAACATACATACTTGCAATATAATATATATATTTGGCTGATGAAGAAAGCATCAATCAGAGACTGACCATGGGCCAGGTTGAAGGGGGAACACTTGGACAAGCATTTACATGTCAGGTGTATGATACCTGGTTTTATACCTGGTCTCTCCAAACATAGTCAGGACCAAATCCAGAAGTACAGAGGAAGTTTCTCTGGGCACAAAAGTTCAAGGCCCCTTTGTGCACGGACAGCCTCACTTCATACTTGATGCTAATATCTCAGTGATAAGTAGAGGCACTTGGAGTACACGTACAGTCTGATATCTTTGAGTTTCTTCTACTATTCTAGTCAAAAGTGCTTTGACTCTGACCATGTCCCATAACAGAAATGAATTTATTGCAAAGTAATCCCAAATCAGCCAAGCATAAACTCCTGTAATAATACAGGGACAAAATCTTATGCCTCTTTAAACCTCAGAGCCTCATTCAAGAGGCTCTTGATGTGTATCTTTGTGCTTAGTAAGGATCTTTCAATTTTTTTCTAAAGAGGGGTTAGTATTGTCATCTCAGTTACTGGCTATGATCATTTTTGATACACAAATTGATACAGAATTAGGATTTTCAAAAGCAGTGATTTACCTTTGAAAGCTAGTGGAGCATGTTCTCTCAAGTCTTAGTCATTCTGAAATCTGTGTTTTTTGAAGGATACAGTGGATTTCAGGTAACACAACAATAACTCCTCTGAAATTGAAAATATCCTAACTGACTTGTTCTTTCTCAAACTAACTATAGTGTCTGGTCTAGGATCCATTTGGCTGGTTACACGTTCATGACACCATGGTTGCACTTTAACTGACTCTTAAATATTTTTTATGTCCAGAATTCTAAGAAGTTACTGTCAATGGGAATAACTGGTCCTGAAGGGCATATTCTCTCACGTCCAGAGGAAGTCGAAGCTGAAGCTACGCAGAGAGCGATTACCATAGCAAACGCTGTAAACTGTCCCCTTTTTGTTGTCCATGTAATGAGTAAATCTGCAGCAAGAGTGCTAGCCAATGCACGAAGAGAAGGTAAAAGTCCTAATTCATTTGTGTTTTGACCATGGCATTAGAGGAAGGGGCATTAATGTCCTACTTAGCATGGGTGCCTTAACCCTCAAAATATTGGTGTACTTGGAACGGGATGTTTAAACTGTGTACGTTTTGAGGCCCAAGGGGAGCTAAGCAGTATGGCAGAACGGCAAATGGTATTGAGCCTTCCTTCTCCCCAGAACAACCTTTTTGTCCTTCATGCTATATCTCCACAGTTGAAGTGATGGACAGGACAGCATTGCATTAAAAATTATATGACCAGTCCAAGACAATATATGCATTGCTATTCCTCTCCCTTGAGTTATAGTCTTCAAGCCTTTACCAGCCATTTAGGTGAGAAGTTCTGCAACACCAACCACTCCATGTTTTTACAGACAGTGTCATTATATGACCAGGACTCCTATTCACTAGGCATTTAGAAATCATGGTGATGTTGACAGTGTCCAAAAGTATTAATTCCCTCCAGGGAAGGGTTTCTCCAGTCATACGCTTCAGGGTTCATAAATAGTTCTGCCAGCCAGGGGAGCCTGACCCTCTTGGCCAGCTGTTGGACAGGCTAAAAGCAGTCTGTAGGCTGTAGGGATTCAGGTTTTTCTACGTGCTCATCTATCTGTAAGTTAACCCAGAGCTGCCTGTGGAACAACAGCAGTATGAGGGGACATTATGCGAGCGGAATGAGAAGGACAGAGGCTGTGATTTAGGGGGCTGGAGTCCTTATGGGTTATCTGTCCCTGTTATCTTTTCATCTGACCTTATATGAAATGCATACAGATCTCGGTTTCCTCATTTCTGGACTTTAGATAGTACTTTTGCTAGCAGCATAGATTATTAATACTAAAATGCAGAGTCTGATATCTTGGACAAAAGTGCAATCAACACCAGTCTGACATTATTGTGCTAAAATAGATGGATACGTTTATGTGGAATATGTATTGATCATGACATTTATACTAAGATTTTTCTGTAATTCAAGTTTATAAAATAATCACCAGCATATTGTTTAGAAGCACATTTTTTGGTACTGTGCTATGTTAGATTTCTCCACTAGATGACAGTGCTGCTGGTAATGTGGATTGTATCCATACATTTACTGTTCGTTGTACACCCATAGGTGTGGTGACGTTAACTACAAGAAGATGTAACAACACTTAAAATACTCAGATTAAAGACAAAACACTGGCTGTGAACATAAAATACCTAAGACAGGAGGTGGTGGTTTATAACACAGTAATCAAGTAAAAAATTCTATGCTGATAGTAAATACTCTAAAATATTGTTAGGCATAGGAATAGTCTGCAGTGCCAGTATGATAAATGACTTTATATCAGTATGCTTCTTCGGTGTTTAAAAAGAAATTGAAACGACTTATGCTTATTGTTTTGCAAATTGCATTTAATAGCTTCCTGGGTTCATACAGTCAAAATTGTCAAATGCTTGCATTTATGCATCACAACATATAACATCTTACCATAATTAATTTCTATTCTCATGGGAGTATATATCTTAGGAAATAGAAGTCTACGATTGATTAAGAAATTTGAAGAGAGAGCTAATGTACAATAACGATAGGTAAAAACAGTTATAGGTTTTAGTGAGACTGAGCTGTTTGTTGTCCCCTGTTGTTGTAAATTTCAGAAAAAGTTATTTTCCATTATTCAGTTAAAAGTGGTATTTCGAAAAAAAAAAAAAAAAAAGTAAATTCTCGAGGTGCTGTATAAATGATATAAATAAAACTGGCAAAGTATTGTCAGCAGATGGAGAGAGGTGATCCTTCCCTTCTACTCAGCACAGATGAGGGCACACCTGGAGTACTGTGTCGAGTTCTGGGCCCCTCACTATAAGAGAGAAACAGACATACAGGAAAGAGTCCAGTGGAGGGCTACCAAGATAATCAAAGAACCAGAGCACCTCTCCTAAGAGGAGAGGCTGAGAGAGCTGGGGCTGTTCAGCCTGGAGAAGAGAATGCTCAGGGGGATTTTATCAATGACTATAAATATCCAAAGGGAGGGTGCAAAGGAGACAGGTCCAGGCTACTTTCAGTGGTGCCCAGTGCCAGGACAAGAGGCAGTGGGCACAAACAGAAACATAGGAGGCTTGTTCTGAACACCAGAAGCACTTCTTTACTGTGCAGGTGACAGAGCACTAGCAGAGGTTGCCCAGAGAGGCTGTAGAGACTCCCTCCTGGAAGATCTTCAAAAGCTGTCTGGACATGGTCCTGGGCACCCTGCTCCGGATGTCTCTGCTTGAGCAGGGGTGGGAACAGATGGCCTCCAGAGGTCCCGGCCAGCCTCAGACATCCTGGGGTTCTGTATAATAAATAAATAAATAAATAAAATAAAGCTGGGGTAAAGAAAATGGGGCGGGAGGGGGGGGGGAGGGGGGAAAATGTCATTTGAAGTGATGGCATTTGTCTTCCCAAGAAACCACTACTCATGATGAGCCCTGCTTTATTGGGAGTGGACCTTAAAGTGGCCTTTCAATTCTTAAAGGGAGCCTACAGGAAAGATGAGCAACAGTATTAAACTAAAAGAGTGTAGATTTAGATTAGATATTATGAAGAAATTCTTATGAGAGTGGCAGTTGAGCAGATTGTCCAGAGAAGCTGTGGATGCCCCATCCCTGGAGATGCTCAAGGCCAGGCTAGATGGGGATTTGGGCAACCTGGTCTGGTGGGAGGTGTCCCTGCCCATGGCAGGGGGCTTGGAACAGGGGGGTTGGGCTTTAAGGTCCCTTCCAACCCAAACCAGTCTATGAACCTATGATTATTAGAGTTAGAGTCTGAAGGTCTGTTCCAGTTTTCTGAAGACGGAAAGCATAATTCTGTTACTTCAGTCGGCTCCGTCTCAGACCTTAAAGGCTAAAAACCAGTCATACAGACTGTACAGGAATACTAGTTCTTATACAGGATTAAGGAAACTTCAGGGGAATCCCTTGAGTTGCCTCCTTTCTCTCTCCTTCCCTCCATGCCAAAGTCCACTATGTCTGCTCTGCTGTCCAGCTGCACCAGTCAACAAGGGAAATCTCCAGACTGCAGCAGCATGTTTTTCAGGTAGATCAGCAACAGCTACAGTGCTGCTGAATTCAGGAGAAAGTCCAAGATTTCCACATGTTGTGACTGTGTTGGAGAGGTAGAGGTTAACTCAAGCCCCCATCCTGTTCTTTTTTTGGGCCCTATGAGCCTATTTGCCAAAAGCAATTGTTCACCAGCTCTCCATTTGAGAGGGTCAAATGCAGCACCTCTCTGTGAGAACTGTGCTCGCTTGTTTCTGTCAGCTGTTTCTTCATCCCTCTGCAGAATGTGATCTTGAATTTTGCTAAAACAGGCAGAGGAACTGTTTGCTTCTGCAGAAGGGCTGACCAATATCTCTGTGTGCATGCCAGTCTTATTCTCTTGTGTGGGATGACTGTCTTATTTTCTTGTGTGGGAAGACAAAGAGGATCCTCTTTCTGTTATTTACTGTAAAGTCTTCCCTACAATGAGAAGGCAAGGCTGTAGCGAGCCGGTGCTGGGCAGTGCAGTTCCCTCTCCTCGTTAGGGCTGCCTGATGCGAATTTACCAGGGAGAACTAATGTGGCCCTGTCACCATTCCCTCTGCTAGTAATGCCGACAGGGCAGCAAGGTTAGTAAAATGTGATGTAGATATATGACTTATACTGCTTTCTACTTATATATGCTTTCATTCTAGATATGCTAAAGGCTAGGGATCATTCACGTCCATTTGCGCATTTAACTACACTGATACAGTTAAGGAAATAGGACTGTCTAGTGCAGACCAGAACAGGAGAGCAGAATCTTACTAAAAAGTGATTTTTTGTAAAAGGTTTCTCCCTTTAAATATATATATATATATATATATACAAAAATATATATGTAGTCAGTTTTAAAAGTCCATACTTCACAATACCAGTCACAGTTTAGGCCTGGGGGGTGTACAGACTCTCAAGCTGATTCTGAGCGCAGGAATGCAACTGAAAATCCAGACCTTTTAGCTGGCTCATGCAGAACAGCTCAGGTCCAGACTGTAGAAAGTCTAACTGATGCAATGATGTGCCTGAGCCAATAAAGCCTGCCTTGCAGTCCCACTTCTTTCAGATCTTAGCTGGTTACTGAGTAT
Source organism: Anser brachyrhynchus (assembly GCF_964034855.1). NCBI lineage: Eukaryota > Metazoa > Chordata > Aves > Anseriformes > Anatidae > Anser > Anser brachyrhynchus. Next base: position 141,003,801 of record NC_137695.1, on the reverse strand, counting down.
CTTTGCCCCGTATGACTTTATCCTATGTCCTTCTGAAAATTTCACTAGAATAAACACACAGGGACCAGTTTTTCAAGCCTGTAAATTTTATTTATTTTTTCTCAAGATTATAACTCTTTCTGAGTTCTGGTAAAATAAATTACAGTTTTGTGTTCTTCTTTGTTATAAAACAATTTATATGAATATAGCTCTTGCCAGTCAGTTTCATGTGTAATGAAGAAGTCACCAAATCTGCAGTTATTTCCCAGAAGCTCAGAGATGTCAGAAAGACCAAACAGAAGAACACCCTTATTATTGCGCCCTTCAGTCTGACTAGTCATGGCCCAGATGAAATGTAAGAAATTGCACAGTCAGCAGAATGTCCAGATATAGTCCATTGAAGCTGCAGTGTTCATACTCGAAGTCACTTGCGGAAATGGCTTGTACTCTTTCCCACTCATGGGAACAAGGGGGGCTGTTCAGGTCAAATTCTGACTGCAGAAATACCGTCATCACCTGCAGAACCTGAGCTAGGATCAATTCAGCATATACAGCTGTGAGTTTGAAGACTATCTTTTATTTTGTATGTCATGAAACTGATGTAAGAAATTATTTATGGAAACTAAACATTTATTCTCTTCCTACCATTATAACTTTTGACATTTATAGCTACGCCCTAATGATATATAGTTCAGGTTTGCTTTGTATGGAAGTTTCTTTAGCTTGTTCGGATGCATTTAGGAAAGACTGCACACACAGACATACCCTCCTTTCTACTGACGTTGCTCATTAAAATCTGTCAAAAGCCTAACAGGAAAATAGAGGAGATACTGTGTATGTATGCAGAACTTTTTCTGTATCTATCTAGGCTTATGGCAGCCTTTCCTCAAACACTGTATTTGGAGTTGCCCAAGGAAGGCCAAGGTCCCCCTTCTGCTGCAGCTCTGGATTAGGAAAATACTAATCTGACTCAAACCTCCTTATTCACTAAGTGTCTGTATCACTTAAAGGGATAGCCTTGTATTCTAGTATTCGGTGTTTTAGGTTTTGAAAATAAAATGAAAAGAAAAAAAGAGAGAAAAAAAAAAAAAAAGAGGCGAATAACTGCTTAAGTCATGATTTTGAGTCCAAAAAAATGATTGTGGTCTCCTTCTCAGTCCAAGTGTAAATCTGTAATTTATGTGGATAAGTGGTGCTAGAAGTTTAGAATGCTCCAAGCCAAGGCATTAGGACAGGTACATCAGTTCAGCATGTCAGAGCATACTGAGAGTGTTAGAGCAAATTAATAATGCTAATAGGGATTCTCTAGGTTGTGATAGAAGTTGTACTATGTAGTACTTGGAGTAAATGCAATGTACGGTAATGTCAGAGCAGGTCTTGAAACCTTGGAGAAATAACTGTAGAACTTCAGATCTTAATGTGTCCTCAGAAATGGTACGAGGCCTTCTTGCAAGTCTAGCACAGAAAATTTAAGAAATGACACCACAGTGGGAAATATTTTTACAAGAACTGAGCTCCTCAGAAGCTACCTATGCAAGTGTAGCAGCTCACGGAAATACCAGAACCTAATGCACAGCAAGAAATCTGCAACGGTTTGCTTTGTTGTTTTCCAATAGTACAGGTGAATACCTAGCTTACACTCAGACAGAAAAAAAATGCTGTCTAGTAGCACCAAGCAATGACCAGCTGGGGTAATGTAATGATAGTTTTAATAAAAATTGTCTGTGGTCACTAGAGTGAAATCTGAGATCCATCATAAGATGCACACTGTTTGCAGAGAGCTGGGGCAGGAGAAAGCTCTTGCTAGAATCCAGCAGAGGCTGCCTTTAATAAGCACCAAGCAGCCTATGAGTGGGTGTGTGAGGTCCTAGCTTGCTCTGGTTCTTCAGAGACCATCATGGTCAGTTGACATTATCTTCTCTCACATACAGAACAAAGTGGCTGGACCACCTCTTCAGGGAAGGAAATATTTTGTTTAATCTCCTGTCTTGTTCTGATGAGTTTCAAGCCCGTGTTTCCTAGGAGAAACAAACAAAAAAAAAAGTGTTAAAATGTATTAGTTCTATCCAAAAGCTAACAGCTGGTTTTGACTGGGGTCCTCTTCTGGAGAAATCTAGAGTACTGTGCCAAGTGGAATTAAAGTTTGGGGAAATAACTTTTAAAATTAAAGTATTTATATTTTTTTTATTTTGGAAATGTTTTTACACTCTTTAGATTTATGTCTGGTGCCACATTTTTTTCCTGGATAGCATGCCTGCAATTATAGCCTGACAGTTATAAAGGTCTGTTTGATGTATCTATTGACTCACATTGTTACATCATCAATAATTTCAGAACACCAAACAGGTGCTACCAAGAAATATATGGATCTTGAATGTAATTAATGCAACTGAGGACTGTGTTCCTTTTGAAATTTCAATCACACACCTAGTAAACAATGTGTAAAACCCATTATAATATATCTGTCAACAATTTAATTAAAAATCTTGCCAAAGCAATGCTCTTTTGAGAAAATATATTGGGAAATCACCAGCAGAATATTCAGAACAGAAATGCTGTGTTATAGCTTAGTTCATTATGTTCCTCCATATGTTGGTGTTTAATTTGAAACATTCATTCAAATTCAAATCCATTACAACCAAAAAGGTCTGAAACAGGAAAAATACGAGATATGCATTTTTATGTTATTTGATGATGATACTATTCCTTTGCATTTTTCAGGAAAGGTGGTTTATGGGGAGACTATTGCTGCTTGTCTTGGCACTGATGGTACCAACTACTGGAATAAAGACTGGGCTCATGCTGCAGCACATGTCATGGGACCTCCTCTGAGACCAGATCCTTCTACTCCTGATTTCCTCATGAACTTACTGGCCAAGTAAGCAGATGAACAAATCGTGACAGCTGATGCCCAAATACTCAGCAAATTTTTTTCTGAGTGTGTAATAGCAGGTTGATGCCCTGGAGATTTTCTAAGTACAGAATGCAAAATATTATCAGGAAGGAGAAATGGAGGTGAAACCATAGATAAAAATATTTTTGTTACAGAAATTAGAAACTGTTCAGATTTTGTTTCACTAAACTCTTGTGGCCTTCTTTCCCCACCTGATTGTAATCAATAAGCCTTGCCTTGCTAGTTCTGCAGCAAAAAATGAAACATAACCAGGGGGATAGTAAGCCTGTATGTTGGTGGGAAATTTGTAAAAAGTGGTCACAGCTAGAGGTTCTGGTTTTTGTTGTCAACTTGTTTTTTCACTTGAAATTTGGATGCTACATAAAAACTAAGCCCTCTCTCTTCTGAAGGCAGATATGTCTTGTCCACTTCATACTATCTGCTTCGGAAGGAATTATGAACAGAAGTATCCTTCAGATATCTGCAGTTAATGAAATGTGGTTTGCTGGTATATTACTTACCAACAAACCCTAACTCCACAGAAGAGCTGAATTTGACATAAGAGTCTTTGAATGTATGCCTGAACACAGTCTGACTGGTGGTAGTACAAATCTGGGTTAACTTCACAGGGAGTGACACAATCCAAAATTGCTCTAAGTGAGGATGACATTGAATCTTTTGCTCTGGGCAAAGTGGGACAGTCCTGCATTTGTGGGACACCTTTGACACATCCAAATTAAGTGTGGTTTTGGTGCTTAGTGTCTTCCACAGGCTTTCTGAAGAGAAATTGGCTGTCACTGTTAAACTACTCTTAGAGGTTGGAACAGAAGACAGGCTTACAGGGTATTAACAGTTTTTCCTTGCAGAAAGGATGGCTGGATCTACCCGGCAGATTTTCTTGTGTGGCACTGTCTGGTACATGATCCAGTTCATAATGTATTTTGTTTCTCTGTAGTGCTGACCTGTCTGTGACAGCGACTGACCATTGCACTTTCGACATATGCCAGAAAGCTCTGGGAAAGGATGATTTCACCAAAATCCCTAATGGAGTGAATGGTGTGGAAGATAGGATGTCAGTCGTATGGGAAAAAGGCGTTGTAAGTATATCGAGATATCTGAACAAGGAGGTAATTATTATCTCCAACAAAATATAACCTTTCAGCAGAATCAGCTCCTTAGTTTTATCAAATGTATTTATTACAGGATAACTCCTTGATCAGAGACCATAACAGGGTCCTCACTAACTCACACTTTGTGGTCCTGGGAGATGGAAAAGGATTCTCGCTGCTTAAAAAATAGCACGTGAGAATCATTTCCATTGTTTATCAGCAAAGGACTGCTGTTGTTTCAGTGTTAGGGCACAGTGGTTGGAGAAGCTTCCACAGTGGGTGTCTGCCTGGCAACTTCTATTTTGTGTTTTCAAGCAGAGGAAACAAGCTAGAGATATGAAATGCTCCTCTTATTTATGTCTCAGTCATGTGGTGTGATGAGATGAGTACCTTCAAGTCCCATTGACTGCAGATATTCAGTGCCATCATGAGAATGTTCAGTGCTTCTCAGGATAATGTCCTTTAGCCTCTAAACAAATACAAATATGAAGGCTAGTGGCCAGGATTTTTGGATATGGAGTAGTCTTGTGGGGGAGGATGTGGGCTAATCTGAAGAGGGATCTGCCATGTACTGGGTGTTATGATTGCTCTGGCTGATACAGTACTCTCAAGTTCTGGAGACTCGTTAAACTTTTTTTTTCATTAAGTTCTCTCGCAGCAGGGAAGGATTCTGGTTATGCACTACAAAGTATATTTATTTGTCATAGTAAAGTTATCTACCTTACACAGTTGGTAAGGAGGTGTTTCAGAATCTCTCTTATTTATCTCTGTTTGGAATTCAGCTCCCATTTGTGTGTACGAAGATGACATCTGTCTGTCTTCACCTTTGGCATATCTCTAGTGAGATTTTTTGTGGTGTAAACTGTAATATAATCTGATCTGTGGTTAGTGTGAACATAAGACTTAAATATGTACATCAATGCTACTTTTAAACAGCATGTCCTGTTGGGCAAGGTAGTTTTTCAAAGGATTCTTCAGTCAGTAATATCCTCCATCTTCTTATTTGTAAAATATTATACAGCTGTGAGAATTTATCTGGAAAGATTCCCTCCCTTTCCACTCACTGTTATTTAGAATAACAGTGTTCACCAGCTTCTAAAGCTTTTCTTCTCCAATGACTGCTCACAGACAACCATGCAAACATGGTTTTATGACATTCAAATTCCTATACTGGCCTATGCACACCATTACTGCCAATGTAGCTGGCTTTCTAAGCAAACAACAGTCACAGATAATGTAGTTACGTAGCAGTGACCAGTCTTGAAACACATGTGTATCCATTCTTGTTTGCCATTTTGATGATATGTCTCACTCACAAATCTGTCTTTTATACTTCTCAATCTCAAATATTTACTGAAGAGTACTACCCTCTGCATTATTGCTGCAGAGGATTTGCAAATCTCCTTTTCTATGTTATGTACCATGCCTTGCCTCTCCCTTCTGAGTTTTCACATCCACAGTATTAGTCAGTCTGATGTCCGCATTTCTTTAATACTGTATCACAATTTTCCAAAACCATGATACTCGTGAAATGTTGTCTCCTGAGGAAACTGCTGAACAGGACCACAGAGTAAAAGCCAGCTAAATAAATCCAATTCCAATTGACTTTTAACTATATTCACAGCTTTAAAGTTGTCTTTTTTTCCCCCTTTTGTTATGAGGTAAACTAGTATAAAGTTAGTATTCAGTGAAAGTACATTGCAGAAGGTGCATCAGAGACAAATAGATATTTTTCTTCTAATCTCTTCAGTAAATCGATGTGGTGTTGTGATTTTGGCAGAAAGCTGTCACTCATCCCAGCCTTTTCAACAATAAAAGCATTTTTTTCATCCCTTATTTTAAAAAGTAATGAGTTTGCTTTTGTGTACTGTTCTTCAGCACAGTGGAAAAATGGATGAAAACAGATTTGTAGCTGTTACCAGCACAAATGCAGCAAAAATCTTTAACCTTTACCCAAAGAAGGGGAGAATTGCTGTAGGTTCTGATGCTGACATCGTAATTTGGGATCCCAAAGCTACCAGGTATGTATGCGTAGTTGTTTCCTTCCATCCAACCTCTCTGTAGGAAACAATATCTCAAAGCATTTGCATAGCAATAAGCCTTTAGGTGAGAGTTTATGGTGTTTTTCAACAGCATTTGATGAGAATTATTTACAGGTTATTTATTTGTCTCCTACAATAGTGTATGTAAGTAGAGATCCTTGATCTCTAGATGGAAATAAAAAAATAATAAATCACCTGAATTGCTAAGTGCAAAAATAGCAAGATCCATACATTATACTACCAGTGCATGGTATCCTAACAGTAAAAATAGCCACTTTAGGATCTTAGAGTAACTCTGCTAAGTGTTTGAGTATGTTCAGCTTCCTTCCACTGCAAAAAGCAGAGAGAGGAGCCTGTGTTCCTGAAGAGTGACCCATTACAATCTTGTGTTTTGAGCTTAGAGCTACTTCAGACATATTCAAAGGTAGTCAGTATGGTTGGTGAAAGTGTGGGGTCCTGACCTTCTAATGCTTCTTCCTAGCTGATTTCGCAAATAAAGTGGTAGACTGCGCCATGAGTGAGCTTAGGTTTGAAGCTGTACTTGCTTACACTTTTATTTAAGGAGTTTTCTGGATTTGTGCACAGGCTAGAGTAGAGCTTGTCACACCAACAACATGTGCACAAAAGTTATGCTGATCTCTCATCCTACGTGACCTGATGCCTTGGTATATTTATGCTACAAAGGACATGCACTGTCTTTTTGTGAGCCTCAACTCATACAGCACACTGTGCACTACAGCCGATTCCTGTCTTCAGGTATATTCACACCATCAGCCAGATCCATAATCAGGCCACTATAAATATCTCAAGAATCTCTCTTGGGTATTTCTCTGGCTCTTATAGCTATCCTGGTCTTGTCTAAACTGCATGGAAATGGTTTGAGAGCAGGCTGTCACAGAGACATCACTGGGGGAGGTGCTTTTATCAGCTGAGATGCCCATGGGTTGCGCATGTACATCTCCACTGTTTGACCTCCAAGTAGATCACCTTAAATCTGCGAGCGTTAAACAGCTGTGCCCTACCTCTGACTGACCACATTCTGCCCCACACATGCCAGCAGCAGGTCAGGAGGTGTGCCAGGCTGTTGCTTTGGTCTCAGGCTTAGTTCTAGCAAGCAGCGTGAGCATACAACTGCTCTGAAGGCACACACTGACTCTGCCAGTTGAAATTACTTCGCTGGTGTCATCTAAACAGTGGGTAAAACCCATATAAGAAAGCAATCACAAATCCCAAAGCTCAACACTTTGTGGGGTGCTGAGCATGATGACAGCATAGCCAGCTTTCGTCGAGGTATCACAGTGTTTGGTGTTCCTAAAACTTGAGCTGTTGTAACTCATAGATGGCACTAGATTTTCAGCCTTTGATTTTAAAAGAGAATTGAAGACTCCTCTGATGGTAGAGGAAAGTTTGGAAACATAACTGGGCAAATTGGAGGCTCAGAAACCAAACGGAGATAAAAAGCCCTTATCCTAGATTTACCTTACACAAATGAAATTTTCCTCACCAATCTGCTAGATCTTGAATTTTTGATAATGAAATTTCAAAATTTTCACTCATTTCAGCATGCTCATGAGTAGCAAAAGCATGTAAAGTGACAGGAAAAAACATTCTGTGTTTTGAGCGGCAAAGCTTGAGGACATGGAGGTTGCTTTGCAGAAGTCCCACCAAAAAAAACTGGCAATACCAGCAAAAGAAGTTTCAGGATTGTCAACCCCAATCAACACAGAGGCCTGCCCAGTGCTGGGTCAGAGAGATTTTGCTGCTGGGTATGGAATGGTTCATGTATATTATGCCTTCTGGCATGTTGAGCAAGCATATTTTGAGATACTAGCAATGAGCTATTTCAGGACAGTGGAGCTACGAAGTCTGATTTAAAAAAAAAAAAAAAAAAAAGGATTCCTTTCTGAACTCACTTCTACTCTGCCTGAGGACAAATGAAACTAGTAGGATAGCAGAGTTCTGACATTATTCTCAAGGTGCTTTGTCAGCTCTTAAAATTCTTTATCCTTTTCCCTCCCAGGCATTCCTTCTGCCTCCCTTCACTCTCTCCTGAGTACTATCATGGCGTTTTGCCCACTGCAGCTGTGAAGATACAGTTTTTCTTTAAATATTTTTTTCAGAATAAACTGTATTTTCTTACTGAACAAGCTGATTTTAAGTTGAACTGATACTTTTTTTCCTCCTCCTGATCTGGTACTGTTCCCATTGTTTATCCCTTTGGCTTCGCTGGAAACAAGCCACTGTGCAGGTACAATTGTGTGAACTATATGAGTAAGTATAAATAAATCTAGTCCTTGTCTATTCATTTCACTATAAATCCTGAAGAGGGCACAAACAGTCCAGCAGAAAAAACAGATCTAGCTAACAGACTTCAACCATTTAATGTATTACACAAGGTGCAACCTCGTATGCTGTTATTGCATCTGGGTAGTAATTTTCGATATCAGGATAGGCTTGTTCCTCTGTCTTGCAAACTCCTTTCTGTTTTGAGCATGACTATTTTTCTTGTCTGTAAGTCTAAATCTTCTAAGAGAGGAGAATGTAGTTTTCTAGTTCTGGCTTAATGCTGTGTTGCTGCAGTCTTAAAATGCTGGCTGATATTAGCTTAAAGAATTAGGCAATTGCTGAAGTATTGTTGTGAAGAACTGGTATTACCACCGTCTGGCAGAGGAAGCCTATAGGGAAGATTCTAAAGTCCTTCTGTAAGATAGTGAAGCTCTTCAAAATGCAAAAACTTAAGTCACTGCAAAATCAGTTGCCTTTCTCCTTCGACATCATTGCACAATAGCAACATGATGGCTACTGTCTGGGCATTCAGGGTGTTCCCTTTCAATGTGGCAAAAGCTTAGTGAATTCAGCCCTGCAATCTGGGAGCAGTTGCTATTCAAGGTTCCACTTCCAGCATTCTGCTGCTTTTGCTGAGATTTTATTTATATAGCTTATCTTCACTGACTGGCCTATTTCTGTAGGCTTTGCTGGTAATTTTTGCAGAAAATAATGTATGAACAACTGTATGAGAAATTACTAGTGTATTTCAGGGCTTCCAAATACTGGTTTTAGGATGTCCACATGAAAGCAAGCAGTGTTGGAAAGAAGCACTTTAAATGTATAAATTCATTAGAAATTGCATTATAAAAGATGGGTTGTGAGTTCTGACAGGTTAGGTCTATTTCTCAGCTTCCTTATAGTCCTTGCATATTTATTTAAGAACACACAAATTCTGAAGAGACCAGTTGTTATTTTGCAGCCATGTGTTACTAAACATCATCTTGTGGACCTCAACACTCGCAGCAACCCAAGTACAGCCTGTGCACACACGACTGTTTTGTGAGAACTCACTGGGAAAAAAAAATCAGCAAGTCAGTGTCCTCTATAGCTGATACTTTTGGTTATTTGAAATCAAGTGAGAATACAAAATCTCTAGGGTTTGTTTCAGAAATGTTAGGCAAGGAATCTAAATGCTGTGGTACCCAATTCAGACTGTGGCAAGAGCTGAACATCCCTTGTAAAGTAGGGGCAGAAGGCAGTAAACATCGCAGAAGAGACGCTCAGCTCCTGGCTGTTATTAGGACTCAATAGACTCACTGTAGCCTGTTCAGAGCCTTGCAAATAAGCTGTGGATAAAGCCCTGAAGGCAGGATCAGAACAAAATTTTAAAACATCCACAGACATTAAAAAAAAATCTCAAATGGGATTTAACTGTCAAAGTCCAGTTAAATTATCAAGCTACTTTATAACAATATGCTGTCTGAGAAGCCCTACTCACCATTTATTTTCCATTTACCAAATATAGCCTAAAAGTTAGGCTACCTTTGAATGTCAAGGCAGAGTTTCCTATGCAGGTAGCAGTCTCTCACCTCATCCTCTTTTGGCTCCTCTGGGGTGGCCCTCCTGGGCCCTCGTCTCATTTGCAGACAGGTCTTCAGCCTCAGAAGCTTAAGCGGGGACAAGTTACAACATTTAAAGACTCTATGCCAAGCAACTGCCTGTAATTTTTCATACAGTGCAAGAGGAAAAAAAAAAAACAAGTTGTTAGCAGATGATTAGAATGAATAATGCTGTGACTGTATTACTCTTTTGATGAATGAGCATGATATTGAATACTGAGTATATGGATAACTGCATCTAGACTCAATTAGGGAAAATGAAATAATGTTGCATACAAATATGTGTGCATAGGACAAGTAAGTTCTGGCATTTTCAGTAGCTTTTCTTTTGCACAAGTACAAGCCTGTGTATGCATGAATGTACGCTATTTCACTAAAATCATGGAGTTCCTGTCAAAAGCCTGTTATCTCAGACCAATGGAACATGGAGAAGGAAACAATAGGCACAAACTAAAATGCAAAATGCAGGAAAATCCGTTTAAACATAAGAAAGAACTTTTTTTTTTTCTGTTTTTTTTTTGGGGGGGGGGGTGATCAGACACTGAAAAAGGTTACCAATAGAGATGGTGGAGTCTCCATCCTTGGAAGTATTCAGAACCTGCCTGGGCACACCCCTGCTGTGCCAGACCCTGACCAGAGCATGAGGTTGGAATAGATGATCTCCAGAGATGCTTTCCAATTTCAATGCCTCTGTGGTTCTGTGAACTGTAACAAAATAAGTCTATCAGAGAGCATGATGTATGTTTCCCTAGTAACTTGCTGCCTCACAAAATGTCAGCTGCTCTCTTTAGAGAACTGAATCTTAGAAATGTTACCAAGAAGAAAAAAAAAAAAGAAAAAAAAAAGATTCTTTCTTATTTTCTCCTTATATAAGCTTACCTTTTTCTCCTGTGATCACTTCCAGATCTTCTTTAGTCATTGAATACTCATTTGTATTTTCCTCTCTATCCTTTCCTGCAAGCTTAATTTCTCATTACTGTTTTCCTTCCTGCCCATTATATAGTTTGACAGTTTCCACTTCCATCCCATATCAACTTGTAGTGATTGATAGGAACAAACTGATGGTATTGTTGATAAATGAGTTGCTTACCATAATCAGAAAAATCATTCTGTTGTCATTCTCTGCCCATCTTAACATGATGTATCTTAGGAGATATGAATGCATTAAATAAAGATCCCATCCCTCAGATATGTCTCTCTGACAAGGAGCTCCTAAACATTAACATCCTGCCTCTGCTTGTAACTGTTATTTTGTCCACAAATCCCCTCACTTCAGATAGCTACTCAAAGACAATGCTTATTTAGGCATATTTTTAAGAGGTTAGGGATACAACTTTACTAATAGTTGCCTACATAAGATGGTACGTGTAGTTATAACAATTCATTAATTGTAAAGTAGGCCATGGGCTTTTTAATCCACATCATAGGCTTTTAACAAGCAGTTTGCACATAGATTTTAAGGTTTTCTTCTTCTTCTTTTTCTTCTCTATATTCCTCTCCTTCCCTTTTCTTTTTAATACTTCTGTCTCTTTAACAAAGTCCAACTTAATTATCTTTATAAATGAGTGGTGTCTCAGGACAGCACAGGAAGGTGAACCAGAGATTTATTTTTGTCTAGAGTTTAGAAAAGCAGGTTAACAATATGGAGAATGCAAAGGCAGATGAAAGTAATGTGAAGGGGCAGCTCACAAAGGCTGATATTAACCTCAGCAAACTGGCATTTCTCACCTGCCCCCAGCTCTGAAAAGCTTAGAGATACTGCACTGTAAGCACTGGGAGAAGTTGCTTACATCTGAAATACTCACTCTTACATAAGTTGGTTTTCTATAGCAACTGTCTGCAAAGCAGTTGTTTTCTCTTCAGCAATGGACTCGGGTCATTTTAGCTGCCTTTATTCCTATGTTTTCACTTAATTAAGTAATTATAAAATCTGTGTCCTCCATCTACTGAGGTGTTCAATAGCTATTCTTGCCTCAGGGCTGTTGACTACAGAATCCCTTCATATTCCTGTGCCTGGAATTTTTAAAGAAAACTGTGTGAAGTATGCATCCAGTTCCCATTAAAAGTAATTAAGTTCTTCATTTTCATATGCCCCTCTTGAAAACTACAGTGATCCAGTCCTCACAGCAGTCAAAGTTTAGGTCCTGGAGCTCACTCTAGTCCGACAGATCCACCTTCACTGGGCTGATGTAGCTTTATTTCCTACGCATTATGAGGGGTAGAAGATACCTTGTAATGTCAAGATTGCTTCCCTTCATCCAGTTGCCCCTCTTGCCTGACTATAACTTACTATATAGTATTTCAGGCTCTGACTGAGGCATAGACATGTTTGTGATGCTCCTAGGTTGCGTTTGACTTGAAATGTAGTCTAATACCCCTAACTCTTTACAAAGATTCAGGGCTTACCAAAGGCCAATATTTTGAGCTGACCACTTGTACTGCCTTGAATTTCACCCTACAGCTTTCTGCATTAGTCTAATATGATGCTCTCTTCTAAATTTCAAACGTCAGTTTGTAGTTTATTTAGATATAATATCCTAGGATTGGCTGTAAAGTCTTTTATCACATACAGAATAAATAAATACAAGATTACCAGTCACTGAATTATCAAGCACACAGAGAAAATTTGATAATCGATCTTTGACTATAAAATAATTTCTTCTTGACTGCAAACAGTTGGACAGAAGCACTGGATTGAAAAAAAAAAAGGACAATCTCAGAAGCATGTCTTCTTTTGTACTAGGGGAATATCAATTTTTTTATTGATAGCCTGAAATCTCTTTGAAAGACAGGTGTATCAAAAGCAGCTGAAGTGAATTAAATGAAAACACTGAGATAAGTAGGAACAAAATAGAGCCTGATGTCTCTGCAATATCCTCCTCATATAGAGTTTTCTTCCAAATATTCAAGTTATCATTCTGATCTCTTTCCATTTGAGGAAGGGTTGTTTGGAACAAGAGTCTCAGTAGTTTATCATGAGAATTAGAGAATTTTAGGAAATATATAAAAAAATTGTCATTTGGGTTTCTGAAACCTGGAGTCAGAATCTGCTTTCTCATGTTAAGTAACCCATTATGTCAGACATTGCTTAGGATGTTAGAGGCAACTGTTATGTTCTACTTCACTATGGTGTCAGTCTTACTTTCTCAGATTATAAATAGTTGCTAGTGTACTTGTCATTAGTTGAGGGTCAATAGTATTCAAACTTTCAGAGCAAACACTGGAATTTCACTAAGTTTCCCAGCAAGCTGCCTTTTACTGAAATGGCTGATATAGCAGAAAACAGTGTGTGGCATAAGGTTGTTGAGTTGTGAGCTCCAGATCCAAGCATACTGTCTTCGTTTTAATTCATTGCTCACTTCCTACTTGAAACTTTCCCTGCCATTGGTAATGTCAAATAAAATTGCTAAAAACCTAAATGCAGATGAGTTTTGGTGAGCTCCATCAGGGAGACTGCACTTCACCTTCAGAAAGAGTAGCAAGAGTAAATCTTGGTTCAACAGAAGAGTTATAAATGATTTCTATACAAGTTGGTTGTTGAGACAAGCTATGGGAAATCTGTTTTGTCATATTGCAGGGTTTACCTGTACCAACGGATGTCTCTTTTAAATGCATTAACTTCCGTTAGTTTTGTATCTTTTTTTGAAGGACATACTTACCTCTGAGGCACGTTTACTACCAGTGATCCTGCTCTAGCACATTTAAACAGCTCACATGTTGAGCTGAAGGATCTTGCTTATTTTTCTGTTCATTTGCTCAAAGTACTTTTTCCATTTTCCTTTTTGCATCCCAGTGCTTGTGTGCAAATAGATATGATGTATACCCAGAGAATGCTCAAGATAATTATATTACAGTTGTTCTTACTTACTGTTCTAGCAATTGGACCCATAAGTGTAATGCAATAAGCTGGAGAAATATGTTCACCAGCTCTTTGCAGAGCTATTATAACACCCATGGATAAACTTGTTCAACAGTATTCATAGGACCAGTGAATACAAGAGAGGTCTGACTTCCATTGCTTGCTCTTTCCACTGTGACTCTGCAAGATGATGCTGATCCTGGAGAGCAGGCAGGCATAAGTTTTCTGTCCAAGCTGCTCTGAATAAGGAAAAGTTTTTATTCCTATCGGCAGATTGGCCATAGAGAACATTTTTAGATATACAGCATTTGAAAAGTTAGTTGCCACTGAGATTTAAATGTACTTAACTTAAATTTAAATTTACCTTAGTTCAATGTAATGATATGAAAGGCAAAATATGTATCTTTCCAATAATTATAACTAATCACTTGAAATATTTGATACTTGATTACCTTTGAAAATGGTGTACTTCAAGAAAGATAAAGATTTTGCTGTGGTTTTCTCATTTTAATAAATATGTTAATTAACGTTTTTAATAATTCTTATCCAAATAGATTGATATTTTGATCTATTAGTATTTCATATTAGTTTTTATTTTGAAAATTCTTTAGAAAAAGAATTCTTTAGAAAAAGAAAAGACGTAATCATTGGAATAATGTTAGTGTTATACATTCATGATAGTTTTTTTACCATGTGCACATATTCCCATTCTGGAAAATTCTGACTGCTCACCAAAAAAACATCCTTCCTTTCAGAAATTACAGATGGTAATAGAAATATAAACTTTACAAATTAAAAAAAAAAAAAGATTGGAAATAGGAAGCTAATAAAAGTAATTAAATTTCAAAATCTTGTGACATTTTAGATACAGTAGATAGTAAGTAGCTCAGTAGGGAAAATAGATAGTAAAGGAAGTATACGCAGTCTGCACTTCCAAATACTAATGTCAGCTCTAGTATTAATTGTCTTTAATGTAGCCAGTTAGGGTTGGAGAAATTTGCCAGAAAAATGGTGAACATAAAGAATGAGGTCTACACATAAAAAAAGCAATGATACCATAGCTCAAATTAATACTGTTGAGGTCTAAAATTATAATTTCCCTAGTACCCTTGGAAGAAAAATATGCAGGAGTGTGATGTCATTATTATTAAACAGCATAAAGATATTTGGGCTGTCAGTCACTGGATCAGTCCAATTCACTTTAAAAGTTACCAAAATTCATTACAATCTACCGACTTTCCAGTGAAATAGTCTTTGTCTTATTTATGAGTTACAATCTTTGAAACACTGCAACCATACTTTTCAAACTTGAAATTGCAGGTAACTCTAGCTAAAGTGTTAGAGCTTTTTCTGGCCTTATTGTACACAGATATTTGCTTGACAAGGCAGAATACAATAATTTTATTCAAATAAATATTATAACCTGATTTTTTTTTTATTTACTAATCTTTTTCTAGTGGAAACTTTTGTGTTTCAAGGCTACAAAGTTCTGTCCTTTTGACTCTCTCTTCATTCTTTTGGAATGCAATTACTGTTCAATGAAATGTTAATGCTCTATTCTATTTTTACAGCTGTTCCATGATGTACTCTGCAATGTCATAGTTTAATAATGCTGCTAAATTTTCTTCCTCTATCAATTTCTTAAAATTTCATAATGAAATACAATGCGAAGTTTGCAGTAATTTCCGTGGTTTTTTGTTTTTTTTTTTTATGTAAACACAGGACAATATCTGCAAAGACGCATCACCAGGCCAACGACTTCAATATATTTGAAGGAATGGTCTGCCATGGAGTCTGTGTTGCAACAGTTTCAAGAGGGAAAGTGGTTTATGAAGGCGGAGTTTTCAATGTCACAGCAGGAGAAGGCAAATACGTCTCCCGTCCACCATTCCCTCCATATGTCTACAAACGAGTCAGGCAGCGGGAGAAGGTTAATTAAACTAATAAATCTCCGTAATGCTTTCTAGAACATGAGGATAACTAGCTCTTGGGAACAGAGGTTTGGGGATTCAGTGGTAATTTCCCTTACTAATCAAAATATGCCAAGGTGGGAGGAAATAAAACTAAGGGGACTCAATTTTTATTGCTCTTCATATTACAGAGAAATATCATAGACAAGTTCCTGCTCTCAGGGTAGCTGGTACAGCTTGTAGAAAAAGTCTGGGTACTTTTAAAAATAAGTCCCACTTGCAATAACATTGGACAAAATATTTTGCTCATGGGTAATCTGACTACCTGCTAGATTTAATCACTGATTTTACTACAAATCACAGAGGCTCAGCATCATGCTCAGGGATAGAACTTACACTGGAGGAAGAGATCAATAGTTTTCTAACTCTTCCATGGATCAGATATTTAGAGCTAAGCCCTGTAGAATGCTGAACATTTGGCTGTGTTCCAGCAACAATGTGTTAAAAGCTGAACAAGTGCAAAGTGATGGACCAAGTTTGCTGTTCAAGCTCTTGTTCAATCTTTTTTTGAAGAGAAATTTTGCAAAAGACATGCAGATTGAATTTTCAGTGCCTATTTTCCATGCTGGCACATGTGAAGAATATTTTTGAGGCCTTAATGTTGCTTATTATGGGTAGGATTTTCAAAAGCACCCAGACAATATCTCAAAGTCACAATCTGAATCAGTAGAATTCACTGCAGGATCTAAAAGTTGAATTAGACAAGCATTCATGCGAGAGCTGGCTCTTTAAAATACTTCCAAGATAATACTGTGCATTACATCCTTCTGTTGTCTTGTTGGACTACAAAAGGCATGTCAAAATGGCTGAGGCTTTCCTCCAAAGACAGCACTTTCCCAGGAGCTGGTGGGGGCTGTCTGCAAGTTGATAGGCATAATACACTTCAGTGGATAGGCAGGGAAGTCCGTTCATGAGCATGCAGTTTTTCCCTGGGAACTTAGAACAAGAAACAGAAGATTGCATATTTGGGCTTTCCGAGCATAAAAGAACACATTTTTGTACCAGTACCAATCAGTGTAAATTAGATAAATTGGAGGCATTTTCACTTACATTTTGTCAGCATCTAACTATATTGATTATACTTTGTCTCTTATTTTGAAACCAAATTTCTTGTTTAAATCTGTCACACCTTTTCAGTGTGAATGAAGGTTCATGTTTGTGGGAAAAATGAAAGAAAAAAATCTGTTCCTGGACTTTCCAGGCCTACTGCATGAGTGAACCAGTACCCCAAACTGTGAATTTTTCTGGAGAAAAGATCTTCCCTTTCCATGGAACATTTAGTTGAATTGAAACAATTGCTCCAAAGGCCATGCAGTTCCATGGCCAGTTGCAGGATAAGATTGTCACAAGCTAAACAGTGAGAACTCCTCATCTACAGTAGAATTATTCTGCATTTTTAATCTGGATAGATTCTTGTTGCTGTATTCCTCTCATCCTTTGGGTCTGTCTTCAGTGGGATATGTCATACACAAAGTTCAATGTGACTGTGAATCTGTTTAATCCACCAGACATTGAAAATGTTTGGTACTTTGTTAATGAGGGCTGCTTATTATTATTGCACTTTCTTTGTTGTGTAATGTTGGTCCCTTTAACTTTAAATGCAAAATAAATGCCATGTAATGGTAATAGAAGCTAGCTATTGAAACCAGATTTGTACCGGCATTACATCAGCAAAAAGTTAGGACATTCCTTTTCATGTAAGAGAACATGATGCAGTTATTGAACGATAATTAGGTGCTTCCCTAAGCATAGCTAAGTTGTAGTGACTCCAGACCCTGGCATCTCTGCTGAGGCATCATATCCCATGCTAGAAGAAGATTAGTACCAAAACTAAACTAAAATTTAAGATAAATTTGGCAATCCTAGAATTCTAAAAGACTTCAGTGAATGTTGTCATTTCTATTTCTAATCAAAGCTAGGGAGAATTTTTCCATAACCAAAACATCAAGTGCAAAACGTTTTCAGAAGTGATTTTTCAACCAACTCAACCTCCTGTAGTCAGCATCTGGGATGGCGGATGGAAGATACCCACATAAGGCAGGAGTGGCTTTGTTTCATTTATGTTCATTTAACTCTCTTATCTGTACTAAGAGCATCACTGGGAAATGTGATTACCTTAATGAAGAACAGGCTTACAGTGTGAACAGGCAGTGAGTCAGCTATTCTGGAGAGCTGCTCAGGTCTATTTGCTCTGTACTTCTTCCCCCTGGGATATCCTGATGAGTAGCCGAATGAATATATATATACATACATATGGAAACAAGCAAATACTGCAGATAAGTGGTGTTTTTTGTTTTGTTTTGTTTTTTAATTTATTTATGTGGCATAATCTCTGTGATTTTGCCGCTCCACGAAGTGTTTGAATGAAGGGAGGCAGAAGCATCAACAAAATGAGGTGAAACATGGTCTGTTGCTTGTTAGAAAAACGGTTTTAGTGTTCTTTTGTTACAGTGATGAACAGACTGAACCACCTGCCTCCTGATGAAAATTGAGAACTGAACATTTTAGTTTGAATGTAAGGAACATTTTCAAAAGAAAATTTTGATGGAATCATTGGGTAGCATAACATTAAAAGCTGGGTTATATCAGGACTGCTATTCTCATTGTGTAGAGTTAGCAATTACAGGAAGACAAAATAATACTGAAAGGTTTGAAATGCTTCATTGCAGGTCTGTCAGCCGGTTCCTGTTAAGAGAGCACCATACACAGGTCTGGTCTCAACTACACCCATCACACCAAAATAATAGCTGCATTCCCAAGGTTTGGTTCTTGCAGGTAACTGTCTATTTTGATTAGTGAAAACTACTTTACTTAATGCTTCTCTGAAATTTCAAGAAAAGTGCAGCAGGCCTTCTGACGTGTGACACGCTTGTCTGAAATGAGCCCTCTCATAAAAATGAGTGGCAGCTCGGGTATGGAAAGCCTCTTTCTGACTGGAACCCCATATAAAAATTTCCACTGAGAGCACAAATGAATTTTAACTGTGAAACTGAGAAATGGGTATGAAGGCCCACAGAAAAGCTGAGCTCAGTTAGGCCATCCCTTTTGAAGCAGCAGGAGTAAAAGTACAAGCCTTAGGCTTGCAATTTTACAGAAAAGCCAGAAACAGTTTGATGTAAAAAATTATATTCTCTAGTGTTCCTTTCTTACAGACAATAAATCTCCATCAATTGAGCTGTTGGGGTTAAGCTGAGAGATCGGTATTGCAAGGACAACATCTGTCTTCATGCAGTAGAGGTGCTGCAGTCAAAGCCAGTTGTGATCTGATGGATGGCTGAGCTGCTATAAGGCTCAGAGCTGCTAACAGTGCAGTAACACCCAGCATCATCCCCTCCCTCTTCACCACTGTCCACAGTGCACAGCCTGGTTATTGACATTCCCTCAAATGTGTAAGCCCTGGTGCTTGGTACATCCTTCTCTGAGTTGATGTACTTGATAACCCAACAGAAAACAAATAGCTTCCTTTTTCTGGGTTAGTTTTCTAATCTCACTCTTTAACTGTTTACAAGCTGCAGAAATGCTTCAGGAGAAAATAAAAGAGCTAGGTATGACCTTCAGAAAGCACAACTGGGGCATGATGCTGCTGTATGCCAACTGCAGCTGAAATATTTTTCTGCTACAGTAGGGGGGTTGATTATATGGGTCGGGGGTATGGTGAGTGGCAGTAAGCATGACAAAATCCAGGCTGAATTTTTGTGTGTATATAAGTACCAACAGTGAGATCAGCTAGCTTGAGAAATAAATTCCCAATAGATGGATGTAAAGCCCCAGTTCACACCTCACATAAAATGGGTCTGTTCTTGGTTTGTTCTTAATTAATGAGGACACGAACAAACCTGCAGTGCTGGGAGGGTGAAATTAGCTTTTCCACATTTCATTGTATTATTATTTTAAAGCACCCTCACAGGGAAATTCATCTAGAGCATCAGTAGCAGCAACAGAGTGCAGCGTGCTATTTGTTTTCCTCTGTCATAAGGGAGAAAGCTTTTGTAATAGAGAGGACTAAAGGCTAAAGCTGCAATAGAGTGAGGGAGAAATAATCATTCTTTCTAGCTCCTAGCACTCTTTCTCTATTATTACCTCTCTGAGTGACAAATTGCAAAGCAGAGATTTTCTTTTGAAAGATTATATCATATTGTCTTTTTCTTCTCTGTAGATAAAAGCAAATGAAAATGACCCTGCTGTCCTCACCAAAGCAGTGCATGCTGGTTCCAACAGTCAGCTCACAATCAACTTCGCAAGAGCCAGCATGAAACATCAGTAACCAATAAACATACTGGGCTTCCTGCATGAATGTTGTCTTGCAGTTTCTCTTTAAAAGAAACTTTATTATTAGAGCTGGAAACTCTTTATAGAAAATGGCATAAAAGTAAAATAATAATTACAGTTATAATGTGGCAGCATGTCTGTAGGTTCTTAAAAGTGGGTAGATTTGGGGGCAGTTCTTCTTAATATTTGTCTTTAGAGGGTATCAGTTAACTTATAAAATAAAAGCAATGAGCAGTGGCCTTTAAACATATTGCCGACATTTTTGCTCTGATAGCTCACAGGAGATGAATACTAATTTGGTAATTCATGTATTAGAAAGATCTCTGTATTTAGAGATGCAGAGAATTCTCATACCACATACTGAATTTGATTTTTCTTTTCCCCTTTCTGGAAGGGATCAGGTACAGAAAAATGTTGATTCAGGGGAACTGTCACTCTTTTAGAGCTGCTGGTACATCTCCCTACCCCTGTCTTTAAAGGAGTTCTGAATACTGCCAACTACACAGCCAAGTGTTTATCGTTATGGTCAAGTGTTTACTTTGTTATACCCTATGGAAATCTATGCTAGCCACACTGGTGAACTCATGTTCTGGCTTTATGGAGGGCTCACACTCATAACTTAAAGGCTTATGAAGTGAGGTTACCAGGGCCAGAAAATAATGCATTTTGATTTTTTTTTGATTGAAAATGTGAGTTTATTCCCAATTTAAATTGTACTTTGTGGGGGGGGGTCTGTTTGTTTTCTTGGTTGTTTTTTCTAGGATGGGATTTTTGATGGAAAAAAAAAAGAAAAAACACTCATTTAATTTATCTCATTTCTTCTTTGAGAAATTCTTAGAAGCTTCTTCTTAACCTGCATGTTACCATGTCTAGACAGGTTTTGAAACCTAGAATTCTGTTTAAAGTTGCACTTTCACATGCAAGAGCCCTTATTTTTAAGCAGTTGTCTCTGGGAAATATTTATGAGAGAAATGAGGCCAACAGAAAAACATCTGTACAGGGATTTTATTGTCCCGCATGTAGAAGCGTTATCCCTAGTTTCATGCCTAGGACCACAGCACTACAGCCTGTACTTCTGTGCAACCCATAGGTCAAACAGACACAGAAGGAAATTCATCTTTGTAAGACACACACAGAAAGGATATGATAATTACTATTATTTTTTTTAACTTGACAGTGGAAGGCAGACTTGTAGTTCCTGCTAGATCCATGGGCATGCAATGCTGTATGAACTTGTAGAAGAAACAGACTCCTACTCTAACTCAGTACTTCTTGTGTCTCTAAATAGCAAGAGATTTTTCTTTGTAAGATGATGGAGGATAATTGTGGAGATGTTCGGAAAAAGCTACCACAGGATCCCAATTCTCAGGTTGTCTTTAGGGTGAAAGAACAGCAGAACTGGGCATCCAGCACAATCACAACAACTGTTACAATGCAGTGGGGTTCACTGCTCCGTGTAGACTTCCACAGTGCAACGGCTTTTGTCCGAGTTTGTTGTCTAGTCTCTCTTTGTAATCAACAAATAGAACGAGGTGCTGCTCCACTCATCTCTGTAGCAAGATCTAAAACAGACTAGATGAACCTGTTCAGAGTTGTTCTCCTCTGGGATGAGATGAGTAGTTTTCTTGCAATGCCAATTTGTCTACACTGATTACAAAGAGGTTACAGAGTGAGGGATCTGCAGATGTCTACCCTGCAGCTGCCTTTCACTCGCCTCACCTTTGCCTCTCAGAACTGGAAATTTCTGGTAAGAAGGATGCCTGGCTTATGTTTTGTTTCATCAAGAATGCAAGAAATTTGAGAAGAGGAAAGGGGAAAAATCAGATAGGAGAAAAAATACATTTCTACTTCTAATGGTAATCTAAATTTGTATGAAGTCTTTCCTCTGAGTCTTCAGTGTTTAACAATTATTAGAGCCTTGCAATTGCATGGTATACCTGTGAGACAAATAAATATAATAATTGCCCACTGATGAGAACTATGGATGCTCAAAGCTCTGAAATCACTCAAGAGATTGAAAATGTGTAGTTGCCTGTTGTTTAACATCCAGTGTTGGCTTAAGTGTGTTGCTCAAGGCCACAATGACTCAATTATCACAGAAATGAAACCCAGGAGTAAAGGCTGCCAGCCCTTTGGATACCGTGGGTGTGCCCAGGACTTTTAGATGTCCTTTGGCTCTTGGGACTTCTACTGAGATGAAAGTGATACAAAAAACTGCAAATCATTACAGCCCAAAGGAACAAAGGTAGTGATTTTTCTAAAAACGGATATTTTCACAGTAGGATAGCAGCAAGTAGTTTTATGAGTTATATAAACACCAACAATGTAAACTGAGCTTTCTAAACTATGAAAGTATATTAACCATGGAAAAAGTACATCATCTGTTAAGTTTCCTACATATTTTTATTATATAAGAAATGAGGAAGCTTCTCCCTGTACCATTAGCAAAGAGTTACTAATCCCTGGGTGGTTATTTTCTGCTCTGTATCATGGTTTATACTCTATATAGGGAGAATCCTTTGGATTTTGTTCTTAACAAATGCCTACTATTCAATTGCAATGACTGTTTTAAGTATTGTGCAGGTGTGGAAAAAATTACCAGCATATTGTGAGCTGAATTTACACCAAAACATCTGTTTTATCTACACATCCTTGAGCGCAAAAAGTTACTGAGGCAAGTCAGGTTTGTGAAATTCATGAGTATTTATTTTTGCCATGGCACATGCTGGCATGTTCTTCCAGACACTACTACCAAAGTTAAGACTGTCACACTTCAAATCCCTGCAGTCTTCGTTCTGCTTCCACTTATGATGGGGACACTATAACAGCGGGATCTTCACTGGGATATAATTTTGGAACTCCCCAGGTCTGTATTCCAAGACACCAGTAATGATCAATAGCAGAGCCAAAATAGTAGAACATTTTTTTTTTCTGGTAGATATAAAGTTAATTTAGGATGAAATATGATTATAAAACACATTTATGTCAGCACAGTTCCTTATCTTGGAAGGAGCACTGAATGATTTCTCAGTCCTGCCTCAGTTTCTGTACCCTCTCAAGACTTCTGAATTTGTCCTACAACCTCATCTCAGCTATCACTTGCAAATTACATTTGCACAAAATTGTGCTGGGTCTGTGCTGTAAGTGTTCTCCTAAAACCACAGCTGCACCACAGTGGCTTGGAGAGCTGGTTTAGAGATGACTTCTGTAGCCCACACAGTTTCCTCGGGCCTTTTACAGAGAAGTAAAACAATTGCTTTCCTGCAGATGTTTGAATCCTGCCTCATTTAGGCACATTCCTCAGCTGTCTTCAGCTATTACTGAGAAAAAAGTTTGATTTCTTTTATCCTTCTTTCTGTCCCTTGGTCACTCAGCTAAAATAGACTATCTCTGATTGCTTTGAGAGGTGGCATTGCTGCCTTAAAAACCCTTTTCTCTGAAGCATTAGATCTCAGGATAGAGGAGCTGGGGATCAGTTTTGCTAAGGCTGAAACAGAGAACAACCTTGTCCCTGCTTGGCACTTCTCATTGGGATTCTGGTGGTTTCCTTCTGTTCTTGTACAGAAAGGTTAAGATTCAAATACTTTGTAACGGGAAAAAATATATATAAATATATGTATATGTAAATATATGTATATATATATATTTTTTTGGTCACTCTCCGCAGCCAGCCAGAAATCTGGGATCTTCAGTACCCCGTTCTCTCTAGTAATGATTCTCAGGGTGGAAATAGCACTTAAGGAGATCTGATCCTGGCATAACTGACATTGTTTTCACCCCTACAATTTTCCAGAAATCCTCCTATGGCCAGCATGGGCTTATTGCCTGCTTCTCTGCTGGCTGTCCTTGCATGGCTGGAAGAGCTCACGGCTGTGGCACAAGCACCTGCACCTGCAGCACGTCTCGCTCCTGCCTGAAACACTAGCAGCAGACAGCAGCAAAAATACTGGGGCGTAACTTTACTGAGCCGCTGGAGGGCAGGGCGGGTATTATGTATCCGAAATGACATGAGGAGGAAGCGACCCTTACGTACAGCAGCATGCATGAAGCCTATTCACATATTTTGAGGTCTGTGGTCATTAAGTCGACAGTAGCATCCTCATTATCAGGCTTTATTCCATCAAGAGCAAACAGTGATCCTTTGATCCTCACTTTCCCCCTTTTGCGATGTAAAACATAACTAGAGGAAAGGGTTTGACTATTCTTTTCTTATTCCTTATATGAAGAAAACCAAGTGAACCAGTGTCACAATATTGACAGAGCAGGGACCAGGGTGAAAGCAGTCGTAAACCCAGCATCCTCTGATTTAGCACACACCCAGCTGCACACATGAAATGCTGTAACAAAATCCCAGCATGGAAAAAAAAAAAAAAAAAAAGCCAAAAAAAAGCCTTTACACTTTCACCTTAGCTACAAACGAAGCCAAATTTGGGGTATGGGGTGGTAATGAGGAGAGTTCCATAAACACAGAGGTTGATAAGAAATGGCCTTGTCAGTGTTGTGCATCAGGAGGGTCAGGAGTGCTAGCATGTCTCTCTGAATTATCTTCACAAGACAATCAGGTCAGCCCTTCATTAATTTTGCAAACCAGATTTGATCCAATTGGTGGATTTTTCACAGTAAATCAAACAACATCTACACTAGTGAATGGTGTTTTAAAAGGAAGTTGAGTTCTGCTGTGAGCTGGGGGAAGGAGAGGGATAAATGAGTCAAAAGTCAAATCCAGACTTCTCCTCTGACTTCTGAGTGCTGGTGGTGTGTGATACATTTCCGACAAGCCCTAGAGAGGTGGTTAGAGAGAATGCCCAGTAAGAGGAAAGATGTTAAAATTTTCCATTAAGCCTATAAATGAATAAATAAAGCCCTTAATTTCAAATGTATCTGTAGTTCACTTTTGCTCAGCAGAAAGAAAAAAATGTATTTATGCTTTTTATCTGTGAAGAACAATGATCTACTGGAGCAGAAGAGAACATGGCAAAAGAGGAAAGAGGACTCTGAATGACGAAGACAGGGGAACAGAGCCAAAATAAAATGCAGGAAATGTGAGGAGAGGGTAGGCAAGAAGAGGAACAGAAATAATTGTGGAACTGAAATAATTGCAGATGGAATACTGTCTTTTTATTGTAACTTGTAGACTTTTTTTTTAGGAAAAAAAAATGAGCAATGTAATCATGTGGTTTAGGATTATGGTAAACAGAGAGGCTGAAGGGAATAGCTGAGCAACATGCAGAGGAGGCAGCTGAAGATAAACAAGACACCATACTTCTCAAGCTCACAGGACAGAAACAAATGGGAAAAAAAAATAAATACTTTTTAAGGTCTGTAGAGAATGAGAAGCATATCAGTGTGTAATGCCAGCAGAAAGACAGGCCTGCCTTTTCACCTGCACAACTAGAGGACCTCAGCTTAGTGGGTATTTCCTTCTCTCTTCACCACAGAGCAGCTGAAGGAATAGACTTAGTGCTGTAGGTCAGGGCAAGAACTGTTCTACCACTGTGATGAATCCTAATGTCTTCAAGGCCCTGAAGGCAAATTTGGTTTAGAATTGAAAAATAATGTGTGGAATACACCATTTTTCCTGGTACCCCAGGTTTAAGGAGATGGAGAAGAGCAAACCTATCTCCTTTGCCTGCCATTCAGCTCACCTTCAGCACACAGGTGTCTACTCACATGTATACGCACTGAGGCAAAGAGTACATTAGGCCACTCCAGTGCCTAACTCCAATATGAGTGTAATGGTGATATTTGTGAGATGGCGTGTTAGTGCTGGCACAGAACATTCGCAAATTAACATAAGTTTCTGCAGTGGTTTCTGCTACGGTCACAGAGTCAGAGAGTGGCTGAGGCTGGCAACCACCTCTGGGGATCATACACTCCAGCCCCACCACTCTGAGTTGCTTAGGGCCATTCCAGTTGTGTTCTGACTATCTCCAAGGATGGAGATTCCATAAGCTTTCTGGATATGTTGTCCAGTGTTTGACCACTCTGAAAGTAAAATTATTTTTATTATGCTTAGGTGATGGCCCAGTCATCTTCCTCACCATTATATTTGGAAATAGCTTCCAGGGGAAGCGGCTCCAACACATTCCCAGGGGATGAGGTGAGGCTGAACAACCAGTTATTTCACAGATCCTCCTCCTTGCCCTTCTTGAAGACTTGCTTTCTTCCAGTACTTCTTGCAGATCACCACAACTTTTCAAAGATAACTGAGAGTGACCTCACAATGACACCAGCCAGCTCCCTCAACACCCATGGGTGCATCCTAGCAGGTCCTATGGACTTAAGCGTGTCCAGTTCATTTAAGTGCTCTCTCACCTGGTCATCTTCCACTGACAGTGAGTCTTTCTTGCTCCAGACTTTGTGTTTTTCAGTTTTTCATGCAGAAAATAATTTCTGACACTTGCTGCTAGAAAGTTTTAAAGTCTTTATTCATTCGGACAATAGAAGTGTCTATCAATGGCTGTCTTGGCACCACACATTTATTACAGAGGAACAGAGTTTGCTAATCTTATGCAACCTAAAGAAGGAAGTTGACAGTGGCTGAAAATCAAGAATACTCTGTATCTTGGGGGGAGTTTTAGTTTTACATTAAAACTCTGGTACTGTTTCAGTAAACTATTCCTATGCCTTTATGATTTTCCATTTTTATGCTATATGAAGGTTACATCAACAAGGTTAGTTTAAAGGACAAAGGACTTAGTATTGGCTCAGTTTTGTTTCTCTGAAATCAATGGTGCCTTTAGCACCATTATTAAGCCAGTTTTTGTCACTTCTGCAAACTCCTTCAGACTGCAAGATTCAAAGCATTGCTCATCTCTGCTTGCATGTCCTTACACCTCAAAACAAGTTTGTTTGCACCCACTGCACCTGATTCCTTTATATTCTCACCCTTATGAGCTTTCTTGCTTCTGCCCATGCCACATTGCCTCTCTCATTATGATCAAAGATATGGGACAATCTGCACTAGTGCTACAGTCTACCAGCATGTGAAAGCTGGAGACTAAGACCAAGTGCGGAAGTCAGAGGGGGAGACTAGGGTTAGAAACTTCTGAGAGAAAAATAGGAAAAATTAAATGGGGGAGCTGAGGCAGGGGGGAGAGTTCAGCTGAGGTAGGAGACTGACAGGGCATAGATCATTGGCCTTGTAGAAGGGACAGCCACAGTGTCTGGAACAAGTGTATAAAGCCAGGGATGGGAAAGAAGCATATAAGTCCACTAGGTGAAGTTCTTGGCCAGCCCAAAAGCAAGTGGACAGCCTCTGTTTTGTCTTCCATTTTCAGTGTCTGGCAAGTGTGAAGACAAACCTGCTGCTTCCATCGTGTTCTCTGTTAGCTCAAACAAGAGGTTTGTTCTGTAGGCCTAAAAGTTCCAAGCTCAATTCCTTCCAAGCTTCCAATTCCTTCTGCACAAAAACACAAACCCTCCACGGCTATCTAAAGAACCAGACAATGCAGATCCCAAGCTGAAAAATGACTATTAATGCAACCCAGAGCTCTCTGTGGTGGAGAGCACACTATCTCCTGTGGCTTCTTTTCCAAAGTTTTCCAAAACACTGCTGACCATTAGCCTGTGATCCTATTTTTATGCTTTAAGATTGAAATACTTCAGGAAAATACTTTCAAGAATGATGGATGCAATGCACAGGAACCTGTGGAGCTCCAGCATCTCAGCTTTTATCGAAAGATTCACTTTGTCTCTTTCACACCACATTGTCATGTACCACAGTCCTTTCTTTCTTCCTCACAGCCTCTCTTGCCTTGAGTATTGGAAACCAAAAGTTGACCTGAAAAGATGGAAGTACAATGCTAAGACATAGTATTACTGAGTTAGAGATCACCCAGACACTAGCATCCTGTACAGTCAGTATTGAAATCTATTAAAAACAAATAAAAGAAAAAATATGTATGTGTCTGCAGGTGTTTGCCTGAATTTACCATAAATACATGATTGTGTATTTATATTTCCATTACTGCATATGTACATATATGTACGGGGTGAATGTTTTTGCAGGCAAAATATTATATATTACCTTCCATTTAGCTAAATAACAGCAACATTCTCAACATTAAGGGGCTTCTCACAAATGCCTTGCATTTCCTGACCAGACTGTAGGAATACTTTTTGTGCTGGAGGTGCTTATCATACATTCATGAAAACCAAGTTTCTCCTCTGGAGAGCTCTAAGTCTGAGGAGTATTTTCTTGCCAGCACATGGCCATTTGGGTGCATCCATTTTGTGTCTGATACATGTGTTGAAGGGCAGAAACAAACAACCATGTGATATAAGCTTACAGATAGGCAAGCCGTCTCCGGCCTCTGGCCTCTGCAGGCAAGCACTGGGGAAAGTCTATTAGCACGTAATTGAAGTTAAGAAGTGTTTAAGTACTTCCTGGATATGAATCTGGCTATAATACTGAGTGAGGGAGACTTTTTTTCCCTCATGCTGATGGCTTACCGTTCTAGCAAACGCATTCTTCGCAGTTTTCTGTTGTAGCTTTGCTCTTTTCTTGAGTAATTTTGCATGCAAATAATGTATCCGTTTTATCTCAGCATCAGGATAGAACGAAGTTGACACAAGTATTTTAAATTGGGTCAGAAGGCCAGAGAATAACCCAGAAAATATTAAGAAGAAGATGATGATTCCAAGCTGGATCCATGTCGTGGAAAGATAGAGCTCTGGTTGAGGGATGCAGTTGTGCTTAAACAAGGAGATCTTGAAAGGATCGTTCTTTACAATAAACTCTCTCACCCCAATGATGAAGTTGTTCTCATTCCTCTGCACAAGAAAAGGTAAAAAAGAGAGTTGATTATAGAACAGGTTCCCTCCTTTTTTCATATTTCTCCTATTGGATATTCAGATTTCCAAAGGACCATTAATTGCTTAGTACATCCATTGTCTATGAAGGACTGCTCATAACAATATATTAGCTATTTTTAAAATGTTTCAGACTGCATTCTCACCATTTTTCTTGGCACATTGTTTGGACTGTTAAGAACTTACCTTCTTAGTGAATCCAGCAGAAAAAAAAAAAAAAAAAAGAAGCTTATCTGGTTGTAGTGGCTTAATATTTTGTGGTTTTTATTTTGTATTTTTGTATTTTATATTAATATTTGAGCAACCTGGTCTAGTGGAAAGTGTCCCTGCCCATGGCAGGGGGTTGGAACTAGATCTTTAAGGTTTCTTCCAACTCAAACCATTCTGTGATTCTACGGTTCTGTGAATACATTCCCACTCATGAATCTGCTCAGATCCTCTGTTAGAGGGTCATTCCTTCTTCCTTTGCTCCTTCTGAGTAAAACAGCAGCATAGAGCATGTTCATTCCTTTGGTTGTGGCTCAGTGTTTGATCAGCAGTCCTTCTACATCCACCTACATAGGTGCTCTGACTACAAGGTTATCACATAAAGCCACCTCTCATGCGCTATTAGGTGCCTTTGCTCAGAACAGCTGATGTCTTGCACTGCTTATAGAGTGAAATGCTGAATGAGAGGGACTAAATATTGCTGCTGGGACCAGTATTTCATACTGGCAGGTGGCTTTCTGCCCAGTGAGTAGGAACCCTGAGTCATCCAGCCCTCTTCTCTGACCATATCTGGGGGATACATAGCTCTTCCCTGTGGCTTCTCTAACCGCCTCACAGAGGCCATGTACTTTTATTAGGAAATTGTTAGATAAACCAGGACCCAAAAATATGCCGCCCATGTGTTTCTGGTGGAAAAGTAAGGGGAAATAGGCCATGTCCTTTTCCAATCTATCTCATTCCTTTGCATTCCTTAACTAAACCAATGTATAAGCAAAGAAAAACTGCATTAGGAACTCAATATGAAGCAGAGTACAAATACGTGCAGATCTTAACTCTTCATAACTATAATAAATATCTCAGGACACTGCTGAGTCTGTCCTGCTCACCCAGGCAGCTTTTTAGGCTCTTCCTCTGAGATCAGTAACCCTGAGGCTTGTTATAACAAATCTGTGAAGATTAAATTTTATTTTTCCATGTGACTAGCTTTCAATGGGGAACTAGAAACTATCTGATGATGGCATAATTTTCTGGGTTTGGAGACAGTCAAGCAGTTCTCCACATGAGTGAACACTGCACATAAAGCAAATTCATGGTACAGAACTCATGAATCAGCCCGGCAGGGTCAGGATCCAACCCTACAGCAATGAGTGGTAGGACTCAGTTCCTTCTTAGCCCTGACTGGGATCACACTCAAGGCTTTTCATGATAATGGACTGTCCTCCAGGTAAGGACAGAAACACAGGCAAAAACACATACAGAATACATAGAAGATAGCTGAGGCTACAGTAAGCTGCTTAAGGCTCTATTCAGTTGGTTTGAATACCTCCAGGGATGGAGACTACAACCTCTCTCAATCTGGTCAAGTGTCTGATCACCTGTACAATAAAAAGCTTTATTCTTACTTTGAAATGGAATTTCCTTTAATTTGTGCACATTGCTTCTTGTTCTTTCACTGGGCACCACTGAGAAAAGCCTAGCTCCCTCTTCTTTACACTCGAACTCCATTAAGTATTTACACACATGGATAAGTTGCTCCTGAGCCTCCCCTTCTGCAGGCTGAGCAGACCCAGCTCTCTTGGCCTGTCCTCGTATCACAGATGCTCCAGTCCTTTAATCATCTTCATGACTCTTAAATCACTCCAGTATATGCATGTTTCTCTTGTACTGGGGAGCCCAGCACTGTTCACAGCACTCCAGAAGGGTCTTACCAGGGCTGAGCTGAGGTAAAGGACCACCTCCCTCAACCTGATGGCAGCACTCTGTAATGCAGAACAGGATAGCCCTTTCTTTGCCACAGGGGCACATTATGAGCTTGTGGTCAACTTGGTGCCCACTAGGACACCCAGGGACGTTTTCTGCAAAGCTACTTCCCAGCCAGTCGGCCCTCAGTATGTATTAGTGCATGGGGTTGTTCCTTCACCAAGGAATACAAGACATGGCATTTGCCTTTGCTGAATTTTGTGAGGTCCATGTTGGCCCATTTTTCTAGCCTTTCCAGAAGTGGCAGCAGAGCCATTCCTCAGAGTTTAATATTATCTGCAGATATCTGTGACTACGCTTTGTCCCACCATTAAGGTCATTAATGAAGAGGTTTAACAGTATAGGTCCCAGTATCATCCTCTGGGGAACACCACTGGTGACTTTGTACCATTAACTGGAAACTTGAGCCCAGAAGTTCAGCCAGTTTTCAGTCCACCTGACTCACTATCCACTTATCTACAGCATGCTTCATCAGTTTTTCAGTGAGGGTGTTGTGAAAGACAGTGTTGAAAACATTACTAAATGCATAATACGCTGTTCTTTGCTGCTCCAGACTTCCCTCTGGTCTCAGAGGCCTGGGACTGGTGAAGGTCCTCCCACTAAAGGCAGAGCTGAGGAAGGCATTGAGTACCTTGGCCTTTCTCATGCCCTTTGTTACCAGGATCCCTACTGCACTTAGCGGTGGGACCACATTTCCCCTACGCTTTCTTTCACTGCTGGTAGACCCATAAATCCTTCATGCTGCCCTTCACCTGCCTTACCTCTTTCAGCTTCAGGTGAGCTTTGGCTTTCCTGACCCCATCCCTGCACACTCAGACAGTGTCTCTGTATTACGCTTGGGTCCCCTGCCCCTGTTTCCACATTCTCTATGCTTCTCTTATGCATTAGAGTTTTGTCAGGAGCTTGATTACCTGCTTGTCAGGATGGACCTTTCTTGAGCTTGGAGGAGGTGAATTTTGAATATCAATGAGCTCTCCTGGACCCTTCTTCTCTCAAGGAACATATCCCAGGAGATCAGGCCCATTTCCCACATCTGGTTTGGAGTTGCTAGAGCACAGCTGCTGTGTAGCAGCAGGGTTTGTGTGAAGGGTAAAGCCCCCTTGGCATGCATAGCAATCTGCCCTTACAATATATCTCACATTAGACTGACTGAGGAAGTGATGTGAGCTTTTCTGCTTTGCATGGTCATCTGACCTCTTCAGGTTGGGTCTGACCTACACATGCTGATCAAAGAGGTACAGTCAATCCAATGGTTTTGCACCTACTTTCTTTAAAGTCTGGGTATCAATTAGAAGATGGCAATCTCTGCCCTTTAGGAAGCAAGTGTTTTTCCACTGTCACAACCTGGGAACTTTTGTCTTATGTCTGCCATACAGATTCTGAATTTCTCCACTATTTGTTAATGTAAAATTGTTCAATAATTTAAATTTTATCCCATGGGAATGTTTGATATTTTGATATGTCATAAAAATATCAATGTCTGAGTTATGCCAGAATCTGGCCAAAGACCTGACTTCATTTCAGCTCATTTCAGCAGGTCACATTTGCCTGAAGTGCTCTCATGTCTTGAGCTTCCTTCTGCTTCATGGTTCAGTCCCAGCCAGATGAACACACCAGGACAAATAGTCTGCCACAACACAGAAAGCAAAGCCTGGAACGGTTTAGCTGTGTGTCATAGAAAAAGTGGTCTGTGTGAGGAAGCCAGCTCAGAGACACAAAATATCACATATGTAAAAGTGAGGAAGAGACTCTCTCTGCCAATGGCCTGTTCTGCTAACTTGTAATTTTGAGCAATGCCCTTATTTCATTGAGAACCTTAGGAATCTTACTTTCTGGATCTGCTTTTGGCAGATGAATTTTGGGGGGATGGGGAGAAATGAGAATAAATCCTTGTTATTATGAGGTCTAAGAGGAGGTAGTAGAATGTTACGTAAGAAAAGATTGATAGAATAAAAATATATATCACATTGTATTATGTATATGCCTTTGGGACATGCTTTAAACCTGAACTTCCAAGCTCTCAAAGGGGGCAGCTTTCCTGTGCCCACACAGCACCACACACGTCACCCACTCTAGTGCTGGAATTTCCTGCTGGAGGTATTTAGAGCTGGACCAGACAAGATCCTGAGCAATCTGATCTGACTCTGAGGCTGGCCCTGTTTTGAGCAGGAGGTTGGTCTACATGGCCTCCAGATGTCCCTTCCAACCTAATTATGGTTCTCTGTGCCACTGCTGTTCCTGCTAGAAAAATCTTCAGATTCGGCAATACGTTATTTTGTGCGTATGCAACCATGCCTTCTGAAATGATGATCTCTTCACATCGCTCAGCTAAGGAAAGGCAGGCATCTCTTACATCGGTGCTACAGTGGTATTTTGACTTTGAAAATGGTACTTCAAAAATATCTGCATTGCAAGCTTCCAATTTTATGTTTCTGGTCTTCTCCACACATATATAAATATTAAATCCATTCTTCCCATATTAACCATTCTCTAGAAATATGATGACACTTTCAAGAGTGCAGAGACTTGTCTGGTTGTATACAATATACATATCTATAAAGGCAATGGCTCTTTTTGAAACAATTTATGAATTACAGTGTCATGGAAGAAATGACAGTTCTTTGGCTCTGCTTTTGCTTCTGCAGCTGCTGAAAACGAAGGAGAAATTTTCAACACTAAGCTAAACTGAGAAATACAAAGTACTGATAAGTACTTACTTGCTGAAAGAGGCTGAGCTCAATCTCCAGATCTGGTAATTCTTGGAGATGTTTATTCACAGAAATAATTAGCCAATAAAACAAATAATCTACTGCAGCAAACAGAAGCCAGATGCAAAGATGAACAATTACAGGGAGAAAAAAATACTGCATGTGTTTTCTCTCCTTCCTTGTGAGGCAGAAAGATGGAATTATCACATAATCTTTTCTTTCTTTTTTGCTAAGTGGCAGAAGGCCTGGTCTTTGCTGTTGCTTTTGAAGCTCATCAAATGCAATGAACTGTTTTGTGATATAAGTATTCTTAAACTTGACACCATGAGAGCCCACAAATTTTTTGATAAAAAGGGCAGTTCCAAAAGAAACTAGAAAAATCCCTACTATAGGCAATACTTTCTGGCCTATATAGGGCAATATAGTCAGCATAAAAGATATCTGGTTAGCAACTCTTTGGATTTCTTGTTTTGTGTCATTTAGCTCTTGTTTCAATGCATCATCTGAAATTGAATAAGATGGTGTAAACTCATGATTTAGCAACAGTATATCTTTAGGCAGTTCAGTGGAACGCTTGGCCTCCTCATAAATCCATTTTATTGCCTCAACATAATATTTTATCAAGTCAAATTGCTCAAACTCTAAATGGCAGGTTATACTGTCTGCCAGAACCTTCAGGTTGTGAAAAATATTTTGGATATTGCCAGCCACCACGACACCCGTACCAGCAGTAATAAGGGCGTTTCTTCCTTCTCGCAGCCCACAGGAGAGAAGGAACAGGGCGCTGAAGCAGCGCAGGTGCTTGAAACAGCAGAGCGCGACAGAAAGTGAGATCCAGATGAGGCCAGAAATCAGTAAGGGACCCAGAGGCTGGTGAGCCAGGGAGAAGCGGATGCCAAGGAAGAAGAGAAGGCTTGAAAGGAAGCCAACTGCAGAGCAAACAGCAAAAAGCTGCATCAGATACTTCCAGCCTGGCTTCCTTTCTGATACAAAAACTCTCCAGACATTCTGGGCTGTTGAGACAAGTGCTCGCATCTCCTTCTGGTAGTGCCTGACACTGTAGTGGCTGAAACTGGAAAGAAAGGAAAACAAAAATATTGTTAGTTACAGGGTGACTCTATAGACAATAACATGCATTTAACTGACTGACTGCTTCAAGTTACAAAAAATGCAGGTCTGACACGTGGGGGCTGAGCTGCCCCGCGTGAGTCCCAAATCTTAGTCCTCAGTGTCATGTATATAAATACATAAGAGATGATTATAAAAGTTATTCTATCTTTTCAAAGTGTTTTTGTCGTTTTAGGTTACCTAGCCTACCTCAGCCCTCAGTGCTTCCCCTCAGATGCTTGCTTTGCTTTACAGCAGCACCGGACAGGCAGAAAGGGGAGCGTGGAAACTCCCCATAGGAGTCTCCCCATAAAACCCCATGCAGGGCAGTGTGGCTTGAACCTTTGGGGAGCAGCAAAATGGGGGGAGCAGCATATGAACGCTGCCCAGGGACAGGGAATGAAGGTCTCCTTCGTCTGGAGGTAGGTCAGTACAGAGGGAAAAAAGTGTCTCAGAGGCATCATTCCTTCATTGGGTCTCTCCTGGGATAGCACAGCTACGAATTGACCCATATACATGGTTAACTCTAATTGCTCGTTCTTGTCACTTTTTTCCTTGCCTACCAGCATGCCCATACTGGAAATTAATTCAGTTTGATTGGAGACAGTATTTGCCCCATGCTCGCATCTTTCCTTCTTCTTTTACAATATATTTATAGGGCAATTTTTCTTTCCAAAGAAGCTAGAGTAATTTGTATGCATATTAGCCTTTTAACATACTAGAACAAATAAAATACTAATTAAATAAAATAAACTATTGCAATTTTGCCCTGTAATAAGGAACAGTTGTCTTCGCAAATACATCCTGAAGATATTACTTTGTCTTTTGTTTAGCTTGAACACAGCAGGTAGCCAGGAACTAAACTATTATTTAATACACATACTGTGTTTTCCTGGCATTTGACTTCATGAATTGTGCTAGCATTCACTGTACCATTTCCCCCTTCCTCTCTTTATTGTTATTTATTTGTTTTGTTTTGTTGTTACTGTCAGATCTGCATGCGACGGGAGGGAAGAGTGACTGGACCAGGCAGATCCTCCTGAGTGCTGAGGGCCATCCTGGAAGATGCTGTGTGGGGGTTTTGGTGCTTAATAGCTTCTGCAGGGGTTGAAGGTGGGCAGCAGTAGAGTGGGCTCAGTCCCTGGCACTGCCACTGCTTGGGAAGGCTGAGGAAATTGCTTCCTTCCAGGGCTTTGGCTGTAAATAACAGCAATTAGCAGCTCCTTCACAGGAGACAAATTAGTTAATTAATGTCCACAAAGTACTCAGGCAGCTGTAGGTAGAAGTCACCACGTCTTTGGGAAAGTGGTGCAGGTAACGTGGTGAGGAGAGGTAGCACACAAGACACCGGACTACGACCTTGCAGGATCCTTAAACGCTGCCTGCTGCTGCAACTTCTTGTAGGTCAAAGGAAGGTAACCCTAGACAGTGAATAGACCTGGAGTTCTGTTCTTGATTTAACAGGTCTTAAAAATCAACTGCAAAAACCCTAGCATTTACATAACGTTATGCAAAGACTTCTGTGTGAGAAAATCACACATTTTGAGTTTTGTTTTGCAGCACTGATTTCACAGCTGTTCTCAAGCATAGTTTCTTCATGGTCTTGTGTGTTTGTATGTATGGTTATTGTTTATTCCTGTCAATGTTTATAAGCATATGGTAAATAGGCTGCAAATTGTGACGGAGTTTGGCATGACTGCTTCTAAGAACTGACAAAAACGAGTCGAGAACAAAGCTGCAGAATTAACAAAAGCCATACTGGTCGACCAGGAAGCTGGAGACTTGCAAAAGATGGATAGAATTTGAAAATATTCAAAAAACCTCCTTTAGTAGACAGATTTAGTGCTGTTACATGCTTGCATAGGGGATGACTGCACTACTCAGCAAACACGTGGCAGGTTTGTCCCTAACCTGCCTGAACCCAAAGTTTTAATGCAGACAAAGCATCATAAGGAGCCACTGATTTTTGGAGCTAGATGCTCAGGTGCCTCTGCATGATCACTGAAGGCTGGAAATTTTCCTGACCCCTGCAGAGCCAATTCCTGAGCTCAGTAACTACAGGTTCAGAGTCCTGACTCTCAGCACACATCTCCTGGCTTTTCTGGTACCTCTGTTTCCCCCCTAAGACATCAGCAACAGAAGTAGATAGTAAGCACAGACGAACACAGCGGATGAAAACTGGAGGCCTAAAAAATTGTGGAGACCAAAAATTCTTGTATCAGCATGCACTTAAACAGCTGTGAGTGCTTTGGAAGGGGAAATAACATCCTGGCTCAGAGTTAGAAATAAAATCTTTTGCTCAGCTAAAGAGGCTAATTCAGTGCTTAAAGAAAGAATAAACTTTGAGAGCCTTCTGGAATGATTCCTTTTGAAAACATAACTCACAAAAGCTCTCCAGAAGCTGCTAGGTGTAGATACAAATTCCAGCAGGAGAGTGACAAGAAAAAAAAAATCCATTGCAGTCTGAAGCAAAGCATTTTTTCTTCTGTCCCGTAACATGTGGCAGCTGCTACCATTATTAATGTAGCATAAAGAAAGTACGAGTCTTGGAAAACAGTTTCTTGCTCTTAAGTGTCAGGGTCTTTCCACCATAGTTTCTTGTGATGTACACCACAGAGGGGAGCTGGAAACTCTTGAGCCCTAGCTCTGCCTTTGAATCTGATTTTTCTGTAGGGCCCATGGAAAACCTCTCCGAGCCTTAGTTTCCCTTTCTAGGAAATGCTTACTCAGATCTGGAAGCATGATGTTCATCTACCATATGGCATGCTGGCGGGAGTAATTATCAGAACAAATTCTTTCCAGCAAGGAGTTTGGTCCATACTTCTTAAGGCTTGTAACGTACTGAGATTAATGCAATATAATTAAGAGATGTTTTTTTCTAGTTTTATTTTAAAATTAAAGAGGGAAATTTTAAAGAGCTTTTAAGATCATACTTACTATATTTCAGATACAGACTACAGTTTTTAAGTAAGTAGAAGATAAGTGCATAGCATTGAGAGTCCCTAGAAAATGTATTTCCAGCTCACCCGTAAGCTTTTTGTTAGAGCTGTGTCATTTTCATACAGCACTTGTTCACATCATGTATGATTTGTTCCCCTGCCTGCTATGGATACTTCTCCATCACCATTGTCCAAGCAGTACGGCCATCTTCACTGCCAGTTTGGTTCTGCCCTAGCCCCTTGCACTGCCTATTGCTTGCTACAGTTACATAAGCAATCCTCATATTTGCAGGGAGTATTTCTGAAACTCTCTCTTCTGCTTGATTAGAGGTGATTACTGGATGTAAATCTCCAGTATATGGATTATCCACCAATGCAAACCCTTATCCAATTTTTAATATAATAGAAGAAGTGTCTTTCTCCTAAAAATGTATAGATGGGATTTAGTAATTTAAAGAAACAAAAATGGGATTTACTATTTTAAGATGGGATTTACTAAGATTGGATTTACTAATTAAAAAAAAAAAAAGAATGGGATTTATGAATTTATTAGCGTTCATGAAGCATCTTGGATGGTTGATACAAATTATAAGTGAAGGTAGACAGTAGGGATGCAGCTGATTTGGCAAAGCATGACAAACAGAGTCACATCTTTAAGCCTTCTTCCTATTTTGACACAGACCTGACTTGGACAAACCCTGGGGACCACAGGTCACATTGATTTAGGACTGATTACCCCATTTTTGCACCCTCACATGGAGTCTGCTGAACTTTTTGCTGGGCAGCCCATTACTTGAGCAGAGCTCAGGAGGAGCATGGACACATGGCAGGCCCTGTGCCCTGCACCGTGCACTGACCTTCATGAAAATTACAAGTCTGATCATGAACCCAAAGAGCCACTAGGTGAAATGGGAAACATATCCTGCTGATGGTAAAGCTTCAGCTACACGGTGATCTTTGCCTCATAAATCCGATTTGGATTTTATACAAGAATTAAGGAAGAGAAAGCACACAATAAGAATATAAAAACAAATATTTCCTTTTTTGGCTGTTTCAGCAGCCTGCTTTCCCAGCCTGGATCAGTTACATCGAAATGCAAGAGATTTACTTCCCTTTTTTAGATACATTGGAAAAATACAATGGTGAACTGCAGTTTAGTAAGAGACAAAAATACCAGAGGGAGACCCACATTATTTCTTTTGGTCAATGTAGGGCATTCAGCAAAGAAATAAAAGCCCAATCAAAAATCCGTCATCATTAAGGCAACTATCCCAGGGCTTTGTTAGACCCCTGTCATTGCTTGTGTTCACATTCTTTGCTTTTGACTGCAGAGGGAAGGAGAGTAAATGGTATAAAACACAATAAATGCATACAAGGACTAAAATATATATAATATATATAATATATATAATTATTATATATATTATATATATTATATATAATATATATTATATATAAAATATATAAAATATATAAAATAGAAAAATAGAAAATCAAAATACTAGACAACACAGCAACAGAAATACAATAATTTACATACATGCAAAAAACTACCACCACCATTAAAAACAACAAAATATAACAACCCAAGTAAAAATAATAACTGATCAAGGTCTCTTTTTTTCTTCTTTTAAATATTGTCTCAGGAAATTTCTGGACATCGCAAGATATTATCAAGTCTTTAGGATGCTACAAGTCAGTTAGATCTCATCTAATATCAGATATCTATACTGTAATGTCAACATCTTAGCTACCTGTCTTTACATCAAAGAGGAGGGAAGTGCAGCTTCCCAGGGGCATATTTCAGACCTATTTTAGAAGTTCATCCTTGCATGAGATTAATTGCATCCTATGAGAGCTTTTGCTCTATATTTACTATGAAAAGACTCTGGATTGCTCAGAGACACCTATTCAAAGTCGGGTGAGATGAACTTCCCTCTAAGTGTCTCCATTGTAGGCACAAGTACTCAGAACAGGACACAATGAACATGCCATGGGCACATGTAGAAACTGGCCAGCTATGGAAAGAACACAGAACAAGAAGCCACTTTTCTAATACTGCTGTGGATAGTGTTATGTTTTTAGGTTCTGATAGAACAGACCCACAGATGTCCTTCATTTAAAGTACCAGCAGGAGTGGGGGCACAGTTTCAGAAACTCAAATGGTAGTTTGCATATTGACAAAAACTACTCTGAAAAACATAGAAAATGCCACTGTTACGGAACATTACATTGCCCCTTCTCCTACATATAATATCTCTATACATAATTTTGGGAGAGCCTAGGGCTAGATTGTTTTAAGAGCGTTAGGAAAAGTCCAATCAGTAAGGTGATAACAAGTAACTTAAGGCAAGTTCCTCTACTTTAGAAGAGCTAACTCAGTCCAGGTTTAGTATCCACAGTTACTTGATATGAACCCTAAAGTGGGCAATACTGGTGGTAGGTGGATGGTTGGACTATGTGACCTTAGAGGTCTTTTCCAACCTTAATGATTCTATGATTCTATAAAGTGTTACTTACGGGCCTTCCTGTAAAGCGCATGGAGGATCTTCACAGTGCTGTGTCTCGCGATTTTGGTGAGGAAAAAAGATGGGCACTAATAAAAATTTCACATGAGTAATTTGTTTTCCATACCCTCCCTCAATGAGTCAGGCACGTCACAATTTTGAAATAATGGTGGTTTTGACAAGGATTCATGAGGAAGTAACTTATGCACAAGACCAAAATTGGTATTTAATTTGCAACTGCCAGTTTCTACCTTATTTTTTTTTTTTTTTTTTTTTCTGGCAGAGTAGTAGATATCAGCAAATGAGTTCTGGCCCCAGATTTCAGTGACTTAAATTTATGTTGAATAATGCCTTAGGTCTGGAACATCTAAGCTATTTTGGTGCTTCCCATTGAAACTAGTAGCAATTCAGTGCCCAAAGAACTTTGAAGTTCTAATCATTTTTACCCTACAAATGTTCATACTGATATCTGTATAAATATTTCTGTAGTCAATCTGTCAGAATCTGGCTCTTATAATGGTACCTGCCTTAAACATCCAACACAGATACTCAGATTATGTGAAGTCATATTAAAATATGACTTTTTTACATGTTTTTAGAATTGTATTTCAGTGTTTTTCAGTGAAGGATAGAATAGCACCAGATATTGACACGGCATTTGTATTTTCAAAATCATCTACAGGTATTCACTAATTCTTGTGACACCCCTAGTCCAGCAAGCACTTTTTGTATGTTTTAGGAAACACCTTGTTATTAATATTTATTACCTTTATCATGGAAGACCTTTGAGGGCTCGTCCTGAATAGGGATTGCCACTGTACAAATACACAACACAGGAAGTGTCCAGGTCACAGTCTAGGTCTGGCAGGAAAAAACAGCATGATGAGCAGTGGTCACAGCTTACGAGACACTTAGCAATTTCAGGGCTTAAATATATTTTTTTAAATAGATATCCCAAGGAGGATAGGAAAGCAGAACTTTGTCAACACCCACAGCATACCGAAAATACCTAGAACTTTATTTAACAAGAAATTCCAACTTAATTTTAGTCTGTGGGGATCAAATGACTGGTGGCTTAGTTATTGGTAGGAAAGAGAAAAAAGAAGCATAATGCTGATTGGGAAAGTTACTTTGGGACTGCTAGGAAGGACATGGTGTGCTTAAACAGATGTCATCAAGTTTGGGGTCATTTAGCATAAAAAATATTTGTAATTTTAAAAAATATAATCTTTATTAACCAAGAGTTTAATTCAAATATTTTCTTCTAGTTTGGGCTGCTTAACAGAATCACACCCCAGGTCTGCTCTGTTCCCAGCATGGAGCCTTTGTCACTAGAGAGTAACCCTTTCTTCTGTCTGGAGTGGCAGCATGGGTCATCTACATTAGGGATTGTGTCTACAGTGACAGTCAGGTGTAGATGTCCATCTGCATCCAGCTCCAGACTTGAGTCCCACTTTCAATGCCAGCACCTGTGACTTGGGGTGGGAATTAGCTGCAGAACGTCACTGATGGAAAAACATAAACCCTACTGTGGTGCTTTTGTACAGGTTTACCCAGGCCTTCCTGTAATGACGAACTGGATACAAGTGAGGCTGAGCATTTTGCAGCCCACTCTAAGATCTGTTTATTGGACATAGGTAGTTAAGTGCTACCTAAATACTATTTAATTCACCTACCTCTGGTTTTGGCTCTTGATTTTCTTGATCTTCTTCTTTGGCTCTTGATGCTATAGAAACAGCCAAAAAAGAGGTCACCACGAGCACTCTCATGAGCCATATCAGCCACATAAGACACACAAACTGTGTTACACTAACAACCGTGGCAAGACTATCCTGACCACTGGTATGGCTGGGGTCAATGGGAATGCTTGTGTAGCACAGTTATGTAAACAGCTTATACAAAGGAATCTGTGATAGCCTAAACAATGTTCTCCTCTGGGACATCAAAAAGCTATCAGCAGATGACAGTTATATAGCTATTTACAGTTCACCAGCTACCCAAAACATGCCTAGCTTTGTTTTTGGGCCCTCATGTATCTCACATCAGCCTGTCAATCATGCAATTGGCATGGAGTCTCAATGTCATAAATAGAGTGCCCCAACACCATCTCAGAGTAGCTCTTGTTCGCTGGCCCAGGGGTGCTGTCTGACAAAGGAGACATCTGGCGTTGTGATGGAGAACATGAGAGGTCAACAACTTTCCCAACTGTTTCTTATTGGTGGGTAAAAATAATTGTTAATGGTACTGTGCTTTGCCTATACAACAAGTGGGCTTTTCCCTTTTGCTCGTGCTTAAATTGCTCACATCCCACTCATGCTTGATTATACTGATAACCAATGTGTGTAGTTATAATAAAATCCATCAAAGTTGATCTGTGGTCTTCTGCCATCTTATTGTCTGATATCTAAAGAACCCTTGTCCTGTGACAACAGCCCAAATGACGGGATGGAGTGCACTCTCAGTAAGTTCATGGATGATATCAAAATATTATTACTTTAGCAGCTTCAAGATCCTAAAGAGCAGGTGTAATCAGTTTGTCTTCCAGGAGTTTATCTGCATAAAGGAGCACAGAGTAATTTAGGGACTTGATGTTGGCAGCTTAAATACCCTACAGCTTTTATAACTTGCATAAGCTGACATATGATCTCTTACTTTTGCAAGACAGTAGTTTCCCTGCAGAGAAATGATAAGCTCATTTATCAGATGTGGCAAATGAATTTACTTCTTGCTCATGGTACCGAGAGCAAAAATGGTGAGAACTGCTAATTTGTGACCAAACATGAAATGAGCTAAAGAAGTGGGAGAGATTTCATTATCATACTGAAACAGGAATACGATATACAGCAGAGACTTTGATAACTTCTGATTCATTCAGTAGCTAAATAATATCATATTTCTTAAAAATTTCTGGAAAATTTGTAAAAAAAATAAAATATTTAGCTTTAATCAAACCTTAGGCAACTTTAAATTTTACTTCAAGTGAACTATGGTTTTCAGCAGACACTACGGTTTTGTATGCCTATTTGTGTGTATCAGAGAGAAAGAAAGAAGATCCTTCTGGACACTCATCCTCTCCTCTTGAAACGGGTCATCAGGGCCATCTGATAAAGGAAGAGGACTAAGATTTACTTTAAAGGAAATCAAAGGCTGATATACATCGTTACATGGGCAACAACAGCAACATAAGCAGTAAGAGGATTCTTATCCACAATCTAGTAACCACCTATGATGCCATTCCAATAAAATTCTCCATAGACTCTCTCTTACAGACACTTTCAGAACTAACTTGCATTTACAGTATTACTGTTTATGTTTAAACTTCCAGATCCATTTTTGGAATAAAACATGCTGAATGTTTTTCTCAGAAATGTCATAGGTGGTAATGTCTATTGCAGAAATGCTACCTGCTTGACCTAAGGAATTCTAAATTGGTGAATGTCTCATGTACAATCTGATTTAAAAGATCCAGGGCCACATATCAGTCTCAGTTCTGACCTCAGTATATTTGTGAACTGTAGAATCCAGTCAGCAGCTACAGAAGTGCTGGTATGAACATTATCTATTTGCCCTTGGTTGAAATGGCTCGGCATGTAATTTTCCAAACAGCTGGTTTTCCAGCAGGTACTGATAACAGTGAAGTAGCAGGTCTCATTGGTTCACCGTATGACCAAGCTTTCCCTCCACAAAGAAGCCATACCCCTGCTATTTCAAGAGCAACTACTGAATGAGTTCAGAAAGCTGGTAGGCAGCAAGACAAAAATAGCATAACGCTTATAGCATCTAAATTATGCATAACTTAGGGATATAATTAGATATAATGGACCATCTATAACTTGAGAAACTTTCTGTTCATTATAGGAGGAATGAATGAAATGATCCTTTTAGCAGAGCATATCCTTCATAGCATTATATGAGAGAAAACTCTGTAAAGTGATCCAGGCAAAGGCATATTAAGTCTGTCATGATT
The DNA here is from genome assembly GCF_964034855.1 of Anser brachyrhynchus. Taxonomy (NCBI): domain Eukaryota; kingdom Metazoa; phylum Chordata; class Aves; order Anseriformes; family Anatidae; genus Anser; species Anser brachyrhynchus. Next base: position 140,959,783 of record NC_137695.1, on the reverse strand, counting down.
TTGGCTGGGACAGAGTTAATTTTCATTGTAGAGGCTCATACAATGCTGGATTTTTGATGATAATAGTGGTGATAACATATTGATGATTTTAGTTGTTGCAGAGCAGTGCTTACACAGAGCCAAGGACTTTTCAGCTTCTCAAGGAGGCTGGGGGTACACCAGGAGCTGTGAGGGGATGCAGTGGGGACCCAGACTGACCAAAGAGATGTCCCATGCCATGTGGTGTCATGCTCAGCAATAAAAGCTGGGGTAAAGAAGAAGGAAGGGTGGACATTCAGAGTGATGGCATTTGTCTTCCTAAGAAACTGTTGTACATGATGAGCCCTGATTTCCTGAAAGTGCCTGAATACCTGCCTGCTGATGGGAAATAGTGAATGAATCCCTGGTTTTGCTTTGCTTCTGTGCGCGGATATTTCTTTAGCTGGTAAACTGTCTTTATCACAACCCTTACGTTCTTGCACTTTTACCATTCCAATTCTCTCTCCCATTCCACCTGGGAAGAGTAAGTGAGCAGCTATGTGGCATTTAGCTGCCTGCCAGGGCTAAACCACAACAAAGTCAGACAAAGTCTCCTTCTAGCCCAGCATCTTAGCCTTGACAGCAGCATGTAGCAGATGTTTATAGAATCACAAAATGCTGATTTTTGGCGCATCTGGATATGGTCTAGGTGACCCTGCTTCAGCAGGGTTGATGGACCAGACGACCTAGAGAGAACCCTTCCAACATAGTGTAATAGAATCATAGAATGGTTTGGGTTGGAAGGAACTTTAAAGATCATCTAGTTCCAACCCCTTTGCCATGGGTGGAGTTATCTTCCACTAGACCAGGTTGCTCAAAACCCCATCCAACCTGGCCTCAAACACTTCCAGAGATGGGGCTCTGGAAATTCTCCAGGCAACCTGGTCCAGTGCCTCACCACCCTCATAGTAAAGAATTTCTTCCTTATATGTAATCTAAATCTATGCTTTTTTAGTTTAAAACCATTACCCATCTTTCCTGTAGGCCCCCTTTAAAAACGGAAAGGCCGCTATAACATCTCACCGGAGCCTTCTCCAGGTTGAACAACCCCAACTCTCTCAGCCTGTCTACATAGGAGAGGTGCTTCAGACCATCTTTGTAGTCCTCCTCTGGACATGTTCTAACTGGTCCATGCCTTTCTTATGCTGGGGGCCCCAGAGCTGAACGCAGGGCTCCAGGTGGGGACTCAGAGCAGAGCAGAGGGGGATAATCACCTCCCTCGCCCTGCTGACCACACTGCTTTTGGTGCAGCCCAGAGTATGGTTGGCTTCCTAGGATGCAAGCACACATTGCCGGCTCATGTTGAGCTTCTCTCCAAGCAACACCCGCAGGTCCTTCTCCCCAGGGCTGCTCTAAATCCATTCTCCACACAGCCTGTATTTGTGCTTGGGATTGCCCCAGCCCAGGAGCAGGACCTTGCACTTGGCCTTGTTGAACCTCATGAGGCTCACACAGGCCCACCCCTCAAGCCTGTCCAGGTCCCTCTGGATGGCATCCCTTCCCTCCAGCATGTTGACCGCACCACACAGCGTGGTGTCATCAGCAAACTTGCTGAGGGTGCACTCAATCCATGTCCATGTCACTGACAAAGCTGTTAAATAACACTAGTCCCAATACATCAAGCCCTTTGGGATTCTGGAATTCTGTAACAATTGAGGTTCCTGTTGGTCAATTTGTTCTTCAGCCTCTGAGGCCCCTCTGAATGGCAGCACAACTATCTTATGTATCAGCCACTCCTTCCAATTTTGCATCATCTGCAAACTTGCTGAGGGCACTCTCTGTCCAGGTCATTAATGAGGATGTTACACAGAATTAGGCTGAGTATCCATCCCTGGAACACACCCCTAAATGACCTTTGTCCAGATGGATTTGTGCCACTGATCAAAACCATCTAAGGCTTGCATTTCTGTCAGCTTTCACTGTACTTCATTGTCCATTCATCTAACCCATTACTTAGTCAGCTTGTCCATGAGGATGCTATGGGAGACAGTGTTGAATGCCTTACTGATGTTCAAGCAAGCCATATCCACGGCTCCCCCCACATCTACCAAGCCAGTCACCTCATTGTAGAAGGGTGATGAGTTTGTCAAACATGATTTCATCTTTTTATATCCATGTCAAATACCCTTTGGAAATGTTTTTCATAATTGGTTGCTCCATTACCTTCCCATGGATCAAGGTGAGACTGACCAACCTGTAGTTCCTTGGATCCTCCTTCTTGCCTTCCTTGAAGAGTGGAGTGACATTTGCTTTCTTTCCTTCTTCAGAAACTTCTCCCAGTAACTACCTGGAATGCTGTCTGTCTTCTAGTTATACTGTTGTGCAATGAAATAAAACAGTTTATAAGCACCGTCTTCCCTCTTGGCTTTGGAAATTGTGCAGCACTTCATAATCCCTTTTGGACTCCAGGAGGAATAGAGGCTCCCACAGCACGGCTACAAGCAGTGGGAGCATGCAACAAAAACTTTTCTTCCATGACCAGCCAGTTATGGCATTGAGAAAAATTCAAAATAATCCAAATGTCAGCCAGGTCAGCCGCTTTTTACCAAAGAACTGGACCCAAGGATAGGGTGGCAGGAATTTTTGCATCAAGCTATATGTGAGAAAGGAAGTGGTTTGTGGGCATCCGGGTATGATATTTTCTTTATCCTTTATGATTTCAAGAGCAAGGAGTTGTGGACACATAGACTTTAAACTGAGTCCTGGAAGCGACTGGTGTCAGTGCTCCTAGCCTCTCCTACTCTTTCTCAACCTGTATGCTTCAACTAGGGACACCTCTCAGGTGTGGTGCCATCACTGATTTTGGGACACTTCCTTTACAGCAGAATACTTCAGTGACTCGCTCAAAGCACACCCTCATGTATCAGTACAGCTGTGAACCATGTTCTCTGGGACCAAGGTGGACACTTGCCAGCCAGCGGTGCCCACATCCAGTGGGTCACAAACCACAGCAACAGCTTCCATTGGGGCATCATTTCCTCTAGCTAGCAATAACTGCTGGGTCTGCCTGGATCCTGGACATCCCTGCTAATTTGTCAAATACTGACCACTGTAAAATAGTGGACAGTCTGCTAATTTCAATAATGGCACTGTAAAGGTTGCAGTTTCTTTCTTCCTCTTTGCTGCTGCAGTATGGATTCCTCTGCCTGCACAAAAAATAAATAAATAAATAAATAAAAATGTGAGAATGGTTTCAGAATTTCCCCATTTTTCTTCCTAATCCTTGCACAATGACTAGCAAAATTTAACTGCACATAAAAAGTATTTAAAATAGCATTGTTCAATATCCTACTGTTCTGGCAGTTCCTTAATGCATTTCAGCTGATAACGATGCTGTGATTAACACAGTTTTGATAACACAGTTTTTTATTTACTCTTTTAATGTGCAACCACAATGCATATTTCTTTGGGTTTTTCTTTAGAATGTTGAAGGTTACTTTCTTTTCTTGACATATCTGTGTGCTGCAAGAACAAAGTGAGTTCAGAGCTGAGAACACCGTGTCACATTTAAATCATTTACTATTCTTCTCTGCCTGCTTCTGCCTCAGGAAGACCAGCTAGCAACTAATAGTCCTTTCTTGTGGCTGGCTTCCAGAGTGCCAGGAAAGAAACAAAGATCAGCATTCATAAATATTTGTGCTCTTGGTTTTGAGTCATGGTTTTAATTACTGTTTCTGTTTTACCACTACAGCAGAAATTTAGATTAAAATAAGACAATTATATTTTATTTTCTAAATATCAGAGGAAATGAAATAATGACAGTGGATCATTACTCACAGTGAGCAGATCTGCACCAGATGAGCAGTATGTCTGGAGCCAGCCACACAACAGCCATGAGTAAATGGTTCTCAGGGCGAATCAGGATTACAGAAACTCACTTTTGATGGGCTCCAGTGAAAAGCTGGATCCAAATACTGCTGACCTTGGGTAAAGATTTTATTTGATTCTGGTAGCTGAAGTTAGTCTTTGTATGATACAAAGGTAAATTCTTGAGTCCTATGAAAAGAGTAACTTGGTGCTCACTATAAGGAAGTGTCCCTGTAGGTTTAGCTGGGGAAAAGGTAAAGGGAAGGTTCCTAACAGTCTAAAGGAAAGCAATAAGTTTTCAGCTTAATAAACAACATTAATTTCCACATAAGTGCTCCTGACTTGGTCCTAGGAAAATGAGATCTTGATAACTCCCAATGGAGTCATGACTGAGTGCCCAACAGATATCATGAAGTGACTGCCCTCAGCACAGATTTCTCACATCCTTCTTTTAATGAAAGGTAGAACTACCTCTCTTCTCTGCTGCAAGTACTTCACTTTGTTTATATTTCATAACCTGTTCTGTGTTGGACATGTCACTGCCAACAAATTATGCAGGCAGCTATAGCTGGTACCTCCAACTGCAAACAGAAGAGGCATTTTTAATGAAACATAAAATTCATCTCTAAAAAAGCACTGATAGGGTTTTCATAGTTATAATGAAGAGCTGCACAACCTAACTAGCTCTACTGGAAAAGAGGATGCAGCCTTTGTGAGATCCTGGGTTAAAGAGTCTATAATAACAACCTCATTGCGAGATAGCTACTTGCTGGCATCGTGGCTTCCTGTGGGATTCCTGCCCTTCACTCCTCAGCCTGAACTGTTGGGCAAATTCACGGCTGCATGCTTTGGGGCTGTATGCTTTGGGCATGCTTGGTGCCAGCATACACCATATTTTGGACTCATGTGAGTCCCAGGCCTCAATGCTTCTGGCCACCTCAGAGTTACTGGCACAACTGCACGTGTATTCTTGATTTAACCCATTTCAAAATGATGTTGCTTAGAAAAAGTATGTTATTAAAAGCCCTTAAAATAACCTGTGACACTTAGACACTGTTAGAGTAGCTAGAAATTGTACAATAGTTTATTCCAGAAAGTCTGAGAGGGGCAGTAATCTCTGCCAAGCCATAGTGATGGGGATGGGCTGGGAACAGCAAGGCAAGTTCCCAGCTCAGTGATGGGCTGAAGATACTGTGTAAACTCCTGCCTAGCTGATGGACAACCGGGGATACTCCCAAAGCACATTTTACAGGAATTTATTCCAAATCATTTTCATCAGCTTAAAATTAACACCAAGCTATCCATATATTGAAATTTTTCTGATTTTTCATTCCATTTTCTCCTTTGTGTTTTCCCTCTATTGTTTACTCAGTACCCTGTTATCTTCTTCACCAAAGCAAAAGATATTCCAAACAGCAGAACTGACTCTTAAATTACCCTAAGGAAATGAAAAACAAATAGGATACATCACAAAGAGGTTTTGCCCCAGACAGTAATGTAATGAGATACCAAGTTATCCCAAAGTTTTCTATAATATATGCTATTTCAGATAAATGAAGTTAACATTGTTCCAGTGAAGGCACCCTTACAGCAAAGACTGCCAAAGTGATAAAAGAAGAAGGTTATATGGGAAAAAGAGAAAAATGTAATAACAGCATTTGTTGGACCATATCTCACTAGGGAATCTGATACTTTACTAATAAATTCCTTACTGTATGCTATGAAAAGGATCAGTGAGATAAGGGAAGGAATAATGTACCCAAAGAACAGCAACTGGATAGCAATCTTTGCTTAGAATAATGTAAGTAGAATTTATAATGGATCTATCAAAGCATCTGGCAGCGTTGCTATAAAATAGGTCTGGCATTTACATCTTTAACCCTCAGTTACTTTGAAGGGGTTTATAACTTTGCTAACTTGGTTCAAACTTGTAATAAAATATTATTTTCCAGTCTTGGATGTTTGGGTTTTGTTAGTGACTAATAAGAAAGTTCCTTCTGATGAAAAAAAAACATAAAAATAAGGCAGCCTAAGGCTTACAAGACAATACTTGTCACTGTTCTTTCCAAAGTCTTTTCTTCTGTTGTCTAGTTCTGGCCAAAGACTGAATTCTCTGTCTGTTGTTTTCTGACTCTCACATGCTTTAGCTAAAGAATGGCTTCTTTAAATTAATATATATATATGTTATATGTATATGCAGTGGCTGGGGGAAGTGGCTGATGCAATAAAGTTAGTTCCTGTGCATAATGAGCGTGTGATAATAAAAGCAGTATGGAAATAGAGTTTTTTGACATGGAAGAATTGGTAAAACAAATGGGAAAGCACAGAATGAAACCCACAAAGCATTATAAAACAAATCTGAACACATCCAAGTTTGCAGAGTTATGGAAATAGGATTTCACTAGATATTACTTCGTATTGTTCTAAGTACCCGTATGACCTGTAACTTTACAGAACATGGTATCTTCCCAGACAACCACAGCCTATATCAACCACAAAAATATTAACATTCTAGCCATTAAACTACAGCAATTTCAGCTACTTAAAAGCAATGAATGTTTGAGTCCAAGCAACACAGGAACTGAGAATGTGCATAACTGCAGCTAATTAGGGCAAAAAGCTGCAGTTTAGTGCTACTGAATGGAAGTGGAAAGGGGTAGTGGTCCTTTTATTTTAGTAAGAAGGACTCACAAATGACAAAACCACTAAAATGATGTGCCTGATCCTGCCTCAGCAGGGCCATGGTTTGCAGGACATCCAAGGGCACAGAGAGGAGACAGATCGAACAGAGCTGTCCTGGAAAGGAGCTGCAGTAAGAAGGATGACAAAGTTAGATGGGAAAGATTCATATCAGGCTATTATACTCTATGTAATGGATTTTTATTTTTTTTTGTATTATTTTTGTTTTGTTTTGTTTTATTTTGTTTGTCTGACTGAAGTCAATTGAATTATTATTTAAGGAAATGAGCAAAGAGGGAAGGTACATGTTTTACCAATTGGAAGCTGCAGCTCATGACACTTCTGGTTAAAAAGAGGAAGATAACTCAAATATGTAGAACTTTAATGGTTGTTAGTAAATAATGTTTTAACACCAGTAAAAAGTGAGCTCTCAGTAATAAAAACTCAAAGGTAGGCTAGCAGCTTCTCTTCTGACCTACCCAGAGATTTGTGACCCCAGATTCCTTAGTAAAGTCAGAGGACTATCCATATGATAAATTGCTGTAGTGCAGAAGAAAAAGAGTACATATCCCTTATTAATGATAGTAAACACAGGACAATGCTGCTCACTGGCTGCAAAAAGGAGAGAATGGAAGAAATTTGCAGTTGTCATGTCAATTTTTGGTATCGTAAGGCAATTCATTGCCTGTTCTGAAAGAGCTTCATATAATGATTGCAGCAATTAATTATGTAAGTTGTTACAGATAAGCATTCTGAGCATACATCAAATGAAAGAAAATGTGTAAAAAATTGTTAAAGTAAGTGATTTACAAAAAAAAAAAAAAAAGCAGTTTCTATTCTAGTAGATTCATTTTCTTCTGCATGTCCACTGAAGACAACATTCAGGCTCCCAGTGTATTATCCTTTCTTCAGTACTCACAACAACTTCAATTAGCATTTATCAACATGTGTATTTTATTAGCAAGTAAAAACAGCTAACCAACCATTTACTTTCCCGCAATATATGAAAGTTAGTGTTCGAGATGAGATAAGCCACTCTGTAATTACAAAATGATCTGTAAATACTGAAAATTTGGGTGAAACATACATTTTGTCATCAGCCAACAGGTTGCAGCATGAAAGACTTGACAGGTAATGGGGCATTTGACAGAAAACATGAGGAATGCCTGGCATGAGGAATGCCAACCTGTGAGAAGGCTTTGAGGAAGACCAATACGCAGTTGATGTTCATTGAGTTTTTCTCCAAGTACTCAGGCAATACAGTTTATATGCCAGCACTGAGAAAATATGGTTCAAAACTGACTTTAACTGAGAGATTTATAGGCAAGGTAGTTATCTTGTGGACACATAATGTTTAACTGGTCTGAATTACACTGTGCTGAAAGAGCTTGATAATAGTCATGATGCTAATAAGTATTGTTTGGAGACACCAGCTACATCTCCTGGAAGTGGCACAGAGGCTGAGGCTGTTTTCTGGCCCAACAAGGATCTCCAGCAGTAAGGAATTAACTCGGAAAGAGAGTTAACCCAGAATATGCTCCAAATCTGAAGCATAGATTAGGTTATATGTTAAAAGTTCTACCGTACAACAGTTCAAAGCAGTATCTGCTGCTGAAAAACTTGATCCTAGCTGACAAATGCCCTATTATGTACTTTTCAACAATTCTAGAGAAAATATCAATGCTATGACACAATTACGGCATTTTCTTTGCTTCTGGCATGCTGTAAACGTTCAAGTCAATTGGATGGGAATAAAGGAATATACTCAATACACTGTAATTACTTTTCCTTTCCCTGATTTACCAGCTCTTGATGGATCTTCCCCCTCCCCCCCATCACAATTATACTGAAAGCTTTCATTCTACTTTCTTTATCCTTTCTCTTGAGATTGTTTAAATGTTAATGGATGAAATATCTTTAAGAGGATAACCAAGAGACAACCAAGTCTTCTCAGCAAAAGTAGCTGAATACCCTCCTTGTCTCACAGAAGTTTCACAAGATTTATATCTTAGTTACTTAACTAATAGGTAGACAATAAAGCTCAGATTAGGAAAGGGAAAAAAAAAACCAAAAACATCTTGTCATACTTTTAGTCAAATTGATTTGCTGCCATTTATTCAGAATAATGCCTTGGAGAGTTTAATCTGGCTCCATTATAATGAGCCTTGTAACTACTGAAGTCTGTTATGTATTAACTCTTCATTTCCTGTAGCTTGTTGCATGTTCATTCTCTTAAGATATAATTAGTTCCTTTCACATTTTTAATGGAGAGTCCTTGTTCTTTTATTTATTTTTTTTTTAAGTGCCACAGCCCAGAATCTCCCTAATGAGAGAAAAGGCCTAGTTCTTTACATCGTTATATTTTCAGACACGTGATTTCTCACAGCCATACAAATTATATTAACATTTTTAATAAATTAATTATATTTTTCATTATGTGTCCCATGCAAATCATACACCCAGACAAAACAATAAAATGCACCTTCCCATCCCTTCATTCTTCACCAGTTCTGAACCAGACTTCAGGGTTTTACCTTTCTTCCAGTGACCCCTTGTCACACACACGGCATTTCCTTCAAATCATGGGGCCTCCCTGATTCTTCTGCCGTTCTGAAACAGACAGACTTTCTGTCTGAATACTCTGTCCTGTGTATCAGGATGAAGCCATGAGCAAAACCCTTGTCAAGCTGTCACTGTCCCCACCAGACCTGCTGCTTAGTTACCAGCTAGCCATGGCACTCGCTGGTCTGGTCATGTCCCTGCTGAGAGATTTAAACAGAATTATTTTAGATATTCACAAGCATCTGCTGTTAGTCATGTGTCCCTGCTTCCAGGAATTTCAATCCAAGATGAAGGCAAAACATTTACAGAAATTGCAGGCTAATCTAGTAATCAAAATAGCATTTGCAGTTCATAACTTTGGCTGAAAATACCACTGTGAACAGGGCATGTATTGCAAAATTGCCGTGCAGACAGATATGGTGGCTGTGTTCTTCAGCCTGGATAGAATAGAAATTGGCCAAAAATGTGCTTTTCTCAGTGTCCATGTGACATGATGCAGGCCAGATCTGTCACAACGGATAGATTTCTTTGAACATTACATTGCAGGCCTCTGATCTAACAAGGAAGCTCCTAATTTCTGGAGAGACCCCAGGTGGCTGGCCCTTTTCCTCCACCTCCTGGCCTGCCAGAACTGCTATATGCACCAGGGAACCACCTGGCACTTCAGCTTCATCACAAACTTTGCCCTCTTTGCCTCCCACTGAAAGCCTGAGCGGCAGCACTCTTGATGCACTTGGCCCTACCAGCTCCTGCAGCTCTCAGTGGGAGAGGAGAGCCTCGCTGGGAAGCTAGCAGAACTTAGGAAAAGAACTAAGAAAGAACTAGTTATTTTTAAGAACTTTCCAAGGTGGGGGTAGGAGGGAGAGTTTTAGCATTGTCCATTAGCCCTGGTCACCCATCTTGTCCACTCTCATGTCATGGTCATTAACCTGCATAACATACGTTAACCTCTTTAGACAGGGTTGAGCTCCTTCTCCAGCTCCACAGCTAATATCAGGCTTCTCAGATGAAATTTGTGCATGTTTTATGAAGGATAAAGTTGTGAAGGGCAGACCAGATAGTTCCTGGGCAAGACAGCATGACAGAATAGGCAGAAAGAAAGGAAGGAAGGGGGTGGTGACCATAACCCCCACATCATCCTGCACGTCTGGTATCACGGTCACAGACCCTCTTCCTTACCTTTCTTTTTTTATTATTTTTATTATTATTTTTAAATTTCCTTCTGTCAAGGCTACGTTTCTCCTTTTTTTGTAAAACATAAAGAAAACTCACATGCTGCATTGGCTATCAACAGCTCAACTTATGCTGTTCCTCACCCACATATTAAACTCTGTAATGACTCTGTGCAAAATCAGAAATTTATTTGGCCCTTTGTTAGTGAAAAACCTACCTACCCTTTAGGGCTCATCTTTGATGGTGTTTTCTTGTATGTCCTTGTGTTTAATGGATTTTTTCAATTTCAGTGGCAGGATGTACCTGTGAGTATGTGTGTTTGTGTCAAAAGAAATGGAAGACCCTTTTACAGCCTGACTGAAATGTCTTCTTTCCATCTGTCAGAGCGTTACAGGAAATAAGAAGAGGGAAACATCTCTTCAGCAAGTTGTATATGCCAGATGCCAACATGTGACACACTGACAACAGCACTTGGTGCAGGCAGTGCCCTGAAGTGCCAACGGGTGGGCAGACCTGGTCTTTCTAGGATATCCAATGGCACAGAGTCCATTGCACTGCCTATCCAAAACCAGGGTTATTCAGCATGAACCCAGGGCTTGCTGGTGATCCTCCACCTTGAAAAGACTGCAAACAGATGGCAGAAAAGTGTTCTGCCCAACACCCCAATATATCTGTAAAGTTGTAATCTTTGCAGAACATTATTGTTTTATTTATCCAAATAAATATCCTTCTTTTACTGATCTCAATCCCTTTAAACTGCCAACCAATACATGGAAGTCCATACAAGATGGCCCTTGGTTTTTTTACCTCAAGGTTTAAGAAGTTCATTACTTATAAAAGGTTGAGAGAAATTGCTTTAGTGATATAAATGTATCACATTAAAAACGGTTATTAGCCTGTGTGACCAAAAAGAATGGGACTTGTTTCTGTTTCCAAAGCTCAAAATCATTGTGTGCATTTTATTTTGTTTTTGTTTTTAATTAAAACTCTAGTACAGCATCTTTTGTGTTTGTGGTAATTATTCTGAACTTTGTATCCCAAAGGAGAAACGTGTAAATAGTTCACTCTTTTGTGGCTATTTGTTCCTGCCAATAGCTCAGGAAATGTGTTTTCCAAGCTCTGCGTTAGTTTAGCCAACTGGTGACAAAAGTAGTCATTTGTGTTAACACAAGCAGAGCAGAGTTAAGCAACACAACAGACTACATGTCTTAGTAACATAACATGACCATCTGAGGAAACAGTAATTGTACAAAATGTTTTGTCTTCAGCGTATTCTTTATTATTTATATGCCAGTTGTGAATGTGGATGTAGAATGTTTTATAAATCATTGACAGCTGTCATTGGAAACTTCTTCATTTTGAGGACTTTTCAGTCTGTCCTGCTGTCCTTGAAGTCCACAAGAAGGCTACTTTCAACTTACACCATAATGAGCACGAGGATTTAGGTTCTATCCAAACATGCATTGTGCTACCTGCTTTGGATTTGAAGGATCCACTACAAAGCCTGGAAGGGCTGATAAAACTCTGACCACAGCCAGCAACAAAGCTCACAAGCAGCAATGCTGAGTGCCACCTAACAGCCATCAGAGAAGGAAACAGATGGAGTGATATAGCAGCTGAGGGAACTGGGGGTGTTTAGTCTGGAGAAGAGGAGGCTCAGGGGAGACCTTATTGCTCTCTGCAACTCACTGAAAGGAAGGTGTGGGGAGCTGAGGGTCGGCCTCTTCTCACAGGTAACTAGTGATGGGACTAGAGGGAATGGCCTCACGTTGCGCCAGGGGAGGTTCAGGTTGGAAATGAGGAGACATTTCTTCTCAGAAAGAGCAGTCAGGCATTGGAACGGGTTGCCCAGGGAGGTGGTGGAGTTACCGTCTCTGGGGATGTCCAAGGAAAAGGTTGGATGTTGTGCTTAGGGACATGGGTTAGTGGGTGACATTGGCAGTAGGGTGATGGTTGGACAAGATGATCTTGGAGGTCTTCTCCAACCTTAATGATTCTGTGATTCTAAACGCAATCGGTAGGACAGCACGGCACAGGTGTTCATGACCTACCAATTCCATGATTTTGGAGAGGTCTGTAGTGCAACTAAGTCCCAGCCAGCTTGCTGGACATGGACATAGATGTGGTCCCTTGCACTCACACTGTGCTGACAAACTCTTGTGGGACTCTGGAGGAGCTGACACCCACCCACCAATCCTCATGGACATATCCCACCTCCAGCTCTGCACTCTCCCTGCCTCTGCTCCCTCCCCAAATCCTTTCCCCAACTTCTTCTCCCTTGGCGACTTTGGTGCTGCCTCTTCTGCTGCCTCTGCTGCCAGCCTCCAATCTTAGTTGTTCTCTACAGAAAAGCCTGCCTGAGTTTGGGCTGGCAGCAACTGCATCCCTGCCTTCATCCTGAGCTCCCAGCCCCACCCTGTGCCAGCCCAGCTCTGGCAGAGCCTGTGCCCTGTGTGCCAGGCAGCTTCTGCAGCCCCTACGTGCCTTAGAAGGGCATTTCTGTGGTGCTTCCCGTGTTTATATCAGGAGCTGGCATGTCCAACAGACACCCCAGATAACCTGTCCACACATTATTTACAATGGCTGGTGTGCACTATCTCTTAATAATAATAATAATAAACTAAACAAACAAACAAAGCAAAACACAGGTCCAGGGATAGACCCCTGCAGCATTCTTCTTATTCTTCTTCCTACCAGCATCCAGGTGGAGTATGGCCACCCTATCACCCTATCAGTTTTTCACCCATCTAGCTGTCCATCCATCCAGACTGTTATGTCTAACTTGCATGCTTGAAGGACTCAGTGTTTGGAAGATAGAGCACACGCTTCTCCAACATTCAGTTTGTGAACATCTTAAGAACTGTGATGTGAGTTTTTCGATCCTTTGTACATGTTAGCTCTAGAGCCTTTAAGAACTTCATCACATGTCCTTTCCTTGTCTTGAATGTGGCTTGCATGTGCCTGGCAGTGCAAAAACACAGACAACAGAAAAATATTACATTGTAAACACACTAAACAAAGGCTATTTCATTGATTATATTATATGATGCTTTAGATGACAGATGGGAGTTTTCTCATCTGACTGTTATCATTTACTTGTAATGTTTGTATTTTCTGTAATGAATCCAGAACGTGTGAATGAGAGAAACTAGAACTATTCAGTCCCTCACAAAATACTGGTCTTCATAATTGTGTGCTAAGGAAATTAGATATTTGGGAACTAAAGACAAGTAAGGCTTGGCTGGTTTTGTGCTGCCCTGGCAATACAAGCATGGTTTTGCTGGCCAGTGCTCTGACTGCTTTGGTCTGTTCTGAATCTCTCCTTAAAAGTTGAAAAATTTTGAGTGGTTTTAGCACCAAACATTGTAACACAAAAACATTAAAAATAGCAAGGGATGTTGTCAAGAGTTGATTTGCAAAGTCTTTGCTAACTTCTAAAACCCAAAGATATTGCTAGACAAATAAGTATGTTAAAATACAGATAAAGCTGTGCTTCAGCAAGATAAGGGAAAAATGAAACACAGACCCCAAATCACCTATTCTCAGCCTAAAAAATTTAGAGTTGAACTAACCCTTGGAAGAGTACCATGTTGATTGTCACTGCTGTATCACTGAGACATTCAGAAATACTTAATGCTTCCAAGCAATTATGATGTGAAGGAAAAATTATTTTTTAAAAGGGTCTTTAAAAAATCACAGAATCAAAGAGTATTTGAGGCTGGCAGGCACCTCTGGACATTTAGTCCAACTCTCTACTCAGGAGGGTCAGCTACAGCAAGCTGCTCGGGGCCACATCCAGTCAGGGTTTGAATATCTCCAACGATGGAGACTCCACAGCCTCTCTGCCAGTGTTGGACCACCCAATAGTAAAAATGTCTTTTCTTATGCTGAAATGAAATTTTCTTCACTTCAGTTTGTGTCCACTGCCTCCTTTCCTGTCACTGGGCACCACTGAAAAGAGTCTGGCTTCTCTCCTTTGCACCCTCCCTTCAGGTGGGACACTGGTGAGATTGTCTCTGAACATCCTCTTCTCCAGGCTAAGCAGTCCCAGCTCTCTCAGCCTCTCCTTGTATCGCAAAGGCTCCAGTCCCTTAAACATCTGTGTGACCCTTCAATGGGCTTGTTCAAGTACATGTCTCTCTCACGCTGGGGAGCCCTGCACTGGAGACAGCACTCCAGATGGATCTCACCAGAGTGGAGCAGTGGGGAAGGATCACCCCCCTTGACCTGCTGGCAATGTTCTGCCTAATGCAGCCCAGGGTACATTCGCTTGCTTGCTGCGAGGGCACATTGCTGGCTTACGGTCAACCTCTTGTCCATGCTCCCAGGACTTTCTCTGCAAAGCTGTTTCCCAGCCAGTTGGCCCCCAGCCCATGTTGGTACGTGAAAATCCTTTTCATCTACTCTGGGGATAAAAAATAAGGTCAACATTCAAAAGGACTTTGTCACCTTGGAACAATTAGGTGGAGTTTACATACTCATGGCCCCAAGAGCCCTTAGAGTACTGCCTTCAGGTCCTGGCTACAGGAGTGAGACTCTTTTCATCTGCCTTCACATCTCTGCATGTGAGCTTGCCACCCACAATTTGCTTTATGGACAATATGCATGTCTAGGGTACAACTAGTCCTGACTGCTTTACTAAGAAATGAGTTATATGGCACAGCTGCTTGTGTCCTTCCATCTGCTGTAAGGGGAATCTAGGTGAATCCCTGGGTCAGATGAATCCATCCCTTGGTCTCCACGCTTTCACAGAAAAATACAAGACACCAGATGATGATGTCCTTTTTCTTTGTTTTTCATGTTATTCTCACAGCTCACTGCCAAGTGAGGGCTTCACACTCAGAAGTCCAGATGATGAATGGGAGTAGTGAACTGATCTGGGCTGAAAATAACTCATAACAGAAACAGAAAATGGTTATTTTCCAGCTAAGTTATATTCCTGCCCAAATAGTTGTGTCCACACCACAGAGGGTGGGAACAAGCCCCATGAGCAGGAGCTGCAAAATCTGCTGGGAGGCCTGCTTTTAGAGGTGCACTGCTCATCTGACATGATGACAACGCAGCGTCCAAATGCTGTAGCTGGGCTGCTACCTCTTACTGCCTTGGCTGTAACGGTTTGGCCTCATGTGCAGCAGAATATCTTGCTTCTTCTCCGATCCTCACCCCTTACCTAAATAGCCCTCTGCTGGAGGTATTTTCTTGGGAGGAAAAAGTACTTTAAATTGCATTAGATAGTGCAAGGAATGGAAACAAGGCTTCCTTCCACTGGGCCACACACACTTAATGGCTTCTTTCTAGCTCACTTTTTAGAGAAAGTAAGGTAAGCCAGTCATGCAAAGGACATGGCTGTTCAAAGAGTCTCACAGAACTGCCTCAGGGCTGCAGGTAGGTACTTGTGCCCAGGAAAGTCAGAAAGATTTTAAAAATACTGCTACTTCTTCAGAGCCAAGCTTTCTTCCTGTGCTTGATGTGCTGACTCCAACACCCTTTCACAACAAAGAGGATGGTTCTGGGATTTCATCTCTGCAGGGAGGAGGTAAGGATATTTGGATGCTTAAAGGGGTTATTTGCATATTTCAAGTTACTTTATTTCAAGTTTCAATCGAAATACCAGTTCCCAGGTTTGTAATGGACAGTTTTAGTAAAGTTATTGCTTTGTGATGCTCTGCATTTCTTTTGCTGTCTCACTTCATTGCCATCCTTATATGTCTGGGAACATCAACAAGCAAACCAACTCATTTTTTTTCTATGCATTTAAAAAAGGTAAATTGCAAACATGGTTATTGCTAAGTTGTGCCTTCCTATACAAGTGCTTCCATAAATACGTGTTTTGTACTATTACTAAGAAAAATCCTTCAAATTCTGACTATTCTTGTAATAAAGCACTTGTATTACTGAAGCTATAGGTACAAGAATGATTAAACTTGCTGAACCAAGGCAAAGAGTTGGATTTTTTTTTTCCTGGAATATGTATGAGCCACTCATCATTGCAAAACCTTATGGTCAGGCTAAGCCTCTGACAGTGGCATTCCCCTTCAGAAAGTGGAAGTTCCTTGCACATAAAAAAAAAAACAAAAAAAAACAAAAAAAAACTGTAATGACTGAGGCTGCAGGATGGACAACAACTGCAGATTATCACAGCAGCCAGTTGTGAGTGAAACAAAAGTGACTTCTGAATCACCAAGGGTCCCAAGCTGTGTCTGCTGCTACATCAAAACCATAGTTGATATCTCTTGTTTTTATTTCAGGTCTTGTCTAGGAGACAGCGGAATTCCTGGTATACATTTGACTTGCTGCCTGAACATTGTAATGGCAGGGTTTTTTTCTGTCTTTGACTACTAGCAGAGAAAACACTGCTCTCTGTCAGAGAAAATATCACCAAAATCAATGGATCTTGCCCATGTGTTTCTAAATTCAATGTGGGTTTCATGTTCACGACATCTGATCAATGAGTTTCCCATAAGGACTACGTATAGAAGATAATAATAGAAAAGACAGGTCAGACAGGCCTAACTTTTAACCAATCTCACTTAAATGCTTAAACTCATGCTTCTTATGTGTGAGGCACAGCAGACAGAGGGATAAGCTTGTAATGCACCAGTGAGGCTGCTCAGTAGAAACAAAACACTACTTGACCACACGGCCCTCGGCATGCAGACACATCATGCGAAGTTCCCTTCCAGATGAGGCTGCAGGGATCCCACCTGGGCAACTGGGTTCCCACCACATTTCTGACGTATTGCAGTGGCCAGAAAGGCTCACCTTCAAACCTGCAGCACACCCAAACCCACCCTTTCAGCCAAATGCCATGTCTAACTGCATTCTTGGGAGTGGTGCAGTGATCCTCGGTGGGAAAATGCTATGTCCTACTTTGACGGTGCTGCTTTTCTGCTCTTCTGCTCCGAGCTTCCCTGCCAGCCCCCTGCCTACCCTGAGACACCCCACTCAAACAGGCACGGTTCAGCTCGGGAAGACGGATG
The DNA here is from genome assembly GCF_964034855.1 of Anser brachyrhynchus. Lineage (NCBI taxonomy): Eukaryota > Metazoa > Chordata > Aves > Anseriformes > Anatidae > Anser > Anser brachyrhynchus. Next base: position 140,942,564 of record NC_137695.1, on the reverse strand, counting down.
AAACCAGAGTGCACAATGATGCAGCTGGAGACCATCTGCTCTCTGGACTTAGCTCTCAGCCATGGGACCTACAGATGTGTACGCACATGTTAATACAAAGCACAGAACAAGCAATTGTGTGTGTTGTGAGGCTGGAGCTGTGAATGGGAACAATTAAATAAGCATAGAGGCAGAAGTAACTTCAGCATTTGTCAAAGCAGTGCCTAGAGCACAGGTCTCCACAGCTGTGTAGCAGTGCCCTGACCTGGTGCTTCTCTCTAGCCAGTGACTATCTGACTGTTACATGCAGAACAGAGGACGTTTAACAGAACAGGTAGGATATTCTGAAAATTCTTCCCAATTTGTGCCACTCTGGCAACGCACACAGAGTATCACCTACTTTGAGGATTCAGGTAGGACTTAGGCAGCAGTGAGCATGCATAACTAAACTTTCAGATGCTAATGCAAGTTTAATGATTGAAACATGACTGACCACCTCTGATCAGTCAGGTTAGCTGTTAGAAGTTGCATAATGGGGGATTTGATGTCTACAGATGCATTTAACAGAGGCTAAGGGTGGGTGAGCACCAAGGCTCTACTCTATTGCTAAGGAGATGTATGTGAGCCGCTCCAGCTGAGCAGCTTTGATCTGCGGGGTTTGAAACCAGCAAAGTTCCCTGACACAGCACTGAAATCCCAGCCCAGCCCTGCTCTAAGGGTCCATGGTGCTGCCAGGGGAGGTGTCTCCTCCCTGCTCTCACCCTGTGCCCTTGTATTCCCAACTCCATCCTCTGCAAGTCTGGGTCTATACCACTGCATGTTTACTGGATCAGAGAACTTAACGAAAGCTAATCCTGGTCATACTACTGCTTACTTTTAGTGGCAGTGTGGATGCTGCTCAGCCTAACCTGACCTGAAATCCCACACAGACCTGCATGCTGCACTTTGAGCAACAAGGGGTTGTTCAAATCCCTCAAACCCAGTAAAGAGTGGGTAAAAATGATCTAAATTGTTTCAAAGGGTCACATGCTAAAGAAGTGTGAATGTCTGAATATGTAGACTCAGCTTTCCCTGATAGCACAATACACAGAAGGGAATTTGCAGATTGCTCACGTGAGCTCCTTTTGCCAGTCCTTTTCTCAACTCTCTGCTCAGGTATTTATTTATAAGACCTTTTCTGCGCTGATTTTGCTCCTTTTAACTTATAAGAAAGACTTAGCTCGAATTTAAAGGGAACTCAATAAGGTCTGCACAGCACAGTTCTCCAGATAAACATAAAAATACCAGGGTATAGGTAAAAGCCAAAGTAAGCTTTACTAGCATGGTCAGAACATGACTTTGAGTGGCATTTGTCTGCTAATGATCCCTTAATGGTTGTGTCTGACAAATAACACAATGAGAGGAACTTTAAAAATGTCTCTGTTGATAGCTCTGACAACTCTGGTGGAAGACAGAGATCTGTCTAGGATGAGTCAAAGGTAGGGCATGATAAACATCACAGTGACAAGGACTTGGTTTCAGATGTTTCTCTGGGTCTACAGAGAAACACCAGTTATGGAAGTGTTACATTTTGTCTGACCCTGACAATGTAGGAAGACAAGCTTTCACAGATTGGGGAGGGATTATAAATCTTTATCCCCTTGCTTTAAAACACAATAGCTGGCTCAGCAAGGCAATCTTCTCATTTTTGGTCTGCCTGCAGAACATGTTTAGCTGCACAACATAGCTGTGGTTTTCCTTCCTATTAAAACCAGGATATAATGTATTCATCTATTACATTCCTTTATTTTTGTTATGTAAATGCATAATAATACTCAATATTACAAGAGGCTGCCCCCAGCCTACAGCACGAAGCTCCGTGTTACCCAGAAACCTTCCCACTGGTGTGAAGGAGAGCTCCCAGCCCTGCCACCTCGCAAAGCCTCCTGCGTGCCAGCAGCCGTCTGCCACCACCTCAGTGCCAAGCACAGGGCGCTCTCACAGCCCTGGGGGGGCTGGTAACAGTCATTCCTTAAACCAGACCCATTTTACACAAAATGTGGGTGTGGGAGATAAGCCATGGTTTTAGGCTCCTCAGTTTTGAAGGAGCTGGAATCTTGCTCCAGTTCACTTTATAGAACTTTTTTGTGTTCACATCTCATTTAGCAAGGCTGGAAATCTTGATTTATAAACATGGGAGGAGAGGCTGTGGAGCTAATTCCTGTAATCTTACGGCCTGGTGCCTTAGGACTTCACAGGCTGTGATATTTTGGGTGTTTTCTCCAAGTTGCCTGATCCCTCCAGGTTATGGAGGCATTTGCCCATGAGTTTTGTGGAGTCACTTCTGGGTGTCCATATGTTTTTTTCCCCTGGTCTTCAGCATTTACAGCAAGGACACTTTCTCTTAAAGCATAATGTTGGTCTTACATTGTCTAAACAGAAAAAAAAAAAAAAAAGCACATCTGCTTCTGCTGACGCTTTTGGTTTTGCTCAACTTTCACTGGAACAGGCAGCACATCCCCAGACTACAGCACATGGACATCAGGGAACAGCTACATGTGGCCCTGTAATACCATATTGCTGCTGCTAGTAACAGGCCATAAGCTCTGAGGCAAGTCTGCAAGGCCTCCCGGCTGATGCTCGTCAGACTCGCTCTGTCTGAACTCCTCCTCACCTGACTGCAGCTCTCATTTACTTGGTTTGCTGCAAATCTGGGCATAACATGGAGCTGGAGGCCAGTGAAGAAAGAAGAAAGGTGTTAGTAATTGTATAAAAAAGACCCCAGGAAAAAGGAAGAGGAAATCCTCAACACAAATGTCGTACTCCTCCCAGAGAGGCACTCCAGAAGCTGGAAACTCCCCCACCCACACCAGAATGAAACAACCCACCTTAGAGGAGCAGGGGAAGGGTGAGCATAACTACAAGAAAAGGAATAGAAAAAAGAATTGTCTGTGTAACAATTTTTAATCGGGTTCTATTTCAGGGAAGCACCCTTTAAGCACAGAAGTGAGGTACCCAGAAAGGCTCTGTGCTCTGGGGTGCAGCTATACTACTATTACTGTTATTAATATGATTATTATTATTATTTTTTATTATTTTTTTTTAGATTGGGAACTGAAGTGCACAGGACAGTATTTAGTGTACTTAGATATGACCTCAATGACTTTTCCATGATTTTGCAAGGAGTCTGTGAGAGGCAGGCATCCCAGAAGGGTCATCGAGTCCAGCCCTTCCAGTCACAGGCACCACATCATACAACCCCTCTGAAGCCTCTGAAACCTCTCATGGTCTATCCACACAGAACTACTTCTCCACTTACAGAAAAACAAAGCAGTTATCCTTCCCTCCTGACACAGTGTTTCAGATGCTTCACTGAATGTCTGTGCATTCCAACTTGCTATTCATTTTATTAATATTATAAAAGATATTCATGATAGTAGGGAAACAAGTGAACAATATTTTAAATGGCTACTGTACCGTATCCAGAAATCTCATGTCTCAGCCTTAACAATTCACAAATGCATCGCATTCCTTTTTAGGTCCCAGTAGCCACAAACAGTCCTATTGATTTCCATTGTATTTGTGAGGTCTGGAGCCAAGGTTTTAGTGCAAGACTGTGTCTGAGATATTTTCTGGAAATACCGCGAGTGGTTTTACAGTCTACCAGCATCCAGAGGCAGTGTGGAGATGCTTTCATTACTGCTTCAGTGGATAAAGAGAAGACTTTATTGCCCAGGGCAATTAAGCCTGTCCTGGCTTTGTCTCCTGCAACTTCAGTTCAGTGTTTGCTGAGGGAACTTGCTAAGAACAGTTTCTGAAATCAGCTTTAGTCATCTAAACAAGATGAGATAGAGACAAAACCCTCTGCAGAGTCAGTAAAAACACTCATTCGTTAGAATTTTCAGTGTTGAAAGCAGTGATTTGGCATTTGCCTTCTGACCAAAGCTTTGAGGCAATTAAGGTCAGGTAGCCGCTGCCGTTACAGCCTGGATTTTTATCAGCCTGAAAAATGTTGAACTGTCATGAGCTGAATGTTCATACCATCACTGCATCTCTGAGTTTTTTGATCCCCAGACCCTTGGAAGTTAAAACCAGAGATGAAATCCCATCCAGTACTGAATGTGTTGTACACAGTCACTCTTGCCTGATAGGTTGAGGAGACACTGCTGAGAAGTGAAATTGGTTGCTGCAATTAGCAGAGAGTGATTGTGAAACAATTGCACCATCTTAACATCAGAGGTTTGTAGATCTTAGGATTTAACTTCGTATGCAAGACAAACAAGTGAGCAGAACCTAATGCAGCCTGAGCAGACTACAAGTTTCTGTCTTTCATCTTCCTCTCTTTTCTTTACCTCCATGAATTCACATGGGTCACTTATGTAAGAAGTATGATTTTTTTTAATGTTAATACGGAATTTTCTTACAAGAAAAAGGTCAAAATGTAAAACCATGTAGTTTGGTGGTCACATAAGGGTGAGTGTGGCAGTGATGCATCTTATATCTACTGAAGGGAAAGGTGTTGTCAGAGCTGGAGGTTGAAGGAGAGGACAAGAGGACCCAGGAGAACAGGGTCACTTCACTCCATAGCCTGCTTGTACGCTGATCTCTTCCCTGTGCCTGTGTGTGCACATGCTTAACTTCTGTCTCTAAAATACACTGTATGCTTAAAAATAATTCTGAATGTCAGGGAAAGGTAGAATAGTAAAAAAAAAAAAAAAAAAAAAAAAATACTTGGAGAAAGGATGGCCACATTACAGCCCAGCACTAGATACTGCTCCACTTGAGATGGACAAAGCAGTGGGCACAGCAGTTCAGCAAAAGGCTTCTCAGGGAAGTGCTGTACCAGTTGACTCTCAGGCTGCAGCCACACTTTGCATCGAGCCCTGCACTTGCAGAGCAAACCAATCCAACCCGAAGCCCGCCTCTGTCCCACACGTCCCATGCCCGGGAGGTGACGGCCGAGGCTGCCACAGCCAGGCAGGCCAGAGGCTGTGGCCTGCCCGTGGCACCGTGGGTGCTGCCGTGTGCCAGCCACACTTCATGCAAGCATCTAAAGTAGACCTCTCTATTTTTTGATCTGAGTACATTGTGATCTGCAGTGGAATACATTAATCTTTTGGTACAAAACCACTTTTCTGCAAGGATGTGAAGGAGCACCTAAAAGATTTCTCCACAGGCAAGGCAGAGCCCTCAGAACCAATTAACAAGGAACACACTGTGCTGAAAAGTCTTCATTTTCCTTTTCCTGGGCTGGGGAAAGCAAAAAGATTCAGAGTGCCATTAAAATTGAAATTTAATGTAGGGAGAAAACCTTTTAACACAGGAAATGGGAGGTTTTAGCAGAAATAAAGCCTTTTACATTTTTGCTTCCTGCCCCTCTTCGGTGCGCACGGTCTGAACCCGAGCCTGTTATCTCCCTCCTGCTTCCTGCAGCTCTGGAGGGACCTGCCTGAGTCAGAGCCCAGACCCTGTGGTGCAGAAATTCCTCCCTATCAGTCACCCTCAGCTGACTGCTGGTGGCCCTGTCCCCAGCCAGCCTGCAGGGCAGCTGCCCCTCTCAGTGTAACGCTGTGTTTACTTTTGTTGAGTTCTGGGTAGATCCAGTGTTTTCTCATACATAATATATGGCACTCAACAGCTGTTGTCAACGCTGGTTTAATAGCAGGTAGTAAAACTTTTATGGAAGTGCTTTACCGTGCTTTGCCCTAAACCAAAAGCACATGTAAGAGCTGCTCTTCAAACTCCGAACCTTAGCCAGCAATTGGATATTACACCACTGCTGAGTCTGGCACATCCTTTCTTCACCCAGACTGTGTGCTGAGTCCTGCTCACCTTTCTCTGTTAAAACCTGAAGATAACTTTTAATTTAAATGAGTTTTACCAGAGGAAAAAACATTCAAGAAAGTGTCTTTTTGCATTGCTCATATATAGTCACTATTTTAAATATATATATAATATTCTATATTGTATATATACATATATACATATATATCCAAACGTTTGCATATTTTTTTCCATTCCCAAGTGACAAATCCTTAAAAGTCAATGGACAAATTCACTGGGTAAAATTTTAGCTGCATCAGTGAACAGGAATTTTGTTGTTGACTCTGATGATATAAGAATCCAAGACAGACATCTCCAGGGTGGGCTCCTCCAGTTGAAACAATAAATTGTTTTTAAAAAGGCAGTACAACTCCTGGGTTGCTTTTCTGTTTTTTCAGCTTGTGCTGAAATCACAGAGGCTTGATTGCAAGTTCCAGTTCCTTCCTTACACAACATCTTTTCTACAAGCTGTGGCTCAAAGTAAGTTGTAAGTTAAGTAATAGTTCAACTAAAGGTTAATAGCAGAGCCAGAAGATGGCCAGACAGAGAAGCATGGACAGGAAAAAAAAAGTGGCATTCTGCTTAATTTCAGCACTTCTAGAGAAAATATGTAATAATACCAATAAACCTGCACAAATCTACTCTCCAAGGCAACAATTATCTTTGTTGTTTACTGACATATCTGCACAAACATGGTTTGGATGCCACAATCATTTCCTCTTCCTCTGAGTACAAAGGAAAATAGATTCATGTGAAAATGGATGAGTATATTTAGGCCACAGAACCCCTCTATGAAAGTCCTATGTGAAACCACTGGTCTTCTCTCACGCTGAAGGGTATCTTCTAATACAACCTCTAGATCTGAAACACTCCCAGTGATGCTGAAAGCACCACATCTGTGGGTTAGTTGCATAATTAACTGATATTTTTCCAATGTTTTAGAAGAAAAAAAAGAAAAGTGTATAATTTCGTCATTAGAAAGTGTCAAAAAACTTTAACATTTTGCCTTTGGTCTTTCTAAGCCTTTTCTGTGGGGCTGGAGACCTTCCTACTAGCAGAAGTTTTGCTACTGAGTAGGCCAGCTCTGAAAACTTGGAAGGGAAACCCTGGAGTTGTTAGCATATGGAAAAAACTTTTGGAAACACAAATAATGTATTTCCCTCAGTTTGTTCCGGCTTTTGTTTTCTTCCAGCGTCTATTTGGTTGCATGTCTCTGGAGCAGCCTCAGGAGGCATGGCTCATCCTCTAAGCTGTGCTGTGCGTGTTGTCACCTCCTTGCACACTTGCCTCTTGGAGTCCACAGTACTCCAAGAAACTTTTCTTGTGTGTTCATTTTTGTCTTAGATGATGGCATATATGGTGTTTTAGACTACAGCCTGTGCTACAAAATTGGTCTCTTAAAATCAGGCCCAGCCTGCTGGTGTAGCAGTGATTTCTGCAGTCCTTACACAAGCCAGACCACCTTTAGCACAGCCCCATGTCCTCCTAGCACCAGATCTGCCAGTTTAGCCTGTATTAGCACCTTCCCCAGGCACATGTCCGACCAGTATTACTGGAACTGACATTAACAAGAACAGAACTTAGCTGAAGTGACATTCTTTTCTTCATCATTTCTTTGGGTCGGATGACTACTTGAGAGTTTTGCCTCATTTTCGAGTGTTCTCTACGTGTCTTGATTGTATACAGAGACTGGGTACAGTCTTCAAAACTGGGAGCCCATCAGGCATTAATGTCAAAATAAAATCAGGTTAGAAACTTCATTCATCATTGCTTTACTTCTGTGTTCCATTTCTTTGCAGAAGTGCCCTTCTTCTGATAGGAGAAGTGCTCAGCTCCTCAGGCTCCTAGTCTCACACTCTGGAAAAGGGGAGGCCTTCTGAATAGGTAACTGAATAGCAACTACCCCTGGGACAAAAATCAGCAGCAAGTCTCCCTGCTGAACACCATTCTCTTCAACTGGAATGAACATGTATCAGAGGGATAAAACAATATGATTTTAGGACTAAAAACATAGTTGATAGGAAAAGAAAAAAAAAAAGCAAGGTGAAATTGAAGATTAAAGAAGTATGCTTTCCGACAACAGATATAGGCTGCTTATGTAGGAGGGCCATGTGACTTGTAGAAGACATGGGGTTTAGTCTAAATCAGAGGAAAAGGATCCTGTTTCTGTGTTGTGAGTGGGATGGTCTGTGAGAGATGGCAGGGTTGTTGAAGTATATTTTATTCAGCATCCCTTTAAATCCAAAATCCTGAGATCCAGGACCAGAACACAGCCATGCCTATCCACTCGGCTCACCCCTCCTTCCTACAAGTCCATCTATCTCTGCCTTGGCTGGGAAAGTCCTCTATCCACCACATGCCTCAGAGCTGGCTTTGGGGCCCCTTTCCTGCTAAGTGAGAGATTTGGGTGTGAAGCCTCTCTGGAGTAAGGGGAACACAACCTCCACATATGGTACTAATGAAACTCAACACACTTTTAAAGTGCTGACAGAAAGGCTGCAGCTATCTCTTTTTGGGAGAGGGCCTTCACCCCGCACCCTGCCCATCATGAACCCCTGCTATTTCACACATATCCAGACATGTCTCTGCTGTCTCTGCTGGGCTAGCTCAAGGCATCTCATGCCCTGCAACCACTAAGGGTATTTTGGCAGTCATCCTGCAGCACTCAATACATGTCTTCACCAGCCTTGGCCTGGAGGCTACAGCCGTGCTTCTTCTGTACTGGAGTAGTAGGCCTCAGTGAGAAATCCATTTGAGTGCATAGAAAGAATTAACGGGATTCAGCTGACTAGATGTACATCTGAGCTATTCCTTTTATAGTCAGCGACAGGAATGGGTACAGCTAGGCTATGATCCATTCTCATCCTAAAGGAGACATCTAAAATGTTAGATTGAGTTCTAAAACTGCCAGTTCCACTGCCTGTAAAGGCAGGCCAGATTGAACAACTCAGGTACACATACCCATCCGGCAGACTGATGAAATTACGTAACGTGAGTCCTATTCCTAGAGACCTGTTAGACAGCAGAGCATCCTTAAGCTTTAGTACCAAGGGAGAGGGTATAGCCGAGGTGAAGGCAGAGGAACACAGTGTTGGGAGCTAGGGGAGGCTGTGGTAAATTGCTGTTTTAGCACACGCAGAATGAGTAACCCCAGGTTAGGCATTTCTGTGACCAATGCAGTGGCGAAAAGTCCTGGTGCCAGGGCAGGAGGAGAGCCCAATACCTAATGGGGATCAACAGCCACAAAATCTGTCTGGTGTCATTAGATGGAAAACCTGGACCACTCCCTTCTCACAGGAACATCTATCAGAGGGAGATACCGTTCCCCTGTTACGTAGGATAACAGTGGGTAACATATTTTCTCTCCCTGAGGAGTCCCAGTCTTCCAGGGAAGTGGAATATTTGGCAGAGGGCACTTCTCAGATGCTGCACTGAAATGGTTGTGCTGGCTATAAGATACTTAGGAGATGACTGGAAAATAATTAGAGCACAGGTCTTGTCTTGCAGCTCCCAGTGCCTCCATATCACTCAAGAGCCAAAAAGTCCTTCCACCTTCTCCTCACTGCTGAGTCATTAGTCATTTTTGGTATCTGCATTTTAATGTTTAGTGGGACATATAAACACTTCTAACAAACGCAGCCCTGGCTACACAATGATCACCATCTAACTCAGCCATGCCTTTCATCTGCGATGATCTTGAGGGATCTGTGGAGTTTCATGTTCTCAATAAGCCTCCTGGACATGAGCTCCTCTCCCAACAAAAGAAAGTTCCAGTGAAGTCTCAGTGGGAGATGACTGCATCACAGCTTCCTCCAGCTTGCTTCTTCCCCTGCAGAGTTTTGGGTAATAGTCATTCCTAAAACACATTCAGTTTTGCTCATTTCCAGGAGAGATGATGTATGGATTTGTCTTAATTTTACAATGGCCTATTGTGAAGCCTTGCAAGGCAGGCACTTATCCCTTAACTTTCCTTTTCTGCATGAATTGTGAGCTGTTTCCTTTCAATTTGCCATTTTCTTCTTGGCTTTTAACCAAGACAACACTATATATTTATTTATTTTTTCTTTACGGAGAGTAATTTGTTTTGAATGACTCAAGCGGTATTGACCTGAATACATGTGGCCAGTGAACAGTAGGATAGCAACAAATAAATAAATAACACATTTAGGCATAAGGGAACTTGAGAAAGAAAGAGAGTGTCAGTTAAAGACTCAAATATGATTTTTATTAAATTTCATTTCAGTGTTATTTGGCATCCTTAAAGGCTGCGGATCAGCAGCAAGATTAAGGCTAGCCTGGAAAACCATGGGAGCCACCATGTTGGAACACAGCCTTTTGTTCCACCTAAGTTTGATCATGCCCCTGCTAAATGCTTCAGATGAAATTACATGATACCCCTTGGTAGACCAGGGCAGGATAACCCAACCCACCAAAAGAGCTTATCCTTTTCTCTAATACTTGGAGATCAGCTTCAGCCCTGAAACAAAAGTAAGTGCACCCCTTCCACAAATCAGTTAGGTCAATGACAGCCCTTCATTGGAAAAACAAATCAAAGCAAATCAAAACACAACACATGCACGCTGCTTATTTTTTTTAACTATTGAAATGCTTATGGGACAATAACACAGGTGCTTAACTAGACTAGACAGCACCTGGGTGTGGCCAAGGGATGGAGATGGATGAATTAAATCACTTAGTAGTTTCTGTTTGTTTGTTTTTCCTCAGTCTTTGCTTGGTTCATTCAGGTCATCCTTGTTGATTGTGATTAATCAGTCTTGAATCTATTATATTTTTGCAAATTCATACAAGTAGGACCAACTTAAGCGAACTAAATATCTGTCCAGATGAGCAGACTTCTGGAAAAGCAGAAAATGACCATGGGTCCATTGCTTGTTTTTCCTGAAGCAGCTCTCTCAGCAAGCTGGCTGGCTCTTACCCCTCCTGCAGGATACATGCTGTAGTCCTTTCTAGCATGCCCTCCATCTCCCGCTACTCCCATCTCTTCTGTGGTAGCAACAACACATGGTGGCACTTCAACACCTCCCAGATGTTTCATTTAGCTCCATATAGCCTGGACTTCCTGGGTCCTACCCCTAGGAAGGCGAGAATTGGCCCTCTTATATGTCCATGCCTGCAAACTGGAGCTGGCAAGTTTAACTGAGCATTGTAGATGTGACCTATTGAATGAAGTCCAGAGGCTGAAGTGAGCCATGCACACCGGGACAATGCCGTTGAAGGGATCCAGCAGCCAGGTGGCATCTTGTTTGTCTTCAAGTGGAGCTCAAGGAGCTGTCTGAGAGCAGAAATATAAACAAAACTCATGTCACCATGGCCAAGGTCTACCACAGTGTTAGAATGAAGTCATGAGGTTTGCATGAGATGGTAGTAGGGCACTTTAGGGGAGGGAAAAGCTTCAGTGTGTAAATTCCTCCCTTCTTCACATTTTTGCCTTCACAACATTCAAATTGTCATTCAGGTCTCAGAATAGAGATTTTTCCTAAGTGATTTCTGGGAGCAAAAATTTCTGAAAGTAATAAGCAATGACTCTTCCCTTACGTCTTATCAAGAGGATGGCATTGCAATTTTTGGAACTATTCACATGGCCTACCCTGGAAGCTGAATTGCCTTGGGCCTCCTGTGTAGCTGATAGTGAAAGGTGCTCAAAATGACTTTCCAGAGGATCCTAAATTAGAATTACCCTGGAGGGCCTCCTGTCTCTTTCCATTGAGCACAATTAAATAGACTCTTAATTTTGGCCTTCTGAATTCCACCTAAATTAGATGTCTGAAGACAGCCTGAGTATCCATCTCAGGCTGTATGCGTGGCTTGCTGAACTGCATTGACACCCAGCTGTCACAATTAAGTTTGTTAATCAACACTGGTCATGCACGCAAAGCTGCCGAGGGAGAGAGGGAGGTAACTATATGCCAGATTATTCTGAATCTGTTGCCAAAGGCATCTGCTCACATTTAAAGTATAAATCAGGCACATATTATCATAGAATCATGGAGTCATAGAATAATTTGGGTTGGAAGGGACCTTAAAGATCATCTAATTCCAACCCCTGCCATGGGCAGGGACACCTCCCACCAGACCAGGTTGCCCAAAGCCCCATCCAACCTGGCCTTGAGCACCTCCAGGGATGGGGCATCCACAGCTTCTCTGGGCAGCCTGTGCCAGTGCCTTGCCACCCACAGAGTAAAGAATGTCTTCCTAATATCTGATGTAAATCTCCCCTCTTTTAGTTTAAAACCATTGCTCCTTGTCCTATATTAGATGTGAAAGTGTCATGTTGAGGCAAATTGGTCCTGCTCTCAGTTTGTGGACCACTACTGAAGAAAATAAAGAAGGAAAAACTTTGCCTAAGCAGGTAAAGAAAACAATTACTTTACAAAAATAAGTTGTTATTCAACTGTGTGACTGAAGAGAACTAGTTCTACTGATACTGCAGTCCTTATTGATAACTCATCATGTTAATTGAAAACAAGAAATCCTGTGTTAGAAATGAATGTAGTTCACAGAAATTGGCAGCCTGAAGTGAAGATTCTCATGGTCATTTTCTTTCCTTTTTCAACCTACTGAAACTTTCAGAGCTGAGAGCTATGCTAACAGGGTTTTATTGGTTTGAGGTTCTTTTTTGCTGGCAGGAACATATCACTTCTGTATCTCCATTCGACATGTCCTTGCCTAGTACCTGGCTCATGTGTTTTGGGAACAGATTAGAGTCAAGGTTTTCAGCTGATCTGGTGATCTGTTGCCCTTCCTGTAACCCAAACATTTCTTGGCTTACTCTGAGATCTACTCTTCTTAGTTACTGCTTTGTTTTAACAGCTAAAGTACATCGGTACATATATAAAAATGTCTTTTCTCCAGATTGTATCTTTGCCAGTGAGGAATAAAGTTACTTACTGCAGTAGTGCCTACTAACCTAGGGCCATTCTTAGAGAGCCAGAGCTGCTGGCCTTCAGGCAGTTCTGCTTGTACAACTGAAGCACTGCGAAGGATAGGACTCGTTTGTGCATGTGGCCCTGAAAATACGTGCACTGATGCCTCAGGTAAGTGGCAGGTGGTAGCTAAGGCTTCTGCAAGTCCAAGCTAGCAGATATGCGAGTAAGCAGCTCTTGAGTCCAGAAGATCGAAACAGAAAATCACAGCTTGGAAGCTGGTATGGAATCAGAATATGAACTGAGAAACTGTTACATAAAGAAAATCTTTGTCTTTGTGTCCTTGCCAGTGTGTGGTAAACTATGAGAAGGAACTTGAAATGTCAACAAGCTGCTTAACCTAGTTGCCTCCAATGCAGCAGCACTCTCAGTGTGCTGGTCCCTGGGGGATGGGGCTGGTATAGATAACTCTCCCACATCTTCAGGGCAGCTGCCTGCCACTGTTCAGGAATGCTGCAGCTTACATGCTAATTCACCAGAAACAAAACAGGGGATCAATAAAATATCTCTCCCATTGTTACATTGATAATTTCACAGTCCTACTTCATCCTTCACTCTTCCCTAAATCTGCTTTTTATTCTCTTCAAGGGGGTAGTAATTTTGGTAGCTATTGTTATTCAAACTAGATTGACATAAACTGGCAAGTGTAATACTAGCCTTTTCTTCATGTGTTGGATGCATTATCCTCATAGCAGGACTGTTTTGTTGCATTTTGTTGCCTAGTAAGTGTTGTGATTTTCTTTTGTTTTCATTTCAGTGCGTGGTATCACCTTAATATAAACATCATCTCTAAATCACTGATCATTCCCTAACCACAACTGCAGCTAAAAAGGACTTTGACTAACACCTCTCACACCAGCCCTGCTAACAGCTATCCAGAGAAATAAACCATCCCAGAGAAAGAGTCTGAGTGCCAGCCCCACTCCCAACCCCACTGAGATATCCTAAACTTCCATGTATTTACAACTTATGGCATCCAGTGCCACTTATACAATCAATTTTCATGCCAACACCACTACAGCAATATGTACAGTTTGTATGGAAACTGTTCTTTGTTGCAGGAACATTCATGAAGGGCAAGCACTTAGTGTTTTTCTCAGTCCTGTGCCATGTACTTTCTGCAGCACTGTGATGGTTCTTCCTTTCTGTGTGACCTCATGTCAAATATATTTTGGGACATTAATGTCCTGTAGTTTAATTATCATGGATGGGTAACTGCTTCTCTTTCCTGCAAGGACTGGGCTGAGGGACCTGACAGGGCAGTTTGTCAGTTCTGAGGAATTGATTCCCAGACATTTCCTTCCTCATCAGTCATCAGCTGCCTGCTGCCCTCAGACCTGTTAATTACACAGGCAGCTTAGATAGGACTTGCTAATGAAGGACCACAGAGTCTTTGCTCTTATTCCTGGCTGCTGAGACTGAGTCCATCTCTCCTAAGCTCAGCTGCTGCAAAGTTAGATATTCGGCTCAAAACAGTCATCACTCTTTCTGCCTCTACGGTCAACGAGGAGAGAGGGAGAGCAATTGATCTCCCCAGACTGATTCATTCCATCCTAAATAAGATATCTAAAATAGGCAGGTATGAAGCCAATAATTCCAGAAGGTGATATATCTTTGGTCTTAGTAGTGTATATATATATTTTTTTGCCAGCTAAAACCAGCTCCCATGTACCTGTCCTAAATGTGGGCTCTTCTTGTCTGTGAGAATGTGTCTTCTTTCTCCCGTAATTTTTCTGTTGATAAAGGCTCACTGTAAATGTTTACAAAAGAGGGGACAGAGAAGGTAATCACACTTAGAAGATTCCTGTAGATCTGTGTCTGCTTTTTGTTGCTTGGGTGGCAGGGAGGTGAGCCTTACACTGAGATATGAGCCAAGGAAATAAACATGAACTGCTCCAGACCTTCTCTCCCCCTCTCCCCAGTCACCTAACTTTGTGAGGATGCAATGAAAGCTAATGCTTTGTTAACTTTTATGTCATATTTAAACTTTAGTATTTAACCTTCTATATAAAAATGTTTATATTTTAATATTATGCAGTTATGAACAGCTATTTAATAGTGCAGGTATGCTGCTTAGCACATGGTGGCCACATGCTCATCCTCATTATAGCAAGAGCATCTCACCTCTTAAGCCTGGAAGACCTGCAGTAAAGGCATGGAAGAAGAAAAGCCACACAACTAGGGTGACATAGTGTTTTACTGCACTTTTCACTGTCACAAACACTTCTGGGAATAACAGCATGAACCCACCATCCAAGCCAACCTTTAGCAGTCTGAGCAAAGTCCTTCACAGGACTGTTAAGATTAAAAAGATCTATAGCTTTGTTTTGTTTGAAATTAAGTGGAAGTGGGCAAGAAGGTGTTGGCAAGTGGAAGCAGCAAGGAACCTTGTAAAATTGTCCCAAAGAATCATAGAATTATTTAGGTTGGAAAAGACCTCTAAGATTATCAAGTCCAACTGTTCACCTAGCACTGCCAAGTCTACCACTAAACCATGTCCCTAAGCAACACAACTACACGACTTTTGAATACCTCCAGGGGTGATGATTCAGCTACTTCCCTGGGCAGCCTATTCCAATAACCTCACAACTGTTTCAGTGAAAAATTTTTCCTAATATCCAACCTAAACCTCCCCTGGTACAACTTGAGGCCATTTCCTCTTGTCCTATTGCTTACTGCTTGGGAGAAGAGACCAACTCCCATCTCACTACAACCTTTTTTGTGGTAGTCGTAGAGAGCAATAAGGTCTCCACTTAGCTTCCCTTTCTGCAGGCTAAGTAACCCCAGTTCACACAGCCGCTTCTCATAAGGTTTGTTCTCTAGAGCCTTCACCAGCTTCATTGCCCTTCTTTGAACATGCTCCAGCACCTCAATGTCCTTCTTGTAGCGAGGGGCCCAAAACTGAACACAGTATCTGAGGTGCGGTCTTACCAGAGCCGAGCACAGAAGGACAATCACTCCCCTAGTCCTGCTGTCCATGCTATTTCTGATACCAGCCAGGATGCTGTGGGCCTTCTTGGCCACCTGAGCACACTGCTGGCTCATATTCAACTGGCTATCGACCAACACCCCCAGGTCCCTTTCCGGCACGCAGCTTTCCAGGCACTCTTCCCCCTGTGGCGCTGTATGGGGTTGTTGTGCCCCAAGTGCAGGACCTGGTACTTAGCCTTGTTGAACCTCATACAGTTGGCCTCAGCCTACTCAGACCCCTCCGTAGAGCCCTCCTCCCATTGCGCAGATCAACACTCCTGCCCAACTTGGTGTCAACTGCAAACTTAGAGCTGGTGCACTCAATCCCCTTGTCCAGATCATTAAAAAGATATTGAAGAGAACTGGCCCCTATACTGAGTCCTGGGGGACACCACTTGTGACTGGCCTGCAACTGGATTTAACTCCATTCACCACAATTCTTTAGGCCTGGCCACCCGTAAGTAAAGGACTGTTTGGAAAAACGATATATTGCAGACGTTTTTGGCCTGTCACTTTCCAAGGCATAGGTACCTAATTTAACAGCGGTGCTTGAGTTTTGCCAAGCCCCGGCAACCACTGTCTGTGCTAACACTCCCTCTGAAGAGCCAGACAGAGAGAAAAGCCTCTATGCCCACCATGCCCATCTCCACCCCTGCCCCTGGCCAGGCTACAGCTAGCTCTGGTTTTGGGAAGCATTGCCTCTGCTCCCTTCCCATGGAACTTGCTGGAGCTGCCTCACGTAGCTGCAGAGGTGCTGGCCTACGGCCTGCTCCCTGCTGCTCAAGCCTGGGCTACCAGTGCCTGGCCTCATTTGTGCCCTGCTCAAAAAAAGGCTAATGTTAGGTGGTATCTGGAGAGTAGAGGCTTACTAACTTATCCTTTTTGTAGTCCAATCTGTTTAATATTACATTCTGACAGCTAAAAATCTAAGGCTACAGCTTTCCCAGTGAATGAAGCAGTGGCAGGAACAATGAAAGGTCCCCATGCCAGGGACCACCACTGGCATTGCCTTGGGGAGGCTGAGCAGCACCCTCCTGACAAGACTGGGGAATGGGACAGGAGTTGTATCCACACCATCCCCACCAGCCACTTGGAGTGCGGCCACCCCAGTTTCAGGGCTGGCCATTTATCTGTGTGGCACGGCCGCATGTGCTTTGTACAGCCCCAGCACCTTCCACATCATGGAGACACCGAATCCTGAGCCCGGCCTCGCAGCCTCGGACAGCTTATGGTCGTAACAGTGAGAAAAGAAACAAAGCGCTGCACACAAGCTCTGTAAAGAAAATGTTTTATTTAAAGTGTTAAATACCATCACCAGAATGAGTTTGATTTACATTAGTTGGTGTTCATTACAGGCCTAATCTGCCTTTTTTTTTTTTTCTCCCAACTGTAATTCCTTTTAACTTTTTAAAACATAGTATGTACAAGACAGCAGTGATCACTGGAATAGTGCTATTTACATGACTAAACCATAAGTAGAGTTGCAGACATGTGAAAATTAAAAAAAAAATACATTAATTTTTTTTAAATAAATACTGCATAATGACAATTATGTACAAACCTTCCATGCGTCATGTCCTTGATTTTAAAACTTGAAATAATTTATATAGGACAATGCATACAGCAACATGTGAGCACATCTCACAGTATCAGGAAAATGGTTATGTATTTTTTCTTTAATCCTAGGGAATATTGTAGACTGCATGTTGGTAATATTTATTTGCTGCTGGTAGACAGGTGTCTAAATTATTTCAATAAATATAATTTTACCAGTCTGTTCATTAACTTAATAATCCATTATATAAACTCTGAAGACAAGACACAATCTTGATTTATATGATATTGCACAAAGTAAAAGGCATTTTAAGTGATACTATTATTACTTTTGCCCTCTAATGAGGCATGTACAATTTCATAATGGGAAACATTAATAGATTTTCAAATAAAATCAGAATAATTCTGTGTGGCCTGAAAGGTATATGTAATGTGTATTTCAAAAATTATTGCAAGGTTTCAATATTAAACCTTAAGTAGGTAATAAAGGCATACAAAGACCCAGAAAAAAGGGACGTTTTCTTATTAAATGTTAGCCGGTTACATTCCCTTTAAATAATGTAATTTAATGAGAAGCTTGAACTTGCAGCACCACCCAACGGTAGTTACTGTTTGCTACAAAAACCAGGTTTTTGAAGATCTGTCGACTGTAGTGAGGGTTCTGGTAATGGTGTCAAATAACTGCCGGAGTGGTACCAATGAGCTTTAAGGCTACATTATGAACCGAAGATTGACATTTTTCAGACTGATATTACCTAATTATGTCTTTGCCAACACAAATGTAGTTTATGAAAACTGAACTTTACAGCAGAACTGTAAGAATTACTAATCTTTGTTGCTTTTATAATCTCAAGAATGTAGCAATTTGGTTTAGTGCAAATAAAACTGTTTAAATTTATCTCCTAAAAATCAACCATTTACTTCATTTTTCCTCTTTCCAAAACCTTCAAGAAATGATAGTTCAACCTTTGAATAAATGATGCTGGTGCTGAAAACAAATTTATTGAAGACATCTTGCAATGGCCACATGATTCCAGTATTTAGCTGTAGAATTCAATTTGAAGGTGAGAAAAAAATGAAAATAAGTTACCATGCACTGTACAATAAATTGCAAAAAGTTCAAATATCTTTTTTTATCAAATACATGCTGAATTACATTAATGTACTCCCAAGCCATGTTGCAAAATCCTTTTCAACATGCTTGAAAAAAAGTTCTTAAACAATATTTTTCTCAAATAATTCAGAAATGCAGAACAATCTGCAATCCTGAACCAAATATGGGGCATAAGAGAGTAATAAGTCAAAAGGTAGCCATTTTAGATTATGATGATCATCCTGGGAGGTGGAGGGGAAAAAGAGCAAAAGGAAGAAGAGAGACTTGGAGGAGAGATAGAGAAAGGAGGAGGTAAAAGATGTGTACAATTTGCACATTATGTTGAACTTTACAAGGCTTGTACCTTTTACATTTAAATAAATTTAATATATTACACTTATTTCTTGTCACATAAACAGAATTTTAAGTATTTGCTAGAAATTATTTTTTTTTATTTTTAATATACGTCTGCAAAAATACAGACCATGACTGGTTTAAAGAATGATAAACGTGGTGTGTCTTTGTATCACCCTGTTGCATTCTCTTCCCTTTAAAACCATGCACTAGTGAAATTTATTTTTAAAAATAATATAAACTGTTGAAAATGGCTGATTTATTCTTTTGTTTTTTTTTTTTTTTGCAAGTTGCAGCCCCAAGAAAATAATTTAAGTGTTCAGCTAAATCTGTGTCCATGCAAAAAAGTTTCTTTAATTTCATACAGTACAGTATATCCACAGAATTTATTTTTCAGAGTCCATCACATCTGGGGTTTCACTGTATCTATAGCTGGAGGTATGAAGCCCACCACTTTAAGTCTTGAACCTTTCCAGTATGAAGAGTTTTCAGATCTCAAGTAACTGTTTCAAATGACAGTTGACTTTCCCAGCATCCTTTCATCCTTCTTTTCTTCCAATGTCTGCAAATCCACTGACTTGTAACATGGCTTCATGGGAGGTTAACTCCATTTCTGTGGCATAACCAAGCTTTAGGGAGGGAGGGCAGATAAATAAAGAAACGGGAGCAACAAAATAGATATGCCATTGAAAAGGACTTTTGTTGCATGAAACAGATTGATTCTTTTAGTTTAGTCCATGGCTTCAGATTGGACCAAAACTGAGTGTCCCTGAACTCCAAACCTATCAGTTCTTCATGACTTCAGTCCTTCACCTGAGGGCCTTCTGTAGGGCACAATGTGTGCAACTTCCTTGAGAACACAGGATCGCGTTGTAGCCCTAGAAACAGGCTCAGAAGACACAACATTAAGCATGCAGTGTTACCAGGGTTTGCGACCTGTAAATTTTTTTTTTTTGTAACGCTGGTTGCTATGACAACAGTTTCACAGACGCTATGAGCGAGCATACGAAGGTCCTGTTGAACTTTCAAGAGATGATTGGGAAGCTCTTCTGGTGAGAGGAGCTAAAGTTGGGTCTACTAGGGAAGAAGGAGGGAAGAGTTTGAACCACCCAATCACCATGTTGGACAGGTCCAGTTCGTCTAAAAGTATCTGTGCCACTCCCATAAAGGATTTGTGATCCATACGTCCATAGTCTCCCCAAACAATTATCTGTTAGCAAAGGAAACACAAGAAAATAGAAAAAAAAATCAGCAACAATAACAAGAGCTTCAATCTGATTCTTCAAATGCCTCCACTTAATTATACGTAATAAGGAATTAAATATTCCACTGCTGATATAGGTTAGTTCAGTGTATATTACCACAACGCAGAGGCACTGATGAGCTGGGCAGTAACTGAGCAGTTATCCATAATACTAAAGAAAGCTGAGTGAGATAAGGACCACACGTAGTATAGACAAAATAATCTACAATTAACTTTTGCCTAGCACTTTCTACTTGGTAGTCATCAATAGGTGTGTTACTGTGGTATTTCTGTACTCAACAAGTCTTTGAAATGGTAGAACTTGCCAAATTAAGCATGAAAGATTTTTGGAAATCATTCAGTGGGAACTGAATAGGTGGCATTCTCAGATTCAGAAGAGTATTGATGCAAATTACCTGTAAAACTTTTCCTTGGGGACTTTCTTCAAATGATAGAAGTTGCTGATAAAGCGGTTCCAGCGTTTTTCTTGCTACCTTTGTTTTCTTTTTGGCTATGCAGACTCCATTTTCTAATAGATACACCTTTACATATGGTGCTGAGAAAGGAAGAAAAATAAATCCAGATTTTCGCATAAAAGATGCAATGTTCTATCACCATATGCTAAAATCTACCTTTTACCAGATATATAACATATAATAAATCTCCACAAGCAGTATTAACATTTATTAACATGCAAAACATCCATGCATTTTCTTTACATTCTTTTTCCCCCATGAAACAATCCAGATTTTGACCTGGAAAAATCAGGTATTACTATATATAGTATCACTTTACTGTACAGCATGCAAAATAGACTTGTTAAGTAAATGAATGACTTGCATTGACTTTGGTGAGATTTGGATCAACGCTCCAAATTGTTAATAATTTAAAATAATCTACAAGGTGAAAATTAGTGAAGAAACGACTCTGACACAATTTCTATTTTGGCAGAAGAGCTTGCTAAAAATATTAATATATCATCCTTTCCACAGAGTGTTATAGGACATCGGATTATAAAAAAAGGACTAAGTTATCTATTAGTCTACTTTGCAGAGTAGATACCTATTCCACACGTCTTGTTGATTCCCTCTTCACCCCTAGGATTCTTATATCACGTCTTCAGCATACACCTCACTTTCACAGAATCATACAATGGTTTGGGTTGGAAGGGACCTTAAAGATCATCTAATTCCAATCCTCCCCTGCCATGGGCAGGGACACCTCCCACCAGACCAGGTTGCTCAAAGCCCCATCCAACCTGGCCTTGAACACCTCCAGGGATGTGGCATCAACAACCTGTATGCACAGCTTGTTCCAGTGCCTTACCACCCTCACAGTAAAGAATTTCTTCTGAATATCTAGTGTAAATCTACTCTCTTTTACTTTTAAGCCATACCCTCTTGTTCTGTATCACTACACTCCCTGTTAAAGAGTCCTCTCCAGCTTTCTTGGAGCCCCCCTTTTGGTACTGGAATTCTACCCTGTTCCCAAGAATGCATTTGCTATTACTAAAATACTTTTGTGCCTTCTGGTAGCACAGAGGACAGCCTGATTTCTTTTTTCCTCCTGAAGTAGTGTTGAAAATTATTTTTTTTATGTACTCCAAGCGTTTATACCATTTCAGTACATCTTTTTTATTTCAATGTACAATACTGTAATCTACTAATATGTGAATTTGAAAAAAAAAAATCACTTAAGTTCACATTACTAAGATTTTTCTTCCTTACCTGGCAGTGTCTTTGAACCTGGTTTTACAACAAGGCCACGGGCTCGGATAATTTCTACTTCCAACTGTCCTTTTTTGTCCATCATTCCCACCTGGATATCTCCTAGAAAACACACACACAAAAAAAGGATAAATATTCAATGACTTGTATCTTCTGCAATCTACCAATAAGTATGATCCAGATGTGAACACTTCTAGATAATTTAGTACCTATTCTCTTCACTATTTACATTAGTAAACAATAAAAAAGCCCCTGCAATAACTCCTCATCTCCCTCTTCCTGTGCCTCTATTACTTCAAATTAAATTCTGTATCTGTCTTAAGAATTTCAGAGAAATAAAGGCAGCAAAGGAATTAGTTGAAAGCAGCTCTATGAAACTGCTTGGAATCTCTTCACCCTGCTTCTAGTTTAAGAAAAAGTATGAAAAAATACTTCTGAATTTAAAGAATCTGTAAGAACAATAATAAATACTTTGCACCTAAATTCCCATTTTTATTCAATATTATCCAAGTAATTCAGAGAAAGAATAGGTCTCAGCCATATTTAAAAGACGGAAAACTGAAGAAGAACAGATAAAACGTTGAATTTTTCAAACCACCTTTTTACTTTTGAGTATCCCAATGAGCATCCAAAATTATGTTCAACTATGGCTCAGATTATAGTGCTGGTCCTAACTGACTTGTTCAAAACCACATGGGAAATCCTTATTTAAAGAATTGGAATCTAGATAATTTCTACGTTCTAATTACCAGACCCAGTAGATTATGTTATATCTGTAGTGCATAAATGCTTACCCATTGATGGTGTTGCCAAAGTCTGTCGTCCTACAAGCTGGGCGGGACCAAGACCATCCAGAAAATCACTGAACTGGCTATCTGCAGCCAACCTCACGCCAGGGAAAATCAAACTGAAAAAGAACGTTGGAAATAAATAAATAATTAAAATCAGTAAATACTCTTGATCTTGCATTTTGTTTTGTTTTCTAGATGTTTTGCCTTTATCAGTTATAATTCTGGTAATACTGCTTACAAGGAACTTATTTACACTGACAAGACTACAAAATAATTACTGTAATTTTCAAAACTTCCTGGTGTTCAACACGTAGTAATTCAGCCTCCAGCATATAATCACTTGAGCAGGTGAAGAAAGCGCTAATCCTCACTGGTTCTAACTTCCATAGTGTTATTATGCCATCATGCTCTCTTTTCCCAATATAAGAAAGGCCTCTGTTAATTACTGTAGTATTTATAGGAGATCAGTTCAATAAGGTATTAATACATGCCCTCACCAGTATTTTAGTTACATGAAGGTAAAATGTGTCATGCTTCTCAGTCAACATCAACTCAATGGCAGAATGTCGAAAGTATCCAGCGAAATAAATACATTAGACTGAACACTGGTCACTATTATTAAAATCGCCTTTTAAAATCATCATCCCTTATAAATATTATGTCTCAGGGAATGACATATATTCCATAATGGAAATTAAATTCATCATTGAAAATGACCAAAGTAACTTAAAATTCAGATTCTTGCCATAAATTATCTGTGACCCAATAAAAGTCAACAATTACTACGAAAAACAATCTGGTCAGTAACTGCTTGAGAAAAACAGTAGTTTTCTAGGTGATCAATTAAAAGAAAAGGTCAAAAAAACTAGTGAGATTTGTAAAGACCAACCATAAATAAACGTCCATCTCAAGTGCATACAGTGCATTGACCAGGACTTTTGAGATGTATTGTCCAGTAAAGGTATATTGTCCAGTGCTGTGAATACCACTAAAAAAAAAAATCTATCCATAATAAGACTTGTCTGGCCAGTGCCTTGGACATACCACTCAGAGGTCTGTCACTTTTATGAAAAGTATGATTTGGGACATTAAAATACATGACAGTCTCATACTTCCACCCAGATCAGGTTGGAGAGACTTTTTCGGCCACAGGAGAAAATTTAGGCTTGGTCTTTAAGCAGCCTATCAATGACACTAGCTTGCGGAAGGGATTCTGACTGAACATGACCTACAGCATTCACCTCACTTTTGTCTAACCACCAGTTTTCTGGAGAAACGACAGGTGACCACAAGTAAACTGCTGCTTACTTTCCCTCGGAGCTGTAGCTGTTCATGCTCCCATCCGTCGACTCGCGGCTGGCTTGACGGGTCATCCAGTTCCTCATCTCCACAGCCAACCCTGTCTCAGTGCTCCTCTGGACGGTGCTCCGCAGCTTCTTACCCCCTGCCTCTGTGGAGACAAAACAGAGGTGTCCATCGCACCACGCCACCCTAGCTGGTCCTGCAGGGCACTGCTCCACGCCGTAGCAGCAGTCGAAGCCAGAAATCACTGACCTGTACCGAATCTTTCATTTAAAAAATATCGGTATTTTAATAATAGGCAAGCAGACAGAACACTCATCATAAATATCTCTTAAGATACGTTAGTTCTGTAGCTACCAGCTACTCAGACACAACACACAAGTCTGCCTGTGGAGGTAACCAGATTTACACCAGCCATAATCTAGTCTGCTTAAAATACGTTTTCCCTAGATGAACACATCCCTCCTAGGGATTCAATTAGACTACTGCCATTATGTCAAAACCTGCAGTGTCTCAGGAATGTTTTAATCCAGCTGAATTATTGGATTTAAGAACATTTGGTCATTATCTGCTTGCAGACATCAAGTTGCAGACATCCATTAGTGAGGACAGTAAACAACCAATCAAGGACCCTTCCCGTTCCCTAAAAAATATAGCAGTGACCTTTATGCACAATATGAAACTTTATTTCCATCTCCAAGAGTAACATTTTTTGTATCCATTTGCATAGCTTAATTTTAGTTGTAAAAATAGCAAAGTGAGAGATAGCTGGGTATTGGATAAGGGAGAAATACTCAAAACTTAATAAGGGGGAAAAAATAAAAGAAGTGAATATAGTATTATTTTAGTGTAAGAATTTTGATCAAGACCTCAGCTGGAAGATGTATCAAAACTCCAGAAAACAACAAAAATCATCAAGAACTGAATAAAGCCTCAGTTTTTCTTTCATGAATAAGAC